>NC_133878.1:850458-877344 GCF_044706935.1 Curcuma longa | reverse complement strand
GGATATGCATTGAAATTCATGCCATTGAAACTAATAGTACTTGGGAACTGACTGAATTACCTCCAAGAAAAGAATCAGTTGGAGTAAAGTGGGTGTACAAGACAAAGTATAAATCAAATGGTGAAATTGATCGTTTTAAAACGATGTTGGTTGCAAAATGTTATAAGCAAAGAGCAGGTATTGATTATTTTAAAGTTTTTGCTCTTGTAAGTAGGCTTGATACAGTGCGCATGCTTATTTCACTTACTGTTTATAATAATTGAAATTGTGTCAAATGGATGTGAAATCTGCTTTTCTGAATGACTTTTTGGAAGAAGAAATATATGTTGAACAACCTGCAGGATACGTGAAGAAAGGGGAAGAGAATAAGGTTTACAAGTTAAAGAAAGTATTATATGGTTTAAAGCAAGCTCCGAGAGCATGGTATAGTTGTATTGATTCTTACTTTATTGAAAATGGTTTTTTGAGGTGTCCTTATGAGCATGCTTTGTATGTTAAACATACTGAATCTGGTGATACACTCATAGTCTGCCTTTATGTTGATGATCTGATTTTCATCGGAAATAACTTAAAGTTAATCACAGAATTCAGAGAGGCTTTGATTAGTAAATTTGAAATGACAGATATGGGTCTAATGAGTTATTTCCTAGGGCTTGAAGTTATTCAGATGGATGATGGGATTTTTGTCTCACAAAAGAAATATGCTTCTGATATTTTAAAAAGGTTTGGAATGGAGTGCTCTAAACCAGTTCCTACTTCCGTGATTGAAAATATAAAGTTATCCAAAGATGAAACTGGTAAGAGTATGAATATTACAGCTTATAAAAGTTTGATTGGGAGTCTAAGATATTTAGTTGCTACAAGGCCAGATATTTCTTTTGGAGTTGGAGTACTTAGCAGGTTTATGGAGAAACCAAAGGAGTCACATTGGGCTACAGCAAAGCGAATTCTCAGATATGTCAAAGGTACAATTAATGATGGAATTTTATATTTGTCTAACAAAACTGTGGAACTTGTTAGATATACATATAGTGATTGGGCTGGAGATGTTGAGACTAGAAAGAGTACATCAGGATATGCTTTTCATCTTGGTTCAGTTATATTTTCTTAGTCTTCTAAAAAACAGCAAGTGGTAGCACTTTCAACAACAGAAGCAAAATATATAGCGGTAACAAATTGTGCTACACAAGTAATTTGGCTAAGAAAAATTTTAGATTTTCTACAACACAAGCAAGATGGCCCTACGATAATTTTCTGTGATAACAAGTCAACAATTGCATTATCTAAGAATCTAGTCTTTCATGGTCGCAGCAAGTATATTGATATCAAATATCATAAAATCAGAGACTAGGTTGCAGAAAAACAAATCAACATCGAGTATTGCCCTAGTGAATTTCAAGTTGCAGATATCTTTACAAAATCAATAAAACAGAGAATTTTCTTAAGTTGAAGAAGGTGATTGGGATGACTAATACTTGTGACTTGGTTTAAGGAGGCTATGTTGTATTATTTAAATAAAATCATAAATGTTAAGATAAAAGTATCCGTAGTCAAGGGATATGCGTTGACTGTAACTTTTACCTTGAAGAAAGGACTCCTTCCTTGTCAACTTCTTTTCATTCTAGTTCTCAAGAGTAATCGGTTAATGTTTTGTGAGTTGCAAATGCCTATCCTCTTAATCTTTACTCATGAAAAGTCATAACAAATATATTAGATTTTATTCTTATTTTTACTTGTCTCTGGAAATACTTTTATTGGTTGTTTTTCTTTTCTTTCAATCGCTCTTTAATTAAAATGTTTCTTTCTCCTTTGCTTGTTATTTTTTTTGTCGAACTACATTCCAATACTGGAAGAAATTCATATGTATTTATCTTGCAACTTCTGGTTATCGAAGCACAATGATTTAACATGACAGCCTTATTGGAAGTTTAAAAAAAAAGGTTTTTTCTGTTTTAAGTTTCTCTTTGATTACTTTGTGCCTACTTGTTGATGACATAAAACTTAACATGCAGAATACCTTCCTCAAGTTATAGTCTATATATCTGCAGTCAAGCTTATTTTATACGTATAGGCATAACAGCGGTATCTAAGGTAAAAATGCTGTAGAAGAGGCATCATCTGGTAGTAATTATCTGACCAATTCATATATTTGCCTTGTTATTAAGGTCAGCAATAATCATCTGTGAACTTTCCCTAGATTTAGGCATTGCCAGCAGATAAAGAAACCATGCATATTAACTTTTTGAACAAACATCTTGATATTGTAGTATCAGTATTCTCTTATAGTCTACTAATCTGTTTCAATTCTGATTCTTGCTGTTTGTGGATTTTCATGTGCAGAAGAATCACGGTGTCTGAATTCAGAGTTATGGCATGCATGTGCTGGACCTCTAGTGTCATTACCAGCTGTAGGAAGTCGGGTGGTATACTTCCCACAAGGTCACAGTGAACAGGTTGGTTGGTTGAGTCAGATTTATATCAAAATTCTTCAACAATTTTTTTGAAACATGTCATATTCTTTCAGGCGTGTTGTTTAATCATTTCAGCTTTGTCCGCAGGTAGCGGCATCAACCAACAAGGAAATTGATTCTCAGATTCCCAACTACCCCAACTTACCTCCTCAGTTGATCTGTCAGCTGCATAATGTTACTATGCATGTAGGTTTTGTAGTATTCTGAAAATTTACATACTTAGGATCTATCGGGGATGTAACTATAAAAGATGTGCATTCTCATTTCTATAGGCAGATGTGGAGACTGATGAAGTTTATGCACAGATGACACTACAACCATTGAGCTCGGTAATGAACTTGATGATCATGCGTGCTCCTTTCAATTGTATGAGCATTGCAGTTTTAATTTGTATGCTCCTCTTTTGTTCTAATATACAGCAAGAGCAAAAAGATCCATATCTCCCTACAGAATTGGGTGCCCCTAGCAAACAACCAACCAATTATTTCTGTAAGGCATTAACTGCTAGTGACACCAGTACACATGGTGGATTTTCTGTTCCTCGTCGAGCAGCAGAAAAAGTATTTCCTCCGCTGGTAAGTATTTGATGAACCATGCTGATAAGCTGCCAGTTTTCTGAATTCCTATTCTGACAATATCTGCCTATTTGCCAATGAATTTTACAGGATTATTCACAGCAACCTCCTGCTCAAGAATTGGTTGCTAGGGATCTTCATGGAAATGAATGGAAATTCCGTCACATTTTCCGCGGTGAGTTTGTGTTCAATCAACTTACAATCTTTGTGAATGTATTATGTCATGTTCTTCTTGACATATAAGATTAGGCATGTGGAGATTGCTGATAGTATCCAACAATTGTTATACATTCTGATTTTCTCGCCTCAGACATGTGTCAATACCTGCAAATTTTATTTTAGTTAGCTTTCATATTGTGTTACTTTTGTGGCTCTGTTTGGCTTGATACTTATGCTCAAAGGTTCTTCCTATCAGTTACTAGGTTTTGTGATGTCACATACAGATTTATCAATATTCATATGCAGGTCAGCCAAAGAGGCATCTTCTTACCACAGGATGGAGTGTATTTGTGAGTGCAAAAAGACTTGTTGCAGGAGATTCTGTTCTTTTTATCTGGTATGACCATACTTTCTCTAGTTAAAAGTTTTGAGCATATCTATCACCTGCTCAAATTAATGAGTTTATTCTGATTTAGGAATGACAACAATCAGTTGCTTTGGGTATTCGGCATGCTAATCGACCTCAAACAGTTATGCCCTCATCTGTACTGTCTAGCGATAGCATGCACATTGGTCTTCTTGCTGCTGCTGCTCATGCTGCTGCTACAAATAGCCGATTCACCATCTTCTATAACCCAAGGTAAATGGAGTTCATTCTGAAAATTTATGTTTTTATTTTTATTTTTATATAAAATAGAAATAATGTGTTCTCAGGGCAAGTCCTTCAGAATTTGTTATTCCATTAGCTAAGTATGTTAAAGCAGTCTTTCACACCCGTGTTTCTATGGGTATGCGTTTCCGGATGCTGTTTGAAACTGAGGAGTCTAGTGTTCGAAGGTGAATTCCTCTTTGTTCCTCGATACATCTGTCTTGCCTGCTTATTAGTATATTTTTTCGTTGTCAGTTTCTTTTAATTTTATGTAACCCTTCTTGCATAGTAGATAACTTTGAACTGCCTCTTTTGGCTTTGCATATGATTCATGAAATGATTTGGTGTGGGTCTTCAGATACATGGGCACAATTACAGGAATCAATGATCTTGACCCTGTCCGGTGGCCAAACTCACATTGGCGATCTGTCAAGGTGAGTATCTGCAAATATCTTGCTTTGGCTTTGTGGTTTGAGAGTGTGCAATTATCTTGCAGAAGTGTAGTGGCAATAAAAAACATTGCAAATGGTTATACTTTTTTTTTTAAGTTTGTTATTTTCTGGTGTAGGTTGGTTGGGATGAATCAACAGCTGGAGAAAAGCAGCCTAGAGTTTCTCTTTGGGAGATTGAACCCCTAACAACCTTTCCTATGTACCCATCTTCCTTTCCGCTTCGGTTTAAGCGCCCGTGGCCCACTGGACTTCCCTTCTTCCCTGGTATTCTTTAATGATGCTACTTGGGATGCTAAAAATCTCATCACCAAGATCACTAATTTGCTAGACCATAATCTTCAAGTATTTAGAATACACCACTAGTCATATTCCTACTAATTCTTTTGTACATAACCATATGTATAGGTGGAAGAGATGATGATGTGGGTATAAATTCGCCTCTGATGTGGCTTAGAGGAGATGTTGGAAATCCCACATTTCAGTCACTGAATTTCCAGGGTGTTGGTGTTTCACCTTGGGTTCAACCCAGGTTTGATACTTCATTGGTTGGTCTACAACCTGAGATCTACCAGGCAATGGCTGCAGGAGCCCTTCAAGAAATGCCGACCGCAAATCATACCAAGCACGTCTCTCCAGCCATGATTCAGTTCCAGCAACCTCAGAACAGAACTAGCAGACCCAATCCCCTATTACCACTAACTCAGGTCCTACATCTGCAACCTCAAACTCAGCAATCATATCTTCAAACCATCCAAGGAAGTGAACTGCAAACTCAGACTCAGTCTCAACTTCTTCAGCATTCTTTGCAACAAAGAAATTCATTTGCTGAGCAACAAGAGCAGCAACAAGTTCCACAGCATCAGCAGAATCAGAATCTGCAATTGCAGACACCACAGAATCAACAAATTCAGCAACAGAAGGTTATGCCTGGTTATCAGAACCTTTCTAATTTATCAGCAAATCATCCTGAGCATTGCTCTAGTTCTCAATCACCATCAACCACACCGTCCATGGTTCCCCCATCTTCCAAGCTGAAAGATTTCCCTGATTCTAATTGTAATTCTGTTTCTGTATCTGCTGCTTCTCCGTTACATAATATTCTGCATCAGTTTACAAGAGAAGAAACACCACAGCTTAGTTTGCCAAGGTATGCTCAAGTAGTTAATTCCAGTCCATGGCCATCAAAGAGAATTGCAGTTGAATCTTTACTCCCTTTAGGAGCTCAAAGTGTGCTTTCACAGACAGAACAGCTAGGTGCAGCACAACCTACTGCATCTTTACAATGTGTTACATTACCATCATTTCCTGGAAGGCAATGCTCAATGAATGATGCTGGTAAAATGGACCACCAAATGCAGCATTTGTTCAGTGTTGGTGTCAACTCATCCCTCTTGGAACCAAATGGCATTTCGAGCCTCAACAATGGTGAGAATGAGACTGATTCAATGAGCATGTCTTACTCCGCATGCAATTTATTGAGTTCCTCTGGAAATGATTTTTCTTTCAATCAACCTATGGGCACTTCAAATGTTTTAGATGAATCTGGATTTTTGAGGACCTCTGAGAATATGGATCAAACAAATACACAGAGTGGAACTTTTGTTAAGGTGGATCTATCTTCTGTATTTTGAATTTATCTTTTATTTCTCTTATATGGAATTTATTTTAGTGCATGAAAAATTGGAACTACAAAGCACAGCTTTTTGCATGTGTGTTGCTTGGTTTTAGCATGTTTTCACTATAATGTGAATGATCACAGGTTTCAAAATCAGGGTCATTTGGGAGATCATTGGACATTACCAGATTTAACAGCTACCATGAATTGCGAAGTGAGCTTGGGCATCTGTTTGGCCTAGCAGGCCAATTGG
This sequence comes from Curcuma longa, assembly GCF_044706935.1. Classification (NCBI taxonomy): domain Eukaryota; kingdom Viridiplantae; phylum Streptophyta; class Magnoliopsida; order Zingiberales; family Zingiberaceae; genus Curcuma; species Curcuma longa. Next base: position 871,170 of record NC_133878.1, on the reverse strand, counting down.
AAGACCCTTCGAGATCAGGCTGGCAGCTTGTATTTGTTGACAAGGAGAATGATTTTCTTCTTGTCGGCGATGATCCTTGGCAGTAAGTTCTTTTAGCTAACATTGTAATAGGATAATTCTCTTTCAAGCATTCTTTAACATACTGTACATGGCTCCTTAGTTTTCCTTGCACAATGCACTGGCATTTAATTTTCTTTGCCATTGAACATTTACTGCCACTTTTAGTGATTTCTCTTAATTGTTATCTTCTACAATGTTTTTATATTTTCTTAAGAATTTGAGATAGTCCTAAGCAATTTTAGATTCTTGTTTACTTGGTAAATTCATATTCTTTTGATATGTGTTTGTTCCAGGGAGTTTGTAAACAATGTCTCGTGCATAAAGATCCTTTCACCTGAAGAAGTGCAACAGATGAGCAAACAAGGTGTAGATCTGGTGAATTCAGCTCCCATGACTAAGCTTCAAAGTAACAACTGTGATGACTATGTCAGTCGGCAGGACGCAAGAAACATTGGCGCCAGGATCACATCAGTGGGGACCTTCAAATACTGAAGACACTATCCTCTATTCCCATTATCTAGATACCTCTCTGGCCAATATTTTTTGTTGCATTTAGGAGATGTGACTGAGTGTTGTCTACTTGATTTGTGTATCTTTAATGATTGTAACCTAAATGATACGTGCTCAGAACCTTGATACACATGCCAAAACTCTACTTTCTTAAGACTCATTAAGCTAATGCAGGCTATGCCATTATTTTGTTTTGTCATACATGATTCCTACTGACTTGTTGGTCAATGCATGCTGTCTCAAAATTTTACTTACTGCTCATTGATATATTTACCAATCCTTTAACTAAGAAGTCAAGTTAATGTAGGTTATCATGTTATTCTGTACCTGGTGTCAAAAGTATGGCACACACTAGTACTTCATATTCCATTTCTCAGGTAACTACTACACCTGCATCTGTATTTTGTTTTTGCCTACTGTAGAATTGTCTGAACTTTTCCCTTCTCAGACTTGGAAGTTACACTCATTCATGGAACAAGTCTTTGGAGCAGAGACATGGTGTCAGCTTCTGCCACAGCTGGAGTCTGTCACATTCCAGTGTGGAGGACCACAGCCAGAAAAGTCAGAGACCCACCCCATGTAAGTTGGTCCCTCTCCAAGCTTGAATTGCACTCATGGCCTAGTGGGAAAGAGACTCTTCCTTTTTTCAGGTCAGAAACTAGCCTTTCGCTTACACCAACCCATGTATGATTTATCCTCCCCACCATTATTTTTTCTCACACATCCCTCTCACTGTCCTTTTCATGGAGATAATACATTTCTTTAATTTCAGTATTGCTGCCTTGCTGAAGGACTGATCAGTGTTTGGTTGGTTGAGGTTGAGTTGAGATGACACAATGCCACTGGGACTTAAAAGTGGGAGCATGTGGCCTCCATTAACTCCCACTTACTAAAGGTATGGACATCTTCCTCCTTGGCATCTTCTTTCTTCCATCGCTATTATGGTCATTCTCCCATCCCTTTCAGATCTACATTGGCCCCAGCGGCCTCATGACTGGGCATGTGCCCTTTGACTACTTTGTTGGAAAAGTATCTTCTAGCTTCATCTGAGGTGACAGTTACAATCACTCGTTAGAATGGTTTATTATCCAGCGTTTGCAAGCAGCAACAGTGTTACTGGATGATTGATTTCTGTAGCCATACATGGTTTAATCTGGTAAAAATTCTACCTGCACATGTCTGGCGCCTCCATTTCTCCCAACTCATACAATACTTTTGCCATCTCTTTCTGACATTTTTTTTTTTTGCATGGAAGAAACATCATCTTAACTTCATGTGTGCATGGCACAAGCAATTAATTGTAGCATCACATCTATATTTTGTTTGCCGAATCAACCAAAATTTGAAGCATTGAACAGATTAAACACATCCAGGTATGAACTTTCAGGACATTGAAACAAGTCCTGTAAATTGTCTGTAGATAAAACATTATCAATGTTTTATATTGCATTGAAGAGTACCCTAGTTTTTGAGGCATTAGGACCACTTACCTAGATGATCTCTTGTGATCCCTCCAATCATTTGAAATCATAGCACTTCAAACTCTACTGCCATGCTCTATTATCATTTAATAGGGCTAATGGCACGTTAATTTAATCAGTTGTGGCATTGTGCATAACTTTGTGAGAAAATTTGAAGGCACTTAAAAAAAGTATTGAAGATTTGGAGAGATGTGTGAGGGTAAAGGTAACAAAAGAAGATTATCACATGGTGGAAGAACATTGTGGTAGTTCTAATTGCAACGAAAGATCTTTGACTTGCCCACTACAGAAGAAGTCCAAAGCTACCAACATTTGGGATAAATACTTTTTTTTTCACTCTCAATTTCCTTGACGACAGTGAAATCTGATTTGTAACTAGTCTATCGCAGACCAATCTATCTTGCCATCTACTTCGCATGGAGATCGATGTTCTTGGCGATGTTTGTGAAGAGATCTTGTTAGAATTAGAAAAGAAACTAATCTCTTTGATTTCTTCAGCCATCAACTCATCATCTACTGCATCCACTTTGCTCAAACAAAGTCTTAAATATGATAACTTACCTCAGTTTTTATGGTTTTAACGCCTGAACTTGAATCGGTTTTGTTATCTGTTGCAGATTGCTGATTTGTGTTATTTGAATATTTTTGTCTATGCCACGATCTTCTTTGTAAGCATGCATGTTCCATGTGGATATTTAAACGTACCATCCACTAGGAAAAAATTTGATATTTATTGTTGACTCGGTGTCAAAAAGTAAAAGAGAGAGAGAGAGAGAGAGATTTAAAACATACTTTGGAAAGAAATTCAGCACGAGGATTAGTTTCTGCACATAAACATGATTACAGCTTTTATATACCATTACACATGATATTAGCATCACTTTATTTTTTTATTATTATTGTTTTTTCATCTCCTCTCCAATCAAATATGCTAGATCACAAGTCCGATTGAAAAAGGATGAGAGTTATGCGTTAGATTGTTAGTCAGCGAAAACTTTCAAATAATATTTAATGAATAAATTCATCAAATTGTTATGTTAATACTAAAATGTTTTTCGTAAGGAATGCGTTGTAATGCCCGATTATAACGTCTTGGTAAGGATTGCTATATATCCATGAAAATTCGAATATAGTAATAAATATGCAAGAGCTCTTAAATTGGATAAGAATAAATATTATAGAAAATTTAATTATTTAAAATTTAAAACATGAAATCTAAAAACATTAAATGTAGTAGATACAATAATTACAAAAAAAAAAATAATATTTTATATGAAAAAAAGATAAAATTGGTAAGAGAGAAGATAATGATGAAAGAGAATTCAAATTTTAAATTATAGTATATAAAAATTAGTAAAATAATAATGGATAGATATTGTTATCCATAGTTTTTTAAGGAAGGAAGTAGTAAAAGTAATTAAAAACAGAATAAGATTATAACTCTCAAGATAGTGATGACGAAAGAAATTATTAATATAATTAGCATACATGCACCTCAAATAAAATTAGATGAACACAATAAATTTAAATTTTAAGATAGACCTAAATGAAGTATTATAAATATATCGTCAATCAAAATAATTTTAATAGGAAGAAATTTAAATGAATATATGAGTGAAAATTAAGAAATATGATATAGTGAGTTTGAAACAAGAAATGAATGTTGTATCTCCTCTCCAACCTTTTCAAAGGCAGATTCAACATGAGGATCAAATGTTACACACGATTTCAGCATCAGTTGTTTGCTCTAACTATTAACTTTGAAAGAACATTCACATGTGGATCAGATGTTACCCAAGGCCTCAGCAACACTTCGCTAGATCTGTTCAAGCAATCTGACTTAATATGGGAAGATATGTGTATTAGTTCTGTAATGCTGTGTCGGCATTTAATGTTTACAACATTATCTGGACACTAGGAAGTTGAGGTTTGCTCCAAGTGCACTCTACAAATTACTTTATAAAAGCTGTAATGAATCTATCCAGAATAATCTCATGAAGGCTTGCATTTCTTCTTACAGTAATGATTTTTTGCAATATGTTCATTAGTGTACTGGTGAAGAACTTTGAGGGAAACTAGCTACGACTCCCATTGGACTGGTAATATCATTTAAAGCTTGCACGCATGTGCTCGAAAACCCCATCAGAGTGTGGAATACATTCGGGAGGCTTGTCTGCAGATTGTTCAGCATCATGGCTCTGCTTTTACGAACGGAATGTAGATACTTGACCTTTTCTTCCTCTGCTTTCCTCTTTAGAGCTTCTAGTTTTGCATGCTGATTATCCTTCTCCAACGTCTGAAAGGAGAGCCTCTCTTTCTCCAACCTGCATTGGAGTCGGTCACATCTCTTCTGCAGGCTATGCTCTTCTGTATGTTGTCGAATTATAGACCGGAGGACCAGTAAAAATTTGTTAATTGCCTCAGCTGCTACCTGTCAAGATAGAGAATGAAAATGATGACCAAAATATGCTAGTTGGCAGACCTATTTCTTTCAGCTGCTCGACGCACAGATCACAGTGCAGCATTCACTTGCACTTTTTCTTTCCACTAGGATTAAGTTTATTTACATTACAAATAAGAAGCTAATCCCTAGCCAAGTTTATTTAAGGTGTCACTAATCTTCAATAGAATTTTATAAGCTGCATCTGCTTAGCTATTAGCTTTAAATGCAGTAAGAAATCAAACTAAAGGGAAAAAAAAAAGAACACTTGTTTGTTCTCAGCAATCAGCTATACGTTGATAGCAAGTGAATTTCAAAAATGAATCGCATGCTGAGAAAGGATGCCCACAAAACTTATTAAGAAGGTTCTTGCATCTATAAGAGGAAGGTTAAAGAACAAAATTAACTATATTTCAGATAGTTGATTAAAGTGCAATCAATAACTCGCCTAAGAATTATTTTTGTAAAGCAGCAACTAGTCATGACCTCCAGTTGAATGATTAAATTCAAATGAGACACTGCTAGCAATTGATCTTCTTAGTCTTGAGTGGAATGGTATACCAATGACTCTAATTTTATCAATCACGTTTTTTTTTAAAGAAACCGAGCTCATGAAGTAGAAAAGCTTACTGAGACATAGCTTGCTCCATCTCAATTTGATAAGGAACGGAAAATGTCATAGTTTAGATGGAGAAGAGCAGGACAAAATACCTTGTCTGGTAGCCTATCAAGAACTCCCTGCACCACATCACAAAAATCATGGATACTTGAGGTTGAACCCATCAAGTTATTGGTTTCTGGAAGGCAGTCAGTCATTTTAACCCACTGGTTCAGGACGCGCATATATTCACGCTGACAGCGGAATAGGTTGGAGAATGTAGTATACCAGGAAGTCACCTCTACTTCAAGCTGAGAGATAGCATGACGATGAGAATCAGTTGTGGGATCGTTTCCCAGACTATTGTCGAGATGATTCGCTTCCTGAGAAACATGGTCTTGCTCTTGGTGGCATTCGCACATTGTGCTCCACATCTTTACAAGCCTTTCAAAAAGAAGCAATTAACCCACAAACATAACCAAAATTAAGAACCTGCGAGCTAATTTCAAAAAAACTAAACACGAGCAAGAGGATCAGTATTTTCTGTTTCTATATTGAGCCAAACAATGCAAGGGTGCGATTGTTAGATATTTGATTATAAAATGGAATTTTGATTTTGCCTTTTTTACTAGTTTTTTAATCATGCAATAAATTCAAATCTATAGGGTTCATTTTAGGAGTAGAAAGAAAGATGCTGAACTTACCCACCACAGAATCCAACCAATTGAGGAAATAATTCTTCATCCCTGAGTTTTGATATGGACAAACAGGTTTCATTTATTGATTCCTTTAAAGAAATTATTCGACACTGTAGTTCCTCAACATCAGATAAAGTTCTCTCAGTTTTTGACCAGTCATGATCTCCACGTTGCAACTTATCCAAAAACAGGAGTATCTTCTTGTGCTTAGATTTAATATTTTCCTCCTCCTGAAAACAGAGAATGCATTTGATTACAACATAGGAACACTGGGCAATGACTGGAAGGAGAAAATATACCACTGACGAAGATCTAAGATTGTTTTTTGCTTTTCCTGGTTTAAACCTGTCTAGGCTCAGACTGGTGTATAAATATAAAAAGACATGAGTTCCAACTATTTGGGGTTAGCTAGATGAACCTTATCCACCATCGAACTCTACGAACTCTATAATGTTAATCAAATCATATTACTTCTAGATATGTTTTTCTTTGGTGTTTATTAATCTCGTATATTCAACTCTAATTGATTCAAATTAACTATCCAATCTAATGATCATCTTTGACTTTGAGTATCTCTGGACACCATCTTTACCCTATAGATCAGCATCAAACTTAAATATATCTAATTTACCTCAAAGATAGCTTATTCATCTCAATTGTTTAATGACCAACCATTGAGTTGAAGGAATTGAACTGGATATGTGAACACACACACACACACACACACACGTTGCTGATCTGGAAGTTTTGGCCTGAAGCTTCAGATCAAATTTGAAGTTAGTGACTGAAAGTACAACATCCATTTGCTGGCTGAAAGTTGCATCTGTCTACTTATGATAGACATAAAGCATGTATGACAGCCACCATTATGGCAGACCATGAGAAAATATATCACTGAGCAGCAAAGAAGTCTTAGATTAAGGCAATATGCATGGACCTTGTAAAGATTTAACATATTACTACTGAACTCATGATATACTTAATCTGGAATTTTTATGAAGAAATATGTTGTAAAATGGAATACAACAACAACAACCAATCTTTATGCCACTAGATAAGGTCGATTATATGGATCCTTCTACACCATTATGTTCTATCCTCTATTATATCATCATTTATACTTAAATAAATTTTATCTTATTTAATCAATATGCACAGACCTTGTAAAGATTTAACATATTGCTACTGAACTCATGATATACTTAATCTGGAATTTTTATGAAGAAATATGTTGTAAAATAGAATACAACAACAACAACCAAGTCTTATCCCACTAGGTAGGGTCGGTTATATGGATACTTTTACGTCATTACGCTCTATTCCCTACTATATCATTATCTATACTTAAATAAATTTTATCTTGTTTTATTATTACTAACTAAGTATTTTTTGGGCTTCCTCTTTCTCGTTTGATGTGCGTATTTATCATAGTTTTACATCACTTAAGTGGAGCATTTATTGATCGTCTAAGTACATGTCTGTACCATCTTAAATGTGTCTCTCAGAGTTTTCTCTCAATAGATGCAACTCCGACTTTCTCTCTAATGCTCTCATTTTTTAACATCCTCATCTCTGTAACTTTCGTCTTTTGCTTATGTGCTTAAGTCATAACTCAACATTCAACGCTATATAACATAGCAGGTGTAATCGATATTTTGTAGAACTTTCTTTAAAGTTTTAGAGATACTTTATGATCATATAAAATACTCGACACTCTCTTTTATTTCAACTATCCTGTTTATATTTTCTGTAAGACATCTCTCAATCCCTCCATCATTTGCAAAAATGATCCTAAATACTTAAAGTTCTCAATCCAGACAACTCGTCATTTCCTATCTTAATAATTATCTCATTACGTCTAATATTGCTAAACTTAAATTTTATATATTCCGTCTTTACCCTACTAAACCTAAAACTTTTCACTTCTAGTGTTTCCTGTTAAAATTCTAGCTTAGTATTTACTCCTTCACATGTCTCATCTATCTAAAAGAATATCATCTGCAAACAACATGCATTACGGTACTGTGTTTTGAATATTGTCCAATGAATTCGTCCATGATTAATATAAAAAGATAAGAAGTTAGAACTAATCCTTGATGTAACCCTATCTTTATTGAAAATGCTTCAGTTAATTCACTTGATGTCTTCACTCTGGTCGTTACATCCTCATACATATCCTTAATTAGTTCAATATATACTACAATAATAGCTTTCTTTTTTAGAATTCTCCATATAATTTCTCTTGATATTCTATCATAAATTTTTTCTAAGTCAATGAATACCATATGTAAATTTTGCTTTTGCTCTCGATATTTTCAATTAGTTGTTTGAGAAGATGTATAGCTTTTATTATTGACCTTCCAAGCATGAACTTAAATTGATTTTTGATTATCATGATCTTCTTCCTTAATCTTTTTTCTATTACTCTTTCCTCAAGTTTCATGTAACTTATTAATTTAATATCCCTATAGTTTACACAATTGTGTATGTCTCCCTTATTTTTATATAAGAGTACTAGAATACTTACTCTCCATTGATCAAATATTTTTTTCATTTTTAATATCATGTTAAATAATTTTTTAAGTCATTCAAAATCTTATTTCCCTATCACTTCCATATCTCTATCGGAATATCATTTGGCCCAACGACTTTTCCATTTTGCATCACATTTAAAATTTGTTTTACTTCTAAAGTTTGAATTCTACAATAAAAATATAAATTTCTATACTTATTTGACCTACTTAAATTACCTAAGTTAAGTTTATCACCTAAACTTTCATTAAAAAATTAATGAAAATACCTCTTCCACTACTCTTTTATTTCTATATCATTTACCAGTACTATATCACTTTCATTTTTAATACATCTTATTTGGATAACATCTTTTATTTTCCTTTTTCTCACTTTAGCTATGTTATAAATATCTCCTTCTCTTCTTTTGTATTTGATTTTCGATATAACTATTCAAAAATTTCATTCTTAGCTTCATTCACTGTTTTCGTAGTCTCTTTCTTGGTTCTTGTATATATTTTTTAAGTTTTCCTTGTTCTTACAAATATATAATTCTTTATAGGTTGTTCATTTTTTCTTTATTTTCTCTTATCTTTCTCAGATTCCATATTTAGTTGTGCATCCCCCTTTAACTCATCGAGTACACTTTTGACTATTATTTTCAACTTTGATACCATTTTATCCCATGTCGTATTAGAGTCACTATATATTTTACCTACTACTTGTACTTCTATTTTCTCCTTAAATATATTTTGTTTTCCATCCTTTAACTTTCATCACTTAATTATAGGAGTTGTGTATAATTTTCTTCTATTGATACTATGCTTGAGGCGTATATCCAACAATACTAACCTATGTTGGATAGTTAAGCTTTCTCTAGAAATGACCTTGCAATCTTTACAAATTTTTCTATCTCTCTTCCTAATCATAAGAAAGTTAATTTGCGATTTATTATTCCCACTTTTGAATGTGACCAAATATTATTCTCTTTTCTTAAAAAAATATATTAGCTAGTATAATATCATATGCTATCATAAAATTTAATATAGTTTTCCCTTCTTCATTTCTTGTTCCAAACCCATAGCCCCCATGCACCCTCTCATATTCTTTATTTTTCACTCCGGTATGTTCATTTAGATTGTCTCCTATTAAAATTATTTCATTTGGCAGAATATTTTGTAATACTTTATCTAGGTCATCCTAAAACCTTGATTTGATATCTTCATCTAATCCTGTTTGAGATGCATATATGCTAATTGTGTTAATAGTTTCTTTCTCCACTACTATTTTGAAAGCTATAATTCTATTCCCCTTTCTAACTACTCATACAACTTCATCCTAACGAACTATCTACAATAATACTCACTTTATTTCTTGTTTTACTGTTTCCTATGTACCATAACTTAAAACCCGAATTTTCTATCATCTTTGCCTTCTCGCCTATCTATTTTGTCTCTTGTACACATAAAATACTAATTCTTCTCTTAATCATCAAATCTACTACCTCCATTGCTTTACCAGTGAGGATTCTTATGTTCCATGTTCCAAATCTTAGACTATTAGTTTTACTATAATATTTATTTTTATCCAACTTATGATGAGAGAACTTTTTTCTATTTAACAATACACCCAACCCAAGTTCTCATAGAGATGTAGCGGTCGCGAACTCTTGCATATTTATCACTACACTCGAGTTCTGGAGATGTAGCGGTCTTTGCCGATACGTTACAATCAAACTCTACAACACGAATTCTTGCATATTTATCACTACACCCGACTTCTGGAAATGTAGCGATCCTTGCCGAGATATTACAATCGGATCTTGCAACGCATTCTTTTAGGGAAATAACCTAGCATTAGCACAATAATTTAATGGATCCATTTATTGAACATTTGTCTTAATTTGACGTTGGCTAGCAACCTAACGTAACTCTCCTCCTTTATCTGGCTTGGGACCGGCCATGACAGGTTGCTAATACCCCATAGGCTAAGGAGCAAAAGGAGGAATCCGCCTGAGGAGCGGCTCGTGTTTGATTAGCTAGTTGGTGAGGCAATAGCTTACCAAGGCGATGATCAGTAGTTAGTCCGAGAGGATGATCAGTCACACTGGAGTTGAGACATGACCCAAACTCCTACGAGAGGCAGTAGTGGAAAATTTTCCGCAATGGGCGAAAGCCTGACGGAGCAATGTCGCGTGGAGGTAGAAGGCTCACAGGTCGTGAACTTCTTTTCTTGGAGAAGAAACAATGATGGTTTCTAGCCCAAAGATCTTATCATTTATGAAGGAACTGGAGCTACATTCCTTTTCAATTTCAATTCAAGAGTTCTATGTATTTCCACACTCTTTTTTGAGACCTTGAAAAAGAAAATGGACAAATTCCTTTTCTTAAGAATACATACAAGAAAAAGGATAAAAGTAACCCCATCATTAACTATTTCATTTTCATTTATTAATTTCAGGATACCAGGGAAAAAAAACAGGAATAGGAGGAATATACAACTAAGATGGTTAAATGACTCAGCTAAGGTTTTGTAGAATAGGGGCAATGGAATTGGAATTAGTTCATTTCTTGTATTATTCTATTCCAATATTTAGATGGATAATTTAAGGAGGAATGATCATTCCAAGGAGTGAGTCATTTCTAATCAATCCATTTCATAGCTTAATTGTTGGAATGCTTAATTCTACTTATACTAAATATTTTGCATGACATTTTTGAATCTAAGTTTGATAAAAATAAGCTCAGCCCAGATACACCAAGTGGACTATCTTGGATGGATTGGACAAGCATAATGGGTTGGAAGATTCGGGTAGATCAGTCACACAGGATAGACTAAACAGAGTAAGCATGTCAAATTGGCTAGAAAAATTAAATGGAATGTACCATACAAATCAAACATAGTAAGACTTATTCCACTTGTTAGCCATTCCATTAATGCAACTGAACAACGAAATAGAATGTATCATCCTTTTTGTTATTTTCATTCATTACCATTCTGATTTAGATTCTGTACAATCCTACCAAATATAAACTGAGTTTTGACTTTGATTAAGCCATCAAATAAAAAATTGTGGAGTATTTGTGAAAATCAAACTAGGAGTGATTGCTGGTTGCATTAGTTCATAGGCATAGATTCATCTACTACTGTGAACATTTTTGACACCTGCTCTCCTGTCAAATATTTCCCTATGCATGAGACAAGGGTTGTAAAAATTTTGTGATTGGCTTGATAAGAGCTTGTTTTAGCCGAACCCACCTACTAGCGGGACAAGACTTGGTTGTTATTGTTGTTGTTGCTTGATAAGAGCTTGCTTATCTTAATTCAATATGCACAAGGTCAATTAAATAAATAAGATCGAACAACCTATTAAACAATGTGAACAACTTGAACACGTGTTCAAATTGCTAGTATTCATAACATAGACATGAAAAATGTTCATAAACAATGTCCACAACCATGTTCATCAACAAATCTCTTATCAAACTGTAAAAACATCAACCAATCAAACAAGCTCGAATTAATAACTCAATAACATTGAAACAAACTAAACTTGAATAAAATTCAAACCAAGCTTCAAGCTCACAAAAAAAAAAAAAAGCAAAACAAAGCTTGAATAATTATTTCGGCAGCTTGGTTAATTTTAGATTAGACTTGACTCAACTCAATTACCTTACTAAACAATCTCGTTATACTTGAATAACACAAAGTTTGATTCAATTTGGCTTGTTTACAACCCTAGATGAGAGAGCCAAAATTAAATAGAAATCAGCAATCCTACTAGTTAAATGACCTAAATAAGTATACTATTATCATTTGGTTTAAAATATCGACACTACAAAGTAAGTTCCAAGGCCATCATAAATAACAAAATTTTAGAATCTAATAACTATTTTTAAAAAATCTCAGAAAAAAATCCAAAATCGCAATCGCGCGCGGCTCGGGTGCGGCGAGCAGTGCCGCAAGAAATGAAAGGATAAATTTTAATCTAAGGCTGCATCATCATAAATAACAAAATTTTAGAAAACAAAGCAGTGCCACAAGAAATTGAAACTAAGGCTGCATGGAAGCTTTAAGAGCTGATTTGAGATATTAAGGATGAACGAAAATTTTCTTAGACAAAATTTAGCTGCAGACCTGCTCTGACAGAGATGAGAGTTTTCCACTATTGACAAACATTTATTTTGTCACTGACCTAAGACCAGATACAGTAGGGTTCTGATACCTAGGTTAAGTCAAACATGGTATTCTATGGGGGAAGATTGTTATGAGTGGCATGGGAACAAACAATAATGTTTTTTTGTAGGCAAGGACTCTGCAATGTTATCTGCTAAACAGATTTTATTGATACCTACGCACCTAATAAATAGGATGTATGGTTAGTAAAAGAGATGGTATATAATTGATATTCAAACTGTATGGATAACACACATTGGTATTTTCCCAAGAGTTGAGCTTTTAGCAAAATGTTTAAAATTGCAGCATCCATGGTCTGTGTTTGAATCCTAGCTTATTTATCTATTCTTCTGTTAGTCTTGTGTTCACTTATACTAGGCCCATTAAGGTACTCTTTCTTGTACCTCAATCCGCAATCTAATACTATTAAGTTGTTATGCTAAGCTGTCTGGCTTGAACATGAAGGAGAGTGTAAAACCACATCAATAAATTGGGTGATTTCCTAACAGCTTGGGATTTTGAATTAATTACCCAGAAAATCGAACCTTTAACCAGTGGAAGTTATAAGATTTTATGTATTTACCTACAAAAAGTGTTGACATCTTCAAGGAACACTTACCTTCACTTGATTGTAGAGCTTCTGCTCCTCAGAAAGAATTTTTTCCAGCGTTGTGCAATGGGTGGCAGACATAGAAGAATTATTTACATCTTGCGTATCTCTGTTAGAATGTGAAGATCTAAAAGACCAGCTCCAAGACAGCACATGTACAACTTTGGCAGAATTGAAACTCTTCCCTGAAATTAGAGTATAAGTGGCATCCAACAAATTGAACTGACAGAAAAACTCAAATATGCATATAGAAATCAACTACTAATTCCAAAAACTTTTCATGATAATTATGCCAATGAAAGCTGGCTACGTCACTGATGGATATTGGAATGCCTTCAAAAGAATTCTTAATTGTCAAGTCATGGGGATTTACTAAAGCTTGCACACATTTTTTTTCAGTGTCAATATAACATGCATAACAAATGGGATCCACATAAGCAATAGCTACATTTGATACTACACTTATGGATCCTTTTGTAGCAGTTTGGAGGGAGGATCCTTAGAGAGTTTCTTTCTGTGTATGCAAGTTTTACATCGTTTGACCAAGAGAATGGGATGACAAGAAATAAGAACAGGAAACGATAGTAGAATCTCTCACATAGCAACTCCATATAAGTATGAAACAGAATCTTATAACTTAGCAGGAATAAAAGAACTCACACTGATATATGCTTAGTATTACATTTTTTTGAAACCAAAGACTCGTTGGAGTCAAATCGTAGTTCATTTTCTCAATGACCAGAACTTTGGTTAATGGCGAAGATAAATGTTTTCTACATCAAAGCGTCAACATATGTAGATGCAGATCAACTATCAGGCAGTAGTGAAAAGGTCAATTATGCAAATATATATTGACCAAGCATTGATCAAAGAGGATTGATTACTTATCCTTGAATGTCTCTTCCAAATCTGATTAACCTTTCAATCTCTATTACTCAAATATTTCAACTCCCTGTTTTTATTTCCTAATGGACCAATGAGATGAGATAGAAAAGCCAGAACATGATTCCTCAATCCTGAATTTCACATCATCTGTAAGAACAAATGAGATATCAGTGTACCATAAGTTACCTTTCTTTGCTTCAGGGTCCCCAGGTTGAAGGTAGCTCCAATTGGGCTCGAGAAGGACTGTGAGCATCCTTCCCACCAGCAGCAGCTTTCAGGAAATACTCATCAAGCTCTTTAGCAATTCCTGCCCATGTTTTCTTGCTGCTTGACGCCGTTGCTGTTGGGTCTGTGTCCTTGGTAAATTTGCTCACTGTGGACAAGTTGTCGTCGGCCAATTCCTTAGATGGGTATGTCTCCCTTGCCCTATTCATTGCCACAGTCAAAGCCTCCTTTCTTTGGATCAAGTCATCCTCTTCGTCTTCCTCAACGACCTCCTCCTCACCCCCAAACTCCGACTTGGGTTCCGTCCAATCGTCTTCTGGGGCAGGCGCACCAGCTCCTCCACTCCGCATTGGAGATGACGAATCCGAGGAAGGTGTAGAACCCATGTGTTCACCGAAGTTCCAGCCCCGAATAGGAAAAGGAGGCGGAGGCGGCGGCAGAAGCTCGTCATAATCGTCGTCCATATCGCTCGGATCCTCGACATAGAACTTCGTCTTCGTGGATTCCTTCGTGGCAACACGTAAAAAAGGCGGCGGCGGCGGCGAAGGCGGCAGTGACGCCGGCGGTGGCGGGGAGGGCTGCAAGGTAGGGCCACCAGGAGGAGCGACGCCGGAGATCATCGACCCCACTTCGGTAAGCTGCCGAAGTGTGGCGCCAGTGTTCCTCAAGGATTGCAGGTACGCGATGAGAGCAGCCGCGAGATCGGCCCGGCATTTCATCAGCTGCTTCATCAACCTCCGCCGCTCCTTGCACCGCCACAGCACCTCGTCCACCTCCACTGTAGAATAGGTGCACCCCATCCGCCACCGAGAAGGGATCAAAAAAATCCGATCTTGATCCCCAATTCTCGATCTAAATCATCGCAAAACAACTGCAAATTGCACGAAAATCGAAGGTTCACAACTAAACCATGGGGAAAAAAAACAAAAAGAAAAAGCAATCAATCCCATTTACAGGATAAACCCTCAAATAATCTACTAGTCATCCGAGAGGAAAAAAACAACCTTTCTGCCATAGACGGAGGCCTCAGCTTAAAAGCTAAGCGGAGCTGGGAAAAACGACAGAGAGAAGACCAGAAAAGTAGGTCTTTTATCAATTCCAAGGAGGAATCTTTCTTATATAAGACGAACAAGAAAGGAAGAGACAAGTAGAGAAGCTTCGGCAAGATGGATTTTTTTATCAGATGAAAAAAATTAGCCAACTCCTCAATAAAATAGATGGAGTCGGAGAGATCAATTAGAGGAAGGAATGGGAAGTAGATCAGCTTGTGAAGGACGACAGATGCCGCCTCTTCCTCTCCTCCTCTTCTCTTCTCTTCTCTTCTCTTCTCTTTAACAAGCGTGACAGGTAAAGAAGCTCATGATCCTCTCTTCCTTTCTTTTGTTATCCACAAAAGCAGAGAAGCAGGCCGACAAATATTTTATCAGAGAAATTAGTGGGGATAATAATAATAATAATAATAATAATAATAATAATAATAATAATAATAATAATAATAATAATATGGTGGCTTGAAACATCAATCGGCTTCACAACTGTTTGATTCATCTTATTGTCTTCTATCAATGTCAAGGAAGGAAGAGATCTCATGGAGCTTGATTGATGCATTAACGCTCGAATCTCGATTACGATGTATTATACTATATTTTATTATAGTAGAATTACGATACATTACAAGATAAATGAAAATTTTAGATGAATTTTTTTTTATAGAATTAGATCATCTTTAAAATTAACCATATCGTAATTATTGAATATCTAAATTATAAAACAAAAATAAAAGGAGAGTGATTGATAATTAATAATGTTGACAAGCACAGAGTGACAAATTTCTCTGGAGGCGAGGCCTACTTGGTTGTGACTTTTGTCGGGTTCTTCGTTTGGACCAATGGGAGGGAGCTACATGCCAAACACTAACAGCTACAAATACTACAGTGGTTTGAATATAATTAATTGATAAGGAATCAAAGACTGGTAATTCCCAACCAGTCCACCGGCAAGTTGGTTAGACTTGAGACTACGAGGAGGGATTGTTGCGTTAGTCACGATGTTTGCTTGTCAGTTCGGCTCGGCAGTCCTCACTGCCCTTCAGTTCGGCTCGGCAGTCCTCACTGCCATTCGGCTCGGCAGTCCTCACTGCCCTTCAGTTCGGCTCGGCAGTCCTCACCGCCCTTCAGTTCGGCTCGGCAGTCCTCACTGCCCTTCAGTTCGGCTCGGCAGTCCTCACTGCCATTCGGCTCGGCAGTCCTCACTGCCCTTCAGTTCGGCTCGGCAATCCTCACTGCCATTCGGCTCGGCAGTCCTCACTGCCCTTCAGCTCGGCAGTCCTCACTGCCCTTCAGTTCGGCTCGACAGTGAGGACTGCCGAGCCGAACTGAAGGGCAGTGAGGACTGCCGAGCCGAATGGCAGTGAGGACTGCCGAGCCGAACTGAAGGGCAGTGAGGACTGCCGAGCCGAATGACAGTGAGGACTGCCGAGCCGACTGAAGGGCAGTGAGGACTGCCGGAGCACTGCCGAGCCGAACTGAAGGGCAGTCGGCAGTCCTCACTGCCCTTCATTCGGCTCGGCAGTCCTCACTGCCCTTCAGTTCGGCTCGGCAGTCCTCACTGCCATTCGGCTCGGCAGTCCTCACTGCCCTTCAGTTCGGCAGCTCGGCTCTGCTAGTTTCAGTAAGCCCACTCGGCACTCAGGCTAGCTCCCACTCAGCCTACTCAGCCCATGTGACATCAGAAATGGTCTTCCCAAGACCATGTCTTATCATAAAAGCTCTCATGACAACTTGGATTTGACCCGTCATAATTGCTCTCTTTCTCTCTAATAGCCAACTTTGGCAAGCATTAATGGTGGATATGACTTGTCAACAAAGGTCTCCTCAAGGACCATGCCTTGTCAGCAAATGTCTTATCAAGGTCAATATCTTTTTAAGGACCATGCTTTGTCAGCAAACGTCCTATCAAGAGGAGAACTCTTCTCCGATCATGAAAAAGAGAAGCTCCTGAGGTATAAAAAGGGAGGAAGGAGGTAAACTAGAGGAGGGGGGTTCCGGGCTCTGGTCTCTCTTGCTCTCTCTCACTCTTTTTATCTTTTTTGGGCTGAGCATTTTACTACAGTATTTCTATTTTACTGTACTTCTTCTTCCTCCTGACTGGGCTGACTTGAGCGTCGGAGTGGCCGTCCGGGGACTCCCCGGCGCCAGGATGACCTCTTTCTCCGGTGATGTTTCAGGGCCTCCAAGTGGCTGATCTTCTCTTCCTCGGTGTGGAGGCCCTCTCCGGCGGATGCAACCCCCTCTCCTACCCCTCCATGCTGACTGGTCTGGCGACGCGTCTGGAAGCCGATCTCAACAGGAACATATTTTGGCGCCGTCTGTGGGAACACAAACTGCCCTGCCTTGAGACGTGCTGGGAGACAACCTCGTCGGACTTGCTCATACATCACTTTAACCCAAGAGGGATATCATCGCCTCATGGCTGCCGCTGTCGCAGCCTCGCAAAACCAGCCCTTCGCTCCAGCCTGGCCCTTCACAAAATCCGCCCCGTCTGAGCTCCTCAGCATTTCGACAGCCCTCCTTACTATGTCGCTGTGCTCCTCAGCCTCTCAATTAACCTCTCAGCGGCTCGACCTACAGCTTGCCGGTCTCCTCAGCTCGGCGGCTTCGTCGATGTCGAAGGGAGTGATCCTGCCGGGGTCGAGCTAAACTCTGGTGATCTCGGATCACTAGCTCCATCGGCAATACTCCCTTCGGCTTGGACATAGCCAAGGTCGAGCTAAACTCTGGTGATCTCGGATCACTAGCTCCATCGGCAATACTCCCTTCGGCTTGGACATAGCCAAGGTCGAGCTAAATTCTGGTGGTCTCATACCACTAGCTCCATCAGCAAATGTCCTTTTCAGGGCTCAACCTCCCCTCATAGCCAGGGTCGAACTTACTCCCGGTGGTCACGGACCACTAGCGTCCGCCACCACAAAAGTCTGGTAAATCTCGGAACACTCGCTATCTTTCCATGCTTAACTCCCCCGCGCTTCGCACAGCCGAGGCCGAGCCGAATCGCGAAGTCGGACCCGCTACCGCGTCCGTCACCGCCATCTCCTACTCTCAATCTCAAACTCCCCTGCGCTCCTGCAGCCGGGGTCGAGCTCGCCTCGGCAACCAAGCCTTACTACAGGTATGGAGTCAACTCCCTTCTCTAGCTATTGCCCTTTACAAGGTTCAACCTCCCCCGCGCCCCCCCAGTCGGGGTTGAGCTCCCTTCCGCGACTTCGCCCTACGACAGGCCAGGAGCACCGAGCCCTAAGCTCGAAATTTCGCCTTACGACAAGCCAACAACACCCTCACTGACTCCCTCTGCTCAGTCAGCCTTCTCACTAACTCACTCTACTCAGTCAGCTCAGACGGAACTCTCACTGGCTCTATCTGACTCGTTCAGCGCAGCCAACAACACCCTCGCTGACTCCCTCTGCTCAGTCAGCCTTCTCACTGACTCCCTCTACTCAGTCAGCTCAGACGGAACTCTCACTGGCTCTATCTGACTCGTTCAGCGCAGCCAACAACACCCTCGCTGACTCCCTCTGCTCAGTCAGCCTTCTCACTGACTCCCTCTACTCAGTCAGCTCAGACGGAACTCTCACTGGCTCTATCTGACTCGTTCAGCACAGCCAACAACACCCTCGCTGACTCCCTCTGCTCAGTCAGCCTTCTCACTGACTCCCTCTACTCAGTCAGCTCAGACGGAACTCTCACTGGCTCTATCTGACTCGTTCAGCGCAGCCAACAACACCCTCACTGACTCCCTCTGATCAGTCAACTCAGTCAGAACTCTCTGTGGCCCTCTCGGCCTCATTCATTCATCGGCTCGGCTCAACCTTCTGAGCACTCAGCCTCTCTACAACTCTTGGCCTCATAGGCCTAGTCTCGTTCTGAAGACCATCTTTGGTGTGTATCGACTTCTTCAATAAGGATTCCTAACTGGCAGCCAAGGTCGGTCACGAGTTTGGCAAAGACATTTACATGTCCTTTAGCCGCGTCCTCATTGTCCGTCCGATAGGCCAAAAGCCTTCATGGTACATCGCCTTCCTGATCGATATACGATACACACGCCCGACTCTACGTTGAGTTATCGACCTTGCGCACGCCCTTGCCGAGTCCGTGTATCCGCAGCCAAGGAAGCCAAGCTTCGATGAGCAGCTTGTGGTAAGCCAAGCTTCGGTGAGCAACTTGTGGTAGTCCATTACTACCTTGGATCACAAGCAATCCCTCTTCAGATTTGCCATGTCATATCCTATTGGCATGAATTGATTTGACCCTTAAAGCAAGTCAATTATTCCACTCTTCAAATCACCAATTAAAATGGGAAGAGTCCCATTTTGCGTTGGCATCAACTGCATCCCCTCCGTGGGCCCCTCACCATCAATGTCCCTTTACACGCCACCATGTGCCGTATCCTATTTGATTTTAGTTGATTTGACCCTTTTTTAATTTGGCACCTTGCGCCTCAGCGTCAGTCGGGTAACTCCCGAGGGCGTGGAACGCACTGCTAGAGAGAATCCCTTGCACTCGTCTCGCGGCCGCACCATGTCCGTCAGCTGCGTCCCCGCTTCCGCCGCCACATCGTACACCAGAGCGGACCGCAACACATTCCTACTGTCGTCGCACCCGCCAGCCACAAATCCCATCCATCGCCCCTTCGCCTCGGCGGAGGCACAAGCGAAGGACCGCAGCTGGCCGGACATCCATGCCCCGCAGCGCCGGACGCCGGACACCACGCCGAACCGCGGCGGCCGAACAGCTCCCTTCTCCGCTGCCTGCGCGAACCGAATCGCGACAGCGAGCTCACCGCTGCCTCGCGACTCGAATCAAGAAGCGCAAGCCCTCCTTCCGTTGCTTACCCGGGCTGATCGCGCACGTCCGTCGCCGGCCAGCGCTCACATCTCCCAGTCGACCTTCGCCAGCCAGCGCAAACCTCGCCCGCAAGCCTCGCACAGAGCCGCGCAAACCGGTTCAGCAAAACGGTGCTGACCCTCCTCTCCGCCGTCTGTGCCGATTCAGCAAGCTGCGATGGCTACCGCGCCGAGACCTCGTATCGCCTCGACCACAGCCCTCGAGCGTCGTTTACCCGAACCGTCGTTCGCCGAGACGTTCGCCACGGTCCTGAAGCATGGCTCTTGCTCGAGCCATTGCTCGCAGTCATCACCGCCAACCTCGACTTCGCCTGATTCCTCGCGCATGAAACCCCGCACGAACTGCCACTTATCATCGCCGAGCCCTCGTCTCGGCTCATCTCCGAGCCCTCGCCCCGCCGCGGCCGTCAGGGAAGACCCTTCATTCCAGCACCCCTCACCGTAGGGAGTTCACAAACTCCTTCAGCACTCGAACTACGAGTCCGGCGACAAAGTCAGTGATGTGGTATATATGTCAGGGTCAATCCCACATGACAAGGAGGTCAATGGTTAATCCGACGTGCCCTGCTAAGGGTCCATGGCATTATCAGGAAAGCCCGTATCTAGTCAGTCCAGCCCT
>NC_133878.1:694309-850423 GCF_044706935.1 Curcuma longa | reverse complement strand
ACAAGTAAGTGCCTGTTCGGCGTTAAAAGTGGGTGTTTCCTAGGCTACATTATCATCGAACGGGGGATTGAAGCCAACCCAAAGAAGGTCCGAGCCATAAAAGACATGACCTCTTCACGAAACACTAAGGAAGTACAAAGGTTGGTCGGATGAATCATGGTCGACGGAGAAGAGTCTGTCTTTCTTCAAGATCCTGCGCTAAGCTACTCGGTTCTCATGGGACGAGAAGTGTGAACAGGCCTTTGCCGAGCTGAAGAAGTATCTGGCCGACTTGCCTGTTCTGTCTAAACTGACCCTACACGAGCCTTTGTGGGTATATCTTTCCGCCTCAGAAGAGGCCCTTGGCTCAGTGTTGGTTAAACAAGAAGATCATACACAGCACCCAATATACTTTGCAAGTCATTTGTTGAAGGATGCGGAGACTCACTATACCTCTTTGGAGAAATTGGCATCGACCCTCACCCTCATGGCTCGAAGCTGCATCCTTACTTCCCATCACATCCTATAACGGTAACCGGGTTAGCGTTTGATCTTTATATTTTATCATTATTATTTTGCTTCCGCTAACAATCTCGCAGAGAAAGATCGAAAATCGCTATTCACTCCCCTCTAGCAAACGCCTCGGTCCCAACATAGAGATAGTACATAAAGCATTCTGGGTAGTCAAATCATGTAACCTGGGCATGGATCAAGCTGGAGTTGAGATGAAATTACAGATACAAGAATTGGAAGAATTAAGACTTGAAGCCTATGAGAATTCACGGATTTATAAAGAGAAGACCAAAGCATATCATGACAAGCACATACTATGAAAGGAGTTTCAAGTAGGTGATAAGGTTTTGTTGTACAACTCTAGACTCAAATGGTTTCCAAGTAAATTGAGATCTAAGTGGGATGGTCCTTTCTACATTATTAATATTTTTTCCTATGGAGTGATTAAGTTGCAGGACAAGGAAAATGGGAGGACCTTCTAAGTGAATGGACACCGTCTGAAGAAATTTCATGATGGGGCTATGCAGACGGAGTTGGAACGTGAAACGCTCAACAACCCCATCTACCCAACTTGAGGGGAGTTCATTCATTCTTCTTTTTATTTTCATGCTTTAGTTGTTTTGCTTGCATACATGTTTTTGTGAATAAGATACTTGATTTTGCATTTACACATAGTGTTAGGAATTTAGATTTCATTTCCTTGAGTGCTCATACCATTCTTTAGGAGATGTGAAAGTTAGTTAAGTTTGAATATTATGTTTTGAATTCTATGGCATGCTTAGATACTTTCTGTGCATATGGTCATTAGTGTGGTGAATGATTCTAATTGATTGACTTTACTTGGTGATTTTTTTACACCTAGTGAGGATTTAATCATTTTTCTCCTTGTTGTGTGATATGCACTCATGTTGTGGAACTCTAGAACTTGCTATGCTTCTTTTTGAGACCACAATATCATAAGTTATGTGATGATGATGATGAAGGCTATCTATACTCTTGGAACCTAGAATTTGTCATGCTATCTTCTCTTTTGTGTAAATGTCTTCTTCTTTTACTTCCTTGATAGTTGCATTCTTTTCCCTTATTATATATGACCTTCTTTGATATATCTTGACTAAAATAATTTACTATTATCTTGTTGAATTTATTGCCTAAGACGGTCAAATTTTAAGTGTGGGGGAGGAGATGTACACTTATAGAAGAGATGTGGTTGGAAAAAAAATATTGAGAAATGGTGAAAAAAATGAGGCTAGATATAATTGATAGCATGAGTGAGCCGTACTTGATCACCATAGTTGAACCATGCTTTATTATCTTTGAAGTCATATTTTTGTTTAGAAAGAATTGGTTGGTGTTGTTGAGAGACATATATGGATATCACATCATATTATGATTTGTAGATAGGTTTTTATTCTCTTTAGATTGGTTGAAAAAAAATCAAAAAATAAGAAACATAAGAAACATAAGAAAAAAAATTCTAAAAAAGAAAAAAATTGAAAAGAAATTTTGTTTGAAAAAATAAATAAATAAAATCATTGATATGATGTGTAATTTTTCTAAAAGTGAGTGTGATGATGATGATTAGTAATTTGGATGCGCATCCAACGGAGGAGGATGAGAGTCATTTTTCTCTTTTAGGGAGGAGGAAGTGGATTTCTTGTAATGGGTATGTTTAACATCATAATAGTTCATTGTTTTATGTCTTTTTTCTTCCACATTCATACCATCCTTTTATATATCTTGCTTTCTTGTGTTTCATTGTGATTTACTTACACGAGTTGTTCTTCATAGAGATGATAAACCTTTGGAGTCATGGATACTTGTGTTTATAGTGGTGGAGAGTAGGAGTCATGGATACTTGTGTTTATAGTGGTGGAGAGTAGGAGGCATGCAAGCATATGGTAGTGAAACATCATGAGTTGCATTGAGTGGGAACTTATGAAAGTGAGAGCGCCACCATATACATCATATACCTTGTGAGAATTACATCAAGTTTTAGTTTAATCATGTGCATGAAATCACCATGCTTGTTGATTTGTGTATGAATTGGGTCTCTTTATGCCTTGATTCATGAAAACTTGATATCCTAAGTAACTACCTTTTACTTTCTTTGAAGCATTGATATGAGTTACTTAGGGGGATGTTTGTTTTCTTTGCTTGCCCGAGACGTGCAAGAATTAGTGTGGGGGAATTGATAACATGCATTTGATTACTTAATATTGTCATTTCATTTTAGCAATTGCGTTTACTCAGATTAGTGTTCTTTCCATTGTTAGATGATTTAGAACTTAAAACAACCCCCCCTCCCCCGTCCAATACAAAAGGAAAACATAAATCCGGCTACAATAACTGCTAGAATTATCATACACCATCTACAATCATTGGGAGATGACTCAAGTTACCCTCTACTACTTTAGTTAGGAGGTTCGATCTTATTTAAGTTGGTGTGCTCATTTAGACAACAATCTGAGCATCACATCAGCGTAACACTTCAGCCGATCATTGTGGATCTCAAAGATGCCTTTGATTTGTTGGTCCACCCACTACGAGTCTGAATGAATAATAACTCGAGTAGCACCGATATGCCAAGTAGCTTAGAGTCCTACGAGGAGGGCTTCATACTCGGCTTCATTGTTGGTGGCTCGAAACTGTAATCTCACGGCCAATTGCAGCGTTTCTCCTCGAGGAGATCATAGTAAACCCCCAACTCCGCTGCTCTTCTTGGTGGTCGACCCATCCACAAAGATTTTTCACGTTTTCAATGATTCTCGGCCTGTAACTTCAATCAGGAAATCTGCTAGAGCCTAAGCTTTAATAGTCGTCTGAGGCTGATACTATATGTCATATTCACTTAGCTCAGTTATCCATTTAATGAGGTGTCCGGAGGCATCAGGATTAAGCAGGACCCGACCCAAGCTGCTGGTCGTGCCTCTTTAACAGGTGGTGCCTACCCCAGGCTATGCCTAAGAGGCACGGTTGTGTCACGGAGCAGTTTTGGGGGTATAAAAACTGATTTTTGGTGAAGAAAAAGGATTCTCTCCTCGGGATTCGCCCTAGCCGCCACCTACCTTCATTTCTTCACCACCATCTCCATTCATTGCCCAGAAAAGAAGATGAGGAGATTTTCTTTCTTCCATCCGACCACCTTCCATCCATCAAGGAGCCAAGAGGATCTTCTTCTCCTTCACGTCATCTCATCCATCCACATCATCTCCGGATTGCTTCGAAGTTAGGGATTCCTTATTTCGGCGCAACACTCGTGGAGTCTGCTTCGCCTCGCATCCACCTTCGGCGAGAACCTTAGGGAGAATCATTAGCTTTACTTTTCTTCCATTTTTAAGCATAGATTAGATTTTTGGCATGTCAAGTGTTTGTTAAAATTCCCCTTACAGTTTTGAATGTTGTTTGTCCTTAGATTTCTCTTGCTTGTTTCTGTGTTCATGCAATTATTTACTTGTTGCACTCCTTACTTCATTAATGCAATTTGTTCTTGATACTTAGTGTTCTTTCCATTGCTTAGAACTAGAACTTAAGACAACAACCCCCCCATCCAAACCAAAAAGAGAAAAAAATCTAAATCCCCAATTGTGATAACCACTAGAATTACCACACACCGTCTACAATCGTTGAGAGACGACTCGAGTTGCCCTATACTACTTTAGTTAGGGGATTCGGTATTAATTAAATTGACGTGCTCATTTAGACGACAATCTGAGCTACGCATCATCACCCAACGGTAGTCTATCAGTCGACTGCTCCAACACCAGTCGACTGGTGCCAGTCGACTGCTCACTCGACTGATCTTTCTATCTGCTTCGGTATGCTTCTGATCAATCTCCAGTCGACTGAAAAAATATTTCAGTCGACTGGTGAGGAACTGGTCAGTCGACTGATCAAGCTGAAACTCCTCTTTCAGCTTCTTCTTCAGTCCTTAGCCTTGACGCAAGCCTTCAAACGTCTTTCACAAGCCTCGTGCCCTTCCTTGCACTAACTTGAGACGTTTCCCTCAGCTTCATCGTGCTAAGTCTTCCTTTGCCAAGAGGCCGCACCTCCGGGACTTCATCCTTTGCCAAGAGGTCTCGCCTCCGGGACTTCACCTTTGCCAAGAGGCTGCGCCTCCGGGACTTCACCATTTGTCAAGTCTTCCAATCTGGACTTTCCTGTGAACTCAATTCACACACGTTAGATCACCAACATTGCCTAACTTAAACTCATTTTAGCCAAACATTAAAATCCAAATCACTTGGGGCAAGATTGCACCAACAATGAATAGCATTATTCACCCCTTAACACTTTCTCGATCCAACAATTGGTATTAGAGCAGGGTGCTCGAAATTGTGGCAACCACCAATCGAGCTTGGGGTTTTCATTCATTTTGTATTTTTTTCATTCTTAGCTAGAATTTGTGCAATCACCTCTTTTGATAAATCTTTTTGGTTTTTCAAAATTGCTCGAAGTTAGTGCAACACCACTCGAGCGACTTTTCCCTTCAGGTACTTTATTCTTCCCACACTACTAATCCAAGGCCAAGTCTTTAAACATCATTCTTTTTGTGTGTGTGTGTAAGTTTTTAAGTGGCACCAAGAGGGTTACAGCACAGCTTGTCCCCCGCTCTTCACCAAAGATGACTTCAGTTACTGAAAGAGTCGCATGGAATTTCATCTGAAGACTCAAGTGGAAATGTAGATCTCCATCTAGATCGAGTTCACGCTACCTACCAAACCAGACGAAAGTCTAATAGACCATGAGGAATGGAACCCCATCATCAAAAAAAATAAGTAGAAGTCGATGCTAAAGCTACTCATGCTCTTCAATATATATGGCTTGACCAAAGAGAAGCTCAATCGAGCCAGTCCCTTCATTAGTGTGCAAGATCTGTGGAATAAGCTAATCAAGCTCTGCGAAGAAACATCCGATGCTAAGGTAAGCAAAAGGGATTTGCTTTTAAATAATATATATAACACAACAATGCAGGAAGCAAAGTCCGCTAGTCAACTCCACGCCCAACTCCAGAACATTATCAATGGATTGCACGCAATCCAATAAATCATGGAGAATCAAGACATCATAAAGTACACACTGAGAGCTTTCCCACACCTTGTGGGCATCGATCGTCGATGCTTACAAAGTTTCCCAGGATCTCTCAAAAATTAAATTAGATCAATTATTTTTAAAACTTGAACTCCATGAGCAAACTATCACAAGCCAAGCCGAGAAGGGTATGACTCTTTTTGCAGGACAACTAAAAAAGAACAAGCAAAAGGTGAAAGTTGAAGAATCACTGCCGAACTAGTCAACCTCGTTCAGAAACTGGTGAAGAAGAAAAAAGGGTTCAACACACATGAAATTGAAAGAGCAACACGAAGCAAGAAGGACAAATCAAATCCAACATATACTCTGAAGCGCGACTCAACCTGCTAAGAGTGCAATCAAAAGGGGCACTTCAAAGTTGATTGTCCTAAGTTGAAGAAGAAATATCAAAAGACAATGAAGGCACTCAAATCATCATGGGTGAGTCATCATCCTCTGAAGAATAAGAAAAGCACCATAGCCACCTAGTAATGATGGCAGAACCAACATCAAGTCCGAGATCGAGTCCGAATCTACAGCTAAGTCCGGGAGAAGTCATAGATTTGTATCTGTTTTAGAAGGATCAAATCGCAATGTAAGTACTAAAGTAGAGTTACAGTTGTATGAAGTTATTAACTATTTGAATAATAAATTAGCAAAATTCAATATCTAGGTCAAATCACTCCTAAAGGAGATCAAACTCCTCAAAGAGCAGACTAACTCGAGTTTGATAACCACTCAAGTTTGGGTCGAAATCTCAACTCAAGTCCAATAACTTGAGGAAGAGAATTCTAATCTAAAAAATCAGGTTACCAAACTTAGAGGTTTATTGAAAAAGTTCACTGTCAGATCCAAGGGCCTAAATATGCTTCTTGGGTCTCAACGAGCCGTGTACAACTGAACCAAACTTGGATTCAAATCAAAACACAGTCAGAATAAATCATTCACATCTTTAATTGATCGGAACAAACCTAGAGTTCAAGCATGGGTTCCTAAGTCAAACTTGAGCAATCAAGTTGGTTTAAATCAATATTGGGTCCCCAAGGATTAGATTCACTTCTGACCAGACCTTATCAAGGTCATGATCTAAGAGGAGCCAATAGAAAAATCATCTTAGTTAGATAAATTCTTTTTTCCTTTTGCTTTTGAAATTATAGACTGAACCTAAGTTAGATAAGGGCACAAACTTGACTAATACTTGCTCAACCTAGTACCGGGGGGTGGGGCAAGATGATAGTATGTTAGAAAAGCTTAATTTTGATAGTCAAGTGAGGTAGGGAGTACTTTATTTGGTCTGTTGAGCAAAATGAAATTAACTGAAGCTACCTCACCACATTCTAGACTAGTTAGACTAGAGTTTTTTAATAAATTGACTAGGTATATAATTTTACTAATTAATTTTATCTTAGAAAGTGGTCGTTGCTCCAATATCTAAGAAAGCATCTGTGCCTCGCCACGACCTAGATGTTAAAATCTAAAATGTATACTTAATTGATCAATGGTTAAACTTAAATCTAACTAAGGTCAATCAAGTCTTAGAATTCAAAATTATGTTAATCAAGAATAAAATTGACAAACCATCTCACACAACTCATATAACTAACTAATTAAAAATCTTGAAATGAGTGAAATAAATTTAGGATTTAATTTGAAATTAATTTATTTAATTAATCAATTTAACTAAATTTAATAAATAATATTTAATCAATTAATCTGAAATTAAATGAGTAAAAAATTTCAAACTTAAATTCAAATTGAAAACTTAAATGATGAAAACCTAAATAAGTTAGGCTAAAGTAATTAAACAATTAAATCCTATATTTAAACTTAAATAACTCAATTAAATTCTAAATAAATTAAACTTAATTTAAAAACTTGAAATAATTAATTCAATCTTATCTTAAATAAGTTTAATTAATCCAAACTAAAACAAATTAATCTAAGTTACTTACTTAACTTAAATAAAATCTTAAAGGCAATTATTAATATAACTTTAATTAAATAAGATTTAAACGTAAACTTAATTATTAATTTAATTTTAATTAACTTAACTTAATCTAATCTAATAATCCAAGTAATTTAATTTAACCTAACATTCAATTAATCTAATTAATTTAACTCAATTTTAATTCAAACTAAAATTAATAAACTATCTCAGACAGCCCATCCAAAATTAATTAATAAATAAAATCTTGGCAAAATATAACAAAAATGTTAGGACCTGAGTGAGCTAGAGAGGGGTGAATAGCTCTGATTCGTGTCGATTAAAAGATTTGTGCAATCGAAGACTTCGACGTGCAGAAACAACCACACATAATATTAACACAAGTGGTTTACTTGGTTCACAACCCCCAAGGTTGCTACGTCCAAGGTTAGACCTATCGTTCTATCACCACTAATGAATTTTCTCATTTTCGGATTAAATACAAAGGTGGAGAAATCTCACTTACAATAATTTTACAACAGTTACAATCAAATAGTGAAAATAGAAGAGACAAGATGAAGAAACCTTAAGCATACGACCTCTTCTTTTCACTTCAAGAATGTTGAGATTTGATGCTTGAACACTTGAGAAGATGAGAAGAAATATAGCTAAAAGCATTGTCCAAAACCCACCTCAAACTCCCTTTTAAATAGTCCTCAATCGGGCTAGTTTTTGCACCTTTTTGCCACCGCCAGTTGATTGCTATCACCCAACAATCAATTGTTGTAGGAGATTGACCATTGACTTAGTTGTTGAATGGTCACTAACTCTAGATCAGTGGCTAATATCATCTTGAAATTTGAATGCAATTGATTGTTAGGAATCATCAATCAATTGTTATTCAACAATCGAACTGGCTAGTTGTGTTGGAAGCCTTCTGTTTGCTTGAAACTAGTTACCAATCAATTGCTACATCCCAACAATAAATTGTTGGCCAATAGTATAACTGGTCAGTTGCGTTGGAAGCCTTCTGTTTGCCCAAAATCAACTACCAATCAATTGTTACATCCCAACGATCGATTGCTAGCCAACAATCAAACTGGTTAATTGTATTGGGAGCATTCTATTTGCTTGAAATAATTTATCAATTGATTGTGATCTCACAGCAATCCATTGTTAAGGTTATTGTGCAAAATTTAGCTCAAAAATTGGTTGTTGTGCCTTAGCAATCAATTGTCATGCAAAAACTCTGATTCAATTCGGGGTTTGGCTTAGTAATCGATTGTCATGCCTTAGCAATCAATTGTTGGGAAAACCCATTCCCCATTTAGGATTTAGCTCACTAATTAATTGATAGGTTCCGCCAATCAATTGTTGAATCCTAATCCAGGGTTTCCAAACTTAACCCCTCAACCACAAACCCTCTTTAATTCTATAATGTATCAGTCAATTGTTAGATGCTACCAATCGGCTAATTTACTATTCATGCCTAAATTCACTACCCTTGTCTCACGAATATCTCATGTCAGATGAATCTCCTATTCTTTAAACTTTTGTGCCTAGAACTTCCTCGTCTCCAAATCTTCATCCATCCATGCATTCGATCTCATCACAATCTACTCGAGCTTTCTCCTTCTGTCAAGAATCCAACTCTCGACTTTCTTAAACTTCCATGCCTTGTATTCGGTCTTTCGAACTACAAGGACTTCTCCTTATCAAGAATCTAGCTCTCGACCTTCTTAAATTTCTCTTACCTTACATTCAGTCTCCAGACTTGCAAGGATTTTTTTTACACACTTATCACATTGCAAGGATTTTTTTTGTACACTTATCACATTGCAAGGATTTTTTTTTATACACTTATCACACAAATGAGATCTATATTTTTATCTAAACTTAAATACTCATCAAATATTAAAATTTCACATTCAAGACATGATTGTACTAATAAAAAAGGTCACCTTTACTTGCACAGTTTACCAAATTTGGAGGATGCGAAACCTTGTTACTTTTGAAGGAATTAAATCATGTAGTGGTGGAGCAAGTAGTTCATAAGATTAAAACTATGATTTTAAGAACCTTATTTGTAACGTGCCCTGAGGTCCAAATCTTATATTAGCATTGGATAAGAAGTACATGAAATTGGTCTTTAGAGGATGGGATGAATCATGTAGGTGGCAGCTAGTAATGCAACCTATGATGGGGGTATTACGTGACTATAAGTTGACTATTCAATTGATATATTTTGAATCTCAAAATGGAATAACATTCTAGGAATCTCAAAATGGAATGGTGGCTTCTAAGTATCCTGTACTTTGAATTTATCTGATAAGCGAACTAGAAGAAGATCGTCCACTTCAAAATTTATGGGATAAAGCCCGAACACTTAGATTATCAACTAAATTAGTAAGAGTTAAAAAATAGTAAAATTGAATAATTTTTCATCAATCAATTTTTTTATTTTTTTCTAAATATCTTTTCAAGCAAAGGAGAGTAAAGACGGAAAATTAATAATTCATCATATTTTTCTTGCCAATTTAATAGTTAATTGCCCCTGTAGACAGGCGTAGATGGTTCATGCATGGGTATTGCTGTCAATAGGTATGAGGTTGAATCTCAATAAGGATGAAAATATCCCATCGGTTGCCTCAATAACCTCGTACGACTGTTGTTAAGGGTGAAGTCTCTCATCATTTATCCCCTTCCAAATAGTGAGAGATCATCTTGAAAGGTCCGTTAAGGTGACAATTTCACCTTTTATTGTTAATAGTTAATAATTTAATCAATTTTTCTATTTGTTACCGATATTTTTGTTCATAAATAATAATAAAATAGTTTCCTATATATTCATAATGCAAAATATATTTAGTTAATATATACTGATTTGATAAAGCCAATTTAGTTAATGAGCAATGATACACTACATGAAAAATGTAGTATGAAATTTAACATGATACACTTCATACAGTGGATCTCACATTCATGCAGTGGGGTCCACGTCCATGTAATTGAGTGTGTCATGTTGAGTTTCATGCTACATTTTTCATGTAGCGTATCATTTTATTGTGGTCTCTCATTTACGACTTTTCAACCTAATATATTTTTGTCTATGAAAAGTCTTTACTCTCCTAAAAATTCTAATCTTATATCAAATAAACTATACATTTATTATGTAAACTTAAAAATAATTTAAATGTTACGCAATCATTTAGTGAAGTAATAGATATTATACAAAATAATAATAGATATTACACATAGTAATAGTCTATGTATGTTATGCTTGATCAATAATTTTAATTTATAAGTTTTTACTAATTTTCAATACTGATATTTTAAAAATCTAAAAAATTTAATTTAAACTCTTTTAGAAATGTCCACCTAATTACTATCTCTAATATCCAAAAACCTTCAATACCCAAAACATATGAGAGTGAGCTAGAGATAGGGGTGAATAAAAGTTCGATTAAACCAAATAAACTGATTGAATCGATCGAATTTAAAAATTTAGTTTGGTTATTTTAGAAAATTAGTTTTTTTCTTAAAAAATTGATTAATTCGGTTAATTCAGTTTGATTTTGATTTTAAAATTTTATTCGGTTAAACTGAATAAACCAAATTAATCAAAATAAAAAAATAATTGATAAATTTCTAATTAAGTGAACTTATAATCCTTAACTAATTGATAAATCTCCCATAATACTTTAAAAAATCAGTTATTTCAGTTAATTCAATTTTTGACTAAATTATTTAATATTTTATCGGTTTGGTTTATTTGATTTTTATTTTAAAATAATGTTGGTTCAATTAATTCAAAAAAATTCAATTCTATTTGATTTCGATTAATTCGATTTGGCTTGATTCGATTTTAACTGAATACTCAACCCTAGTTAGAAAGGGAATGAATACATGATACACCTAAATCAAATCTCCTATTTTCATACGTAAACCCAAACAATATAATTGTTAGTAATACAAATACACTTGTATGTATTTAGTTGATTGTGTCAAGATTATAATTACAAAAAATAATAAAGAAAAACAAATTACACAAAGTTAACATATGATTTTATGCAGTTTGAGATCCATCACTTACTCCACAGTAAGCTATATTTAGTGCATTAGCATCAAAGATTCACTATAAACTATCCTTTACAAACCTCTATAACACTTAACCAACAAGTTTTCTCTCAAACAATCGATCACTTTTCCTAAAGATAAAAGTGAAAGACTATAAAAGATTGAAGAGAAATAATGCTTCCAAATGGTTGGGTTTGATAAGATCATTTAATGTGCTTGATAAAAAATTTAATTAGATTTATTTGTATTTTTGATGTGTATATTAAGTGTGCAAGAACTTGATATAGTATACATAGAGCTAGTGAAATGGCTAGTTCAACTAGGTCAAGTTATCTTAGTTTTTTTCGCGATGAATCAAAGACCTAGTACAAGGACTTGGAAGGCAAGGAGAAGGATGCATGAATTCGAGGAGTTTGGTGCTTTTGATGGATCGAAGCTCTAATGCAAGGTGAACTCTAAGGAGGCATAAATGTAGTTAATTTGGAGGTGATGAAAAGGATGAAATAGAATAAATTCAAGAAGTTTGATACATATGAGGGATTGAAAGTCTGACGAGGTGGACTCTAATTAAGGTAAGAAGCTTTGACAAGATTAAAAATAGAGGTATGAAATTTTGAGAGATTGCATGAGTGAAATGTAATATTGTGATTTCTATTTTAAATTTGGTAGTGTAAATTATCTAGTGGCTTGGTTTTGAGCACTATTAGTCTCAGGTTGTAGCCTGCAACTTAGTTCAATCCTGATAGTTTGTGTAGGCTTACGGAAAAGTAAGAAAAGTAGAGGGACCACCAATAAGATTCAAACAATTGGATGGTGAACTCAATCCACTAGAAAGTTCATTCAATTTGGGAGTCAGTTTAATAAATTTGATGAATATAATATTTCTGTTAGTGTAATAGTTGATTAGGAAGTCCATTAAACGTAAGGGTGTAGGAAATGTGAATGGAAATAAAAGTGGCATGGATGAAAATGGACTCTCATTTTACTTGAGAAGTTTAGTCTTGTATTGGGGGATGAGTGACTTTGTGATTGGTTTATATATATTGGATCACAATACTTGAAGTTGTAAATATGTATGGAGAGCTAGAGACTCTCTCTCCTACACAGGTCCGTAAAGGATGTAAATCCAAGGCCTAGATTGCACTGAACTAAGATGACTTATATGTGAGCACGACCTATCCACTTCGAATGTCAAACCAATAAGGGTAAAATTTGTCCAAGCGAATCAACTAATATTTTTTCACCAATCTTCTTTTTGCTACTTGCTCAAGTATGTAACTGATGCATTAATGTATCAATTTGGATGATTAATATTGAATTTATAACCACCGATCTAAAACGGTCGACCATTGATGGTCGACGATTGACATTTCAAGCTAGGCGAGTGAAGGTAGTAATTGGTCATTAATCAACCATTGAATGTTGTCAATGGTTGGTGATCCTATATAAGGCGATCATGACCTTCAACAATGGAGAAGAGAGACACACAATGATGCACTCACTTCCTTCTATATGTCGTGCACTCTGCTCGACAACTCTACATGTGATAGCATTCAAGTACATGCTCAATTCGGCACGAACAACTAGTGCTTGTTGTGTACGTAATATTGTCATTGTATCCTAGGAAATAAACGTCTAGCATGACCTCGAAGCACAACTAAAGGGGACTAATTTGTTTTAAGAAAACTGCGTCAAATGCAAACCTCAGTATCTTTCTCTTCCGACTCGATGCTCTTCGGAGACAACCCACTTAGACTCGACCGACTTAGTAGTCAGATGATGCAACCACTCGGCATCCTATCAACAGCTCAAGTGACTCGGCACTCGGTTAGCTTGCTACTCAAGAGCACTGATGTGAGTTATTTTGGTGGGAATATTTTATTTATATATTTTTATTCCCTTATTTATTGTCACTCACACCCATCAAAATTATTTATTTATTTTATTTACTAAACCCTAACTATCGTCTTAAGTGGTATAGAAAGGTCCGAGTCGTCTCTCTAGGACTCAATGATGTAAGTTTATTCAAGACATATGGTGTGGGGTTTGTTATTGACTTTTATTCATTCCTAACTATTTATAGACGTCTTTTATTCAAATTAAATCCTATAATTTACAATAACAATCAATAATCGTATTTACAACAACCATATACAGAATATATGTATAATAAATAACAATCAACATGATACAATCCTGGTACATGATTACTACAAATGACTAAACATACAAGAGCAACAACAAACTTAAACAAATCACACTAACATACACTTTATACAAATCAAACAACCTATATACGCAATGTCATGTTACATCTAATTCACAATAGTTTACAAACCATTACAATCTACACTTCTCTATTCACACTACAACATAAATCATACAAGCGTTACCCTACGTTCCACAAGTATTACATTTATTACATAACACACTATACATGTATTTTACAAGAGATACAACAACAAATTTAACATATCCACAACAACATGAAATTTATTCATACAAACTCCACATACAACATGCTTTTAATTACAAGACATACAACTAATCGAACATGTATCATACTAAGACACACAAGCATACAACACTCAACCTACATAAACTATACAAGACATGAATCCCTCATACAATCTCAATTCACACGCTTATTCAAATCTACAACCCAATAACACATTATGCTATACAACCAGTACACTCAAAACAATATGAACATGTTCACAACATTTATCACATCCTCAAAGACAATCCAACATAAAGAATTCATTCTAATTTCATCGATAACGCAAATTCAAGTTCAACATGAATTACATTCCTCATACAATACATTAGCTAATGTGCACATGACAACTGGTTCCAATCACTACATATGATCCAATTACACTTGAATTAAAGCCACTTTACAATCATATACTCGTTCTGTTCACAGTTAAAGCCTCACCAAAATTCAATCAAAACATCCAATTCTCAACAAATTCATGCTAACAAAAACTCAACCAAACAGCAAACAATAATCATCCAACAAGATACCCATTTAAAGGAACCAAGGGGTTTTTGATACCATGACAAAACAAACAAGAACAATCAACATTTGAATTAGCTCCGGTTGAATCAACAAACAAGGCAACAAACAGGGGGGATTTTTGAATTTATCAGCTAGCAACAAAAATGGAAACAAAGGGAAAACAAAGCTAGGTTAAAGGGTTAATGGCTTCCCTTTCAATTGGCTCCGATACCAATCAAGGAAAGGAGAAATGGTGGAGATTGATGACTGTGGTGGTGGATGAACGGCGGGTTCCAATCGGCACAGAACAACAATCTCAGCACCTCCGGTTGTTAGCACTCATGGGACGTGTAACGCCCTCCCCTCTCTTACTAGTAAGGAAGACGTTACCAACTTACTTTATCTTAACATACATGCAAGAATTATTTATATGCATAAAATCTAAACTTAATTACAATCTATAGTGCTACCACTCACATTATACGACATTCTTATATGGTTTAATGACCAAATCAAAGTGCACATATCATCAATCTACAATGCAACTTAGTTCTAAGCATGGATAAACAATTTACTACGCATAGACCATTAAATGATCATCAATGCACTCTAACATACGGAAGCAAATAAATAACATGGAAGGGGTCTTATTTCAACTTAAGAATGCAAATTTTAATATTCTTCCGCGGTTCCGTTGCCACACACACCAACGTCCATCCTTGCCGCCTTCTTCTTTAGTTTAGCTTTTCCTTTCCTTTGTCTGCAATAAGAGGAATGCAACTATAAGCGGATAGCTTAGTAAGCACTTTCTAACTCACAAAAACACGAAGAAAAGTACATGTAACTGTTAAAACTTTCATGCTCTTAAAAGAAAATACATGCTTTCTACATTCACAATAACTTGTACTGGGATCCAAGTAACATGTAAATAATGAACTTGCTTAAACTTTTACTTATAAATTTACTTCAAAATACATAATCAACTTCTCTTGGGCCCTAGGCATGGTACCAAAGCGCGCTCCCTAATAGAAACTGGGGTAGCGAGCCACCAGTCCTACGAGGGCAAAGACTTTGGTCTTACCAGGGCCAAGACCTTGGAATTGGTCACCTGGATTTGTTTTACGACAACCTTGGAAGTCGGGTACTAGCCTCTTCAAAGTAAAATAACTTTTTTTTTCTTTTGTACTCATATGCTAGAATGTCTTGGCATTTCTTCAAACACTTGATATGCTTTTTTTTTCATTCTACATGCATATAAATTTAGGTTCTATCATTCCACATGCATATAAATCTAGGTTTTATCATCCCACATGCATATAAATCGAGGTTCTCATGTGTGAAGCGAAAATAACTCTTTAACATTCTACTATAGCAAGGAAGAACTTCGAAAACTACTCTTATTGCAGGTGAGAAGTACTTACCCCTTGTTCTTGTACTTACAACGAACCCTAAGGTCGAAGACTCCGAGAAAACACTAGCGTGTTTATAGAATCCTTGTCGGCATGTCCGAATCCCACCAATAAGGCTCTCTAACTTGCTTCTCTTGACTGCCCACCACAAGGAAGAAGAGGGAAGAAGAAAACCTAGGTTTTCTTCTAATTTCCGCCGCCCAAGGAGAAGGAAAATGAAAAACCCTCGTTTTCTCTCTAACTTAACCTCTTTTATACCCGATGAAAAAAATAAAAAAATAATTTCAGTTTCTAAAATTACTTAATCAAGATTTCGTTTCCTACTTGTTCATGGAACAAATTCTTGAACTCTTGGCTAGTTGAAACAAATTAAGGTGCTCTTTGGTTAGAGGTTTGCGGTTCGAGCCTCGGCTTGGTCCTTTTATGTGGCGATTTTGGTTCTTTTTATAAAAATACCAAATGACCTCCAAAAATTATATTAAAATACTCTAAAAATTTCTAAAAATCTTTAGAATATTTCTATGGCATTTCTAAATATTTTTAAGCACTCGGAATAAGGGAATTTGGGATGTTACAATCGGCGACGCGCGCTAGAGAAATCACCCACAACGGCGAGAACGGAGAGACGAAGGTGACAGAGCTCACCATTTGCTCTTCTTCCCTGCTGAAGTCACAGATAAAGCATCAGAAACAAGGGATGATACCCCATTACCTTGCCCTTTTCCGGTGACAATGGAGGACGAAGACGACGGCTGTGCTATGCTGAAATCATAGATAGAGGCCAAGCTTCCTGTTGAAATCACAGACAGGGAGCTTGGTTATCTCTGGCGCTTCTGGGAGAGCAGAAGAATGAGCTGTCGTCGACTGCCGATGCTGGAGAAATCATTCACAACATCGGATCCAAACAACAGAGGAAAGAAGAAGGATCACTGTCGGAGCTCTCGGCAGAACCCTCTGTGGCATTGATGCTCGACAATCAGAGGTGGATGTGCCGTGCTTTGCGCTGATCAGAAGGAGAAAGAGGACGGCGGGGCGCGCGACGAGGCTCGGGATCGCTGCAAATCGGTGGTGAAGAAGATGTACAGTAGCCACGATTGGGAAGCCATAGTGCTTCCCAATCGCGACTGAGCCTCCCTTCAGCTGTGAACCGGATTCCTTTTTATTCACGCGCTTGAACCCTAACCCAATGAACCAGATGACTCGATGAACCAACGCCGCTTGAATCGATTTTTATTCCAATTAATTTGAACCGGATTGATTGGGCCGAACCAAATTGAATTGCTTGATTCGGCTAAACTGGATTTGGGTTGCATTTTAGCTATATTGGGCTTGCTGGATTTGGGTTGAATGAGCTTATGAATTGAATCAGGAGTGAACCAAACTCAAATTGAACCAAAAGCTTACAAAACTGATTTTAAACCTGATCGAGCCAAATTAAATCTGATTTGAGCCCAACTCGAACCAGGATTGATTTTATTCAAATTGGACCTCCAATTATTATCAATTTCATCCAAATTTCCTGTGAAATAAAATATAACAAATTAATATTCATAAATGCCATGAATTAATGAAAAATAGGATACCCCCCAAAAATTCATCCAGATAAAGAATCAACCCAAAATCCATATTTATGATAAAAATTATAATTAAAATAGTCCAATCTAATCCCAATTTACCCCGACAAATAGTCAGTTATCAAATCCCCCACACTTATTCTTTCACATCTCATGAAAATAAACTAATATACATTATTTTCCACCGTAACAATATCAATCAAATTAAAAAGTTGCAACAACAAGTTAAATAAGAGTGCCAAATTTTAGAAATTCAAACAATCCAGAATTCAATTCATACATGGATCAATAAAATAGCAATTTTAATCTACCCAAAATAAATTGAGAATGATGACTAAAAAGACCTCACAGGATAAATAATGTGTGGTCGCTCATCCTCATAATCAAGTAAAAAATGGAGCTCTCTCAAGCTACTTATGGATCATGCACTACCATAGGTTTGCTCTTCTTCTAATCTCCACCACTATCATATGCATAAAATCACACAATTCATAAAGGTTTATATACAAAAGAATAAAGAATAACGAATAAGGAATAAAAAATAGGAAGAAAACAATGTATGGAAGAGAAAAATAAAGATAATAAATACAAGTGGGAGAAATGGGAAATATGATATACTTCATAGAGTCAATAAAATTATGCCCAATAGATATCAAACTAAGCTAGTGTGGGGTGAGTTAATAGCAAGAAAACAACTCCTATGATTCTTCTACACTCTAAAATGTCTACCATAAAACTCAAGAGGAGAAATAAGAATTACAAAAACTTACTACCAACTATTCCAATAATTTCACCAACTCAAACCTTTATTTTTATTTTTATTTTTATTTTCATTTATTTATTATTTTTTTTCATTTTTCAAAAAAGAACCAAACTCTCTTTTTTTTTCTCATTTTGTTTTTTTTCTTTTCTATTTTTTCTATTTTTTTCTTTTCTTTTCATTTTTTCTTTTTCTTTCTTTTTGTTTTTTTTCTTTTTTTTTACCTATCTAAAAATGTAATGAAACAAAAAATAAAAATACAACAAGAAAATAAAAGGCAACAAAATAAAACAAATAGTCTGTCGATGGTGAACTATCTACTCACACCCCCACACTTAAATTTTTGTCCGTCCCGGGCAAAACTCTCATCTCAGCATTCAGAGTTCCCACATCCAATGAAAGAATGAAAGAGACGATAGGAAAAAGAAATGGCAACAAGAGATGGATTATTCGATAACCTATACTAAATAGAAAGAATGAATGAATACAAGAATAAAAGAAGAACCTTCATAAAATTATGCAACCTCATGGTAATGTGGCCTTGACAGAATCAAAGCAAGTTCTAGCATAACATTTACCCTAAGTGCTACACAACAAATAAAAAATCAGGCTCAGTTCTCACTAGGTATAAACAAGTGATCATCTCAACTATTTAAGATAAAATCCATCACTAAATTGTATCCTCACGCAATCCAAGAACGCTTTCATGTCTATGAATTTCTAAAACCCGACAAACTTAGATAACTAAGTTATCACAATTCCTAAGATGATTGAGTCATGCAGGGGAAAAATTTGTTATGAAAGAATGATAAATAACTAAATATACACATCCTAAACTAAATTATTAAATATATACACATCCTAAGCTAAGAAGGAATGATAACAATTATATACATCCTAAAATAAACTAAACAATGAAATATATACAAACAAATAAAACAAATAATAAAGAATATCAATAAACATCCTACTAAACAAAAAAAAGAAGGGGTGAGTATTCGGTTAAAACTGAACCGAACCGAACCGAATAAACCGATTTTTTTTTCAAACCAACCGAATCGATCGAATTTCCCAATAAAAACCGAACAAACCAAACCGATATTTTATCGATTAATTCGGTTTTCAACCGAATTAACCGAATTAACCGATTTTTTTTAAATATTATAAAAATTTTACTAATAAATTAGAGATTTATATATTTATTTACTTTAAATTTATAAATTATTTTTTTAATTTAATTAATTCGGTTAATTCGGTTTAACCGAATAAGAAAATTTAAAATCGAAACCGAACCTAATTAACCGAATTAACCGATTTTTAAAAAAAAATAACCGAACTTCCGAAATAACCGAATCGAATTAAAATTTTGATTCGGTTCGATCGGTTTATTCGGTTTAACCGAATTTTTGTTCACCCCTACTTCCAATGCATCATTGACCTAAGTAATCAGGTATCATTTTGTGAACTTGGTATCTCAGTATCTGTAGCTTGTTTTGCACTTAGGGATTCATCAGTATCTGTAGCTTGTTTTGCACTTAGGGATTCATCCTGAAAAGAATTCGCAATTAGGGAAAAAAAATTGATAGCTAGATGATGAGTTGAGTCTCTCTATCAATTCTGGCGAGATCATTAACCTTGATGCAGACATATACGTAAAAGAGATCCAACTGTGAACGTAGAACTTCAGTGACCCAACTACCATCCCTGTCTAATGGCCATGGAGCGGACAGTTCCCAATTTATCTGCCGTGAACTCATCAGTCTCTCTGTAGTGCACCAAGCAATGATCAATTTCCACAAAACTAAATTCATGACGAGCAAGATCCATAATTGTTTTCTTGTTCAATAGTTTTGAGTAACTGATGAGCGAGATCTGAAAGAATATATGAATAGCAAATAGTACAAGAATTGATCTCAATGACTCAGATAGAGACTCAGGTTCAAACACTTGCCAAAAGTCCAAACAAGCAGGAAACAAGCTTGAGGGAAAATGACAGTCCTGAAAATGATTGGGTGCATCAAATTTTGTTGACTAAAAATGACAGCCAAACATCCCTGATTCTCAAAGAATGTATCAGATCAGAAACCGTTGTCACCTCAGGCAAAATCCAATGAACCACCCGTTAACAAATAAACGACATACATTATCATCACAATAGCTAGAATGCTTTCTTAGCTGATATGCTAACATGCATAGAAGCTTAGTTGAAAGAATGACAAGTAGTATTTGTCTGAACTCATGAATAAATGATTTCGATTAGACTACCACAACCAGCAACAATTTTTTGTTTTTTTTTTAACTCATGATACACTCAAAGGAAATTTGAAGATAGAGACAATTTATGACATTGCTAGAAGTGTAGATGTAGTAAATCATGTGGAATTATGGCACTTTCCACTCTCTTCCAATACTTCTTTTGTCCTTCTCGATTTTTTGTTCACATGTAGTGAACCAAAGAATATCAAATCATTCTGAAGAACCAATTGGAGAATTAATAATATAAACAAGTAAAAACTGACCCAGCGTATGCAGTTTTATATTCCATAGTACAACGCGCCTTAACAAATGCAATCGATGAATTGGAGGATCAAAAGTGATCTGCGTTAATAAAAAATGAGTTAGTAATAATACAACTTTCTTTTATTTCCTAAAATGCAATGAAATCCATGCCAAACATACCAAAATATATGCTCCTTTATCCTTGAGGACCATGACAGAGATTTCATATCGTACCGACGTTTGTTAAATGACCAATAGTTAGTTAAATTTATTACTATAATTGGGCAACACCTTTACCTTCCAACCTCCTTCAACAGTTGAGTTGCAACAGAAATATCATCCTCTCCACACTACATCAAACTAGGGGTGAGTATTCGGTTAAAATCGAACCGAATCGAATAAACCGAAAATCGAATAAACCGATTTTTTTCGAACCAACTGAACCGATCGAATTTCCCAATAAAAACCGAACAAACCGAACCGATATTTTATCGGTTAATTCGGTTTTCGACTGAATTAACTGAATTAACCGAATTTTTTTAAATATTATAAAAAATTTACTAATAAATTAGAGATTTATATATTTATTTACTTAAAATTTATACATTATTTTTTTAATTTAATTAATTCGGTTTAACCGAATAAGAAAATTTAAAACCGAAACCGAACCGAATTAACCGAATTTTTTTAAAAAAATAACCGAACTTCCGAAATAACCGAACCGAATTAAAAATTCGATTCGGTTTGATCGGTTTATTCGGTTTAATCGAATTTTTGCTCACCCCTACATGAAACCATCTTCTACTATCAGCTTACAAAACAAGAAAAGCTTGAGTCGCGATACACTCACCATTAAAGTATCAAGAGTTCCTGCAGAAGGTAGTTCAAATTTTAACCTTGTATACTTGAAACAATCCCAGGATAAAGTGATAATTGCATGAGTACCTTTATTAATAACAGCATCAAATGAACCAGACTCAAAAGGACTC
Source organism: Curcuma longa (assembly GCF_044706935.1). Classification (NCBI taxonomy): domain Eukaryota; kingdom Viridiplantae; phylum Streptophyta; class Magnoliopsida; order Zingiberales; family Zingiberaceae; genus Curcuma; species Curcuma longa. Next base: position 828,628 of record NC_133878.1, on the reverse strand, counting down.
ATATCTCGTACATCCATTTTGATATCTGTTGATGTAATCAAGAAGCAGCATGCATCACATAAGAACTTTATCTACCTAACGACAAATAAAGACTAAAATATGTGATGAGAATATCATCACCCAATGAAAAAGTTTGTGGGCAAAAAATAGTAGAGCAAGCTATCATAGATTAGAGAGCATACACTTGAGCGCTGGTTTATCACCATACTTCGCCTGCATAGTTTCTATCAGCACAGATGATATATCTATGTTGACGACGTCACTACAAAAATAATCATAAATAACGACCGATTCCAAATCGGTCGCTAATTTAACGACTAATTTTTAATTTCGGTCGTTATTTAGCGACCGAATATAATTCGGTCGTTAATTAGCGACCGAAATTAATTCGGTCACTAATTAGCGACCGAAGTTAAAAATCGATCGATTTTAAAATCGGTCGCTAATTTAGCGACCGATTTTAATTTAGTCGCTAATTTTATAGTTGGATAGCAAGAGAAAAATTTTAACGAATCATAATGACCGACTCAAAATTCGGTGATTAACATTTACCGACCGAACTACGCTTCGGTCACTATTTTAGCGACCGAATCTGCAGAAACCGAATAAATCGAAAACCGAATAAACCGATTTTTTCGAACCAACCGAACCAACCGAATTTCCCAATAAAAACCGAACAAACCGAACCGATATTTTATCGGTTAATTCGGTTTTCGACCGAATTAACCGAATTAACAGATTTTTTTTAAATATTATAAAAAAATTACTAATAAATTAGAGATTTATATATTTATTTACTTAAAATTTATAAATTATTTTTTTTAATTTAATTAATTCGGTTAATTCGGTTAATTCGGTTTAACCGAATAAGAAAATTTAAAACCGAAACCGAACCGAATTAACCGATTTTTTTAAAAAAAATAACCGAACTTCCGAAATAACCGAACCGAATTAAAAATTCGATTCGGTTTGATCGGTTTATTCGGTTTAACTGAATTTTTGCTCACCCCTACATGAAACCATCTTCTACTATCAGCTTACAAAACAAGAAAAGCTTGAGTCGCGATACACTCACCATTAAAGTATCAAGAGTTCCTGCAGAAGGTAGTTCAAATTTTAACCTTGTATACTTGAAACAATCCAAGGATAAAGTGATAATTGCATGAGTACCTTTATTAATAACAGCATCAAATGAACCAGACTCGAAAGGACTCATATCTCGTACATCCATTTTGATATCTGTTGATGTAATCAAGAAGCAGCATGCATCACATAAGAACTTTATCTACCTAACGACAAATAAAGACTAAAATATGTGATGAGAATATCATCACCCAATGAAAAAGTTTGTGGGCTAAAAATAGTAGAGCAAGCTATCATAGATTAGAGAGCATACACTTGAGCGCTGGTTTATCACCATACTTCGCCTGCATAGTTTCTATCAGCACAGATGATATATCTATGTTGACGACGTCACTACAAAAATAATCATAAATAACGACCGATTCCAAATCGGTCGCTAATTTAACGACTAATTTTTAATTTCGGTCGTTATTTAGCGACCGAATATAATTCGGTCGTTAATTAGCGATCGAAATTAATTCGGTCGCTAATTAGCGACCGAAGTTAAAAATCGATCGATTTTAAAATCGGTCGCTAATTTAGCGACCGATTTTAATTTAGTCGCTAATTTTATAGTTGGATAGCAAGAGAAAAATTTTAACGAATCATAATGACCGACTCAAAATTCGGTGATTAACATTTACCGACCGAACTACGCTTCGGTCACTATTTTAGCGACCGAATCTGCAGAAACCGAATAAACCGAAAACCGAATAAATCGATTTTTTCGAACCAACCGAATTTCCCAATAAAAACCGAACAAACCGAACCGATATTTTATCGGTTAATTCAGTTTTCGACCGAATTAACCGAATTAACAGAATTTTTTTAAATATTATAAAAAATTTACTAATAAATTAGAGATTTATATATTTATTTACTTAAAATTTATAAATTATTTTTTTTTAATTTAATTAATTCGGTTTATTCGGTTTAACCGAATAAGAAAATTTAAAACCGAAACCGAACCGAACCGAATTAACCGATTTTTTTTAAAAAAATAACCGAACTTCCGAAATAACCGAACCGAATTAAAAATTCGATTCGGTTTGATCGGTTTATTCGATTTAACCGAATTTTTGCTCACCCCTACATGAAACCATCTTCTACTATCAGCTTACAAAACAAGAAAAGCTTGAGTCACGATACACTCACCATTAAGTATCAAGAGTTCCTGCAGAAGGTAGTTCAAATTTTAACCTTGTATACTTGAAACAATCCAAGGATAAAGTGATAATTGCATGAGTACCTTTATTAATAACAACATCAAATGAACCAGACTCGAAAGAACTCATATCTCGTACATCCATTTTGATATCTGTTGATGTAATCAAGAAGCAGCATGCATCACATAAGAACTTTATCTACCTAACGACAAATAAAGACTAAAATATGTGATGAGAATATCATCACCCAATGAAAAAGTTTGTGGGCTAAAAATAGTAGAGCAAGCTATCATAGATTAGAGAGCATACACTTGAGCGCTGGTTTATCACCATACTTCGCCTGCATAGTTTCTATCAGCACAGATGATATATCTATGTTGACGACGTCACTACAAAAATAATCATAAATAACGACCGATTCCAAATCGATCGCTAATTTAACGATTGATTTTTAATTTCGGTCGTTATTTAGCGACCGAATATAATTCGGTCGTTAATTAGCGACCGAAGTTAAAAATCGATCGATTTTAAAATCGGTCGCTAATTTAGCGACCGATTTTAATTTAGTCGCTAATTTTATAGTTGGATAGCAAGAGAAAAATTTTAACGAATCATAATGACCGACTCAAAATTCGGTGATTAACATTTACCGACCGAACTACGCTTCGGTCACTATTTTAGCGACCGAATCTGCAGAAACCGAATAAACCGAAAACCGAATAAACCGATTTTTTCGAACCAACCGAACCAACCGAATTTCCCAATAAAAACCGAACAAACCGAACCGATATTTTATCGGTTAATTCGGTTTTCGACCGGATTAACCGAATTAACAGAATTTTTTTAAATATTATAAAAAATTTACTAATAAATTAGAGATTTATATATTTATTTACTTAAAATTTATAAATTATTTTTTTAATTTAATTAATTCGGTTTATTCGGTTTAACCGAATAAGAAAATTTAAAACCGAAACCGAACCGAATTAACCGATTTTTTTTAAAAAAATAACCGAACTTCCGAAATAACCGAACCGAATTAAAAATTCGATTCGGTTTGATCGGTTTATTCGGTTTAACTGAATTTTTGCTCACCCCTACATGAAACCATCTTCTACTATCAGCTTACAAAATAAGAAAAGCTTGAGTCGCGATACACTCACCATTAAAGTATCAAGAGTTCCTGCAGAAGGTAGTTTAAATTTTAACCTTGTATACTTGAAACAATCCAAGGATAAAGTGATAATTGCATGAGTACCTTTATTAATAACAGCATCAAATGAACCAGACTCGAAAGGACTCATATCTCGTACGTCCATTTTGATATCTGTTGATGTAATCAAGAAGCAGCATGCATCACATAAGAACTTTATCTACCTAACGACAAATAAAGACTAAAATATATGATGAGAATATCATCACCCAATGAAGAAGTTTGTGGGCTAAAAATAGTAGAGCAAGCTATCATAGATTAGAGAGCATACACTTGAGCGCTGGTTTATCAACATACTTCGCCTGCATAGTTTCTATCAGCACAGATGATATATCAATGTTGACGACGTCACTACAAAAATAATCATAAATAACGACCGATTCCAAATCGGTCGCTAATTTAACGACTGATTTTTAATTTCGATCGTTATTTAGCGACCGAATATAATTCGGTCGTTAATTAGCGACCGAAATTAATTCGGTCGCTAATTAGCGACCGAAATTAATTCGGTCGCTAATTAGCGACCGAAGTTTAAAATCGATCGATTTTAAAATCGGTCGCTAATTTAGCGACCGATTTTAATTTAGTCGCTAATTTTATAGTTGGATAGCAAGAGAAAAATTTTAACGAATCATAATGACCGACTCAAAATTCGGTGATTAACATTTACTGACCGAACTACGCTTCGGTCACTATTTTAGCGACCGAATCTGCAGAAACACAATTCAGTTGCTAAAATAGCGACTGAACTGCAGTTCGGTCGCTAATTAGCGAATGAAATGCAGTCGCTAAAATAGCGCCTGAACCCAAATCTCTCCGAACTCTCGATCTACTCCTCCGGTGCGTTTTCCAGCATGATCTCCTTCACTTCGATTTTTCTTTTTTCTGTTGGCGCGGTGCGGTGGCGGCGGGCTGGTGCCCAACTCGCGCGGTCCCACCCGAGCCTGGGGCTGGTGGTGCGCCAACCGCCTGTCTGGTGGGGCGGCCGGCCGCTGGGTCTTTTGACGCGGTCGGCCGCCGGGCTGTTGGTGCGGTCGAACACGGATCTGATGACGCGGTAGCAGGGGCTGGTGGCGCTGTTAACCTCTTGGTAGGCTGGGTCAACATGAGCAAGTTTGATAGTGAAGCTGTCTGGTACTTGTATGAATTGGAAGATTAATACTGGTGTGATATTCCATTGTGCAATTGTTTGTTCTTGTTTTTAGTTTTTCCACACTTGAAAGACTGTGTGTTGTTTTTACAGATAGGAAAAATTGTGCTGGATCATGTTGATGAGCGGGCCTTAGGGCTTCATCTTATTTATTCTACTTGGTTACTGTTCAAGATATCAAGTGACACTGCGTTCTTCAACACACTGTTGGAACTGTTAGTTGGCATCAAGGAAACCTATTTGGTACTGCATTTTCATCTTATTTATTCTACTTGATTTTCTTCCTAAGTAAGCCCATTTCTATTTTTGGTACTGCATTTTCATTTCTTATAATTCATTATTATCTAGTCTCATTATTTATGAGTTGTCTAATTTGCACCTGCTGGCAGGTATCTGATGTAGTTTATTACAACTCTTATTCTAGTCAAGAATAATCACTGATCAGCCCTTCCAAGTCAATCCCAGTCTTTTACAATTCCAATTTGAGATGTGTACCAAATTAAAATAGTTAACTGTACACTTTTCAGGTATGTTTGTATACCAATTGTGATGTTTTCCTTCCTTCACTTGTCATCCACACTGTTGCTGTGTTTGATAGGTCATCAACATTTGTGCTTGTGTTGTGCATTAAGTTTTATCCATCTTGCTGGCTGTTGCTTGGATTATGTGACAGATTTATTTTTTGTGTTGCTGTTTTCCTGTGTATCATATGACCACTCTTTGTTTCAGATGAAAGAAAGTGAAGAAATTGTATGGGCATCCGCCGTTAGTTGTTTATTCTATTTTGTGTGTGATAATGTAAAAATAGTAAGGAGCAGACTTGCTGGTCTTGACATAAGGGTGAGAACACTTGAACATCAGGTTTTCTTGATTACAGGCATCTCATTAAAGTTAAGTCATTATCATCTTTGGTTTCTTGCTGTAGGTTATTAAGACCAATCTGGACAGCAATGAATATTCATGGGCAGAGGTAGTTCATTGATAGAACATGTTCTATCAAACTTCAAATGATCCTCCAAAGGATGCTCTGCATATTTCCAAGTTTCTTGTTTAACAGATGTACTGTTATTCTAGTTCAGACCTTGATCTTTAATATGGATATATTGTTGAACCTTGTATGAAATTTACAATACCCTAGTATTGTGAATAATCTTGATGATGTTATTATATCAATGCATTCAACTCAACTTCGATTTTATTATGAAGTGTTTTTATCAATAAATTTCCAAGTCTTGCTTCATTAATGGCTATATCATGCTTCCATCTCTGTCACTACTGATTGGTCCTCTCCAGTTTGGGAGCCAATACTATATTGATGTCTTTGAAAAACAGTTCTTTGCTGGTGACGATTCAGATACGGAGTCTCCTCCTAGAGGTAGGTATTTGCTGCTTCCATATCTCTGTATATGTCAAATTATTCAACATATAGTCTTTTGATTAACAGGTCCACTAGTCATCCCCTGATGCGGCTTCATCCCAAGATGTAATCATGGACGACACTCTCTCTAGTGGGATCCATTTGTTGAACAAACAATTGTTATGGCCTGGAATGTCCATTGTCACCGCTGCTGTATGGGGGTTGAATACAAGGTTACTAAAATTGAGATTGTCACAGAGAACTACAAGCCAGTGAAGGACGACAAAGAAAAATGTATTGTAAGAAAGCTTTATAGGACTGAGTTTGTCGGAGTTGTGTGTGAGAAAATCTTAAGCTTTATAGGGACTGAGTTGGTCGGAGTTGTGTGTGAGAAAATAAGATTGTTATTTTCTGTTTAATCATTTTATTTTAAAAAATTTTCTTGTATGAACAAGTTTGTCTTTCAATAAGAAATTAATTTTTTTATCATTTATATAAATTTGTGATATGTATTTTAAATGTGAATTGTAAATATAGCTTGTATGAGAAAGATTTTAATATGAGTTGTAGGGAAATATAATCATTGGATTTTGATTAATTTTTAAAATAGTAACGATGAAATTAGCGACTGAATTGGAATTCGGTCGCTAATTTTAGCGACGGAATTAGAATTCGGTCGTTAAAATTAACGACCGAATTAGAATTCGGTCGTTAAAATTAGCGACCGAAATGAAATTCGGTCACTAAATCGAATTACGACGGTATTTTTTACGCTTTTTTTTCGGTTGCTAATCGGTCGCTAAATCCGATTAACGACCGATTTAGCGATCGAAATTTCGGTCGCTAATCGGTATTATTTTTGTAGTGCGTCTTGGTAACCAGCATCAATCATGTCCTCACCAAGTGCTGTTAGAATTTGAGTATCAACTTTAACAAGCTAATCATTGTCAAGAAAGCAATATTTGTAAATACATCAAGGATTGATGAGGCACCTAGGGATGAATAATTGAACTCAAAAAGATCAATAAAATTTTAACAGCAACATATGATCATGATTTTATAACTGATGCCAATAGTGAACCTATAACACTACTCGGTAACTAATCTCTAAGTTATGAAATTTTGTTGCCAATAGTTCTATTAGTTCCTTATCTAAAATGCAATAAGTACATACAAATCACTAAACAAGTTACAATAAAATCTTAAGGATTGATCGGAGATCTAGGAATAACTGATTGAAATTCTAAAAGGTCAACGGTAATCTTCAACAGGAACATATTGGTCATGATTTTATAAGTGATACCAACACTGAACTCAATACAACTCGTAGCTAATTTGTATCTTGTGAAAGTTTGTTGCCAATAGTTTTACTCTGTTCTTATCTAAAATGCAATAAATATATCAATGGTTCAAGAGAACAATCAACTAAGCAGCTCAACTAGGAATGAGAACTTTTTTTTCGAACCAACCGAATCGACCGAATTTTCCAATAAAAACTGAACAAATCGAACCGATATTTTATCGGTTAATTCGGATTTTCGACCGAATTAACCGAATTAACCGAATTTTTTTAAATATTATAAAATTTTTATTAATAAATTAGAGATTTATATATTTATTTACTTAAAATTTATAAATTATTTTTTTATTTAATTAATTCAGTTTATTCGGTTTAACCGAATAAGAAAATTTAAAATCAAAATCGAACCGAATTAACCGATTTTTTTTAAAAAAAATAATCGAACTTCCGAAATAACCGAACCGAATTCTGACAACGACGTTTGGGCAGGCGACGTTTGCGCAGGCTGCGCCGCCGCTGGCACTTGGGGGCCGGAGGCGATCTCCGCTGGTTTTTTTTATCTCCGTTTTTTGGTAGGCTTCTCGAGCTGTTTGGACCCGGCGATGTAGTTTTCTTGAGTTCTTTGGTGTTCTGTCAACGCCAACGCCAACTTTACCTCTACTTGCTTCAACTGGAGTTGCAGTTGCCTTCTCTCTTCCACGAGGGTGTCGATCTCTTCAGGCGCGGCAGTTTTGCCTTTTTCTTCCGCCATCAAAAACTTCGGGTGAGCAGTTTTGTCCTTTTCTTCCGCCATCAAGAACTCCAGGTGACCATTCTTCTTCCCGAGGGTGAGTATTCAGTTAAAATCGAATCGAACCGAACCGAATAAATCAAAAATTGAATAAACCGATTTTTTTCGAACCAACCGAATCGACCGAATTTCCCAATAAAAATCGAACAAATCGAACCGATATTTTATCGGTTAATTCGGTTTTCGACCGAATTAACCGAATTTTTTTAAATATTATAAAAATTTTATTAATAAATTAGAGATTTATATATTTATTTACTTAAAATTTATAAATTATTTTTTTTATTTAATTAATTCGGTTTAACCGAATAAGAAAATTTAAAATCAAAATCGAACCGAATTAACCGATTTTTTTTAAAAAAAATAACCGAACTTCCGAAATAACCGAACCGAATTCTGACAACGACGTTTGGGCAGGCGACGTTTGCGCAGGCTGCGCCGCCGCTGGCACTTGGGGGCCGGAGGCGATCTCCGCTGGTTTTTTTTCTCGATCTCCGTTTTTTCTTGGTAGGCTTCTATACCGAGCTGTATTTACCGGGTATACCCGGCGATGTAGTTTTCTTGAGTTCTTTGGTGTTCTGTCAACGCCAACGCCAACTTTACCTCAACGCCAACGCCAACTTTACTTGCTTCAACTGGAGTTGCAGTTGCCTTCTCTCTTCCACGAGGGTGTCGATCTCTTCAGGCGCGGCAGTTTTGCCTTTTTCTTCCGCCATCAAAAACTTCGGGTGAGCAGTTTTGCCCTTTTCTTCCGCCATCAAGAACTCCAGGTGAGCATTCTTCTTCCCGAGGGTGAGTATTCAGTTAAAACCGAATCGAACCGAACCGAATAAATCAAAAATCAAATAAACCGATTTTTTTCGAACCAACCGAATCGACCGAATTTCCCAATAAAAACCGAACAAATCGAACCGATATTTTATCGGTTAATTCGGTTTTCGACCGAATTAACCGAATTAACCAAATTTTTTTAAATATTATAAAAATTTTATTAATAAATTAGAGATTTATATATTTATTTACTTAAAATTTATAAATTATTTTTTTTATTTAATTAATTCGGTTTATTCGGTTTAACCGAATAAGAAAATTTAAAATCGAAATCGAACCGAATTAACCGATTTTTTTTAAAAAAAATAACCGAACTTCCGAAATAACCGAACCGAATTCTGACAACGACGTTTGGGCAGGCGACGTTTGCGCAGGCTGCGCCGCCGCTGGCACTTGGGGGCCGGAGGCGATCTCCGCTGGTTTTTTTTATCTCCGTTTTTTGGTAGGCTTCTCGAGCTGTTTGGACCCGGCGATGTAGTTTTCTTGAGTTCTTTGGTGTTCTGTCAACGCCAACGCCAACTTTACCTCTACTTGCTTCAACTGGAGTTGCAGTTGCCTTCTCTCTTCCACGAGGGTGTCGATCTCTTCAGGCGCGGCAGTTTTGCCTTTTTCTTCCGCCATCAAAAACTTCGGGTGAGCAGTTTTGCCCTTTTCTTCCGCCATCAAGAACTCCAGGTGACCATTCTTCTTCCCGAGGGTGAGTATTCAGTTAAAATCGAATCGAACCGAACCGAATAAATCAAAAATTGAATAAACTGATTTTTTTCGAACCAACCGAATCGACCGAATTTCCCAATAAAAATCGAACAAATCGAACCGATATTTTATCGGTTAATTCGGTTTTCGACCGAATTAACCGAATTAACCGAATTTTTTTAAATATTATAAAAATTTTATTAATAAATTAGAGATTTATATATTTATTTACTTAAAATTTATAAATTATTATTTTTATTTAATTAATTCGGTTTATTCGGTTTAACCGAATAAGAAAATTTAAAATCGAAACTGAACCGAATTAACCGATTTTTTTTTAAAAAATAACCGAACTTCCGAAATAACCGAACCGAATTAAAAATTAATTCGATTTGATCAATTTATTTGGTTTAACCGAATTTTTGCTCACCCCTACTTCTTCCTACCTATCCCTTATTTATAAGTAAACCACCACCCCCCACCGCGATTTTTTCTGTCAAAATTTCAAAAAGCACATCATATTTTTATATTTATCAAAGAGCCTACTTTTTTTTAAAAATATTTTTTAATAAAAAATATACATATTTTCTTAAAATTATATACACCCTTGTAAAAAATATTGAATCCGCTTTGATAATTTATAATTTTAGTAGTTAAAATATCTATAGTATAAGACTGTCATTATATAATTTATAATTTTAGTAGTTAAAATATCTATAGTATAAGACTGTCATTATCATTGAGGTGTTTTTGACTAAAATTAAATTATCATTAAATTTGTCATGCTTTTAAAAAAAGATTTAGTCCTCCCCCGTAATCCTTATTTACTTATAAATCCAGATGGCCACCGTCACGAACCTCTCCATCCGCTCCCTATCATTCTCGTCGTCCCTCAGCAGCAGATCCAGCCTCCCTTCCTTGTAGCAATCGTAGGCCCAGTACACCAGCACCGCGTCCTCCTCCACCTCCTCCGAATCCTTCTCCGTCTCGAGATTCCTGCGGCAGCACACGATCTCCAGTAACATCACGCCGAAGCTGTACACGTACGTCCACTTTCTTCGTGATCGCCATGCTCTTGAACCACTCCGGCGCCACGTACCCCCTCGTTCCCCGTATCCCCGTGTTGGTTCGCGTCTGGTCCGTCCGGAGCAGCTTCGCGAGGCCGAAGTCGGAGATCCTGGCGGTGAGGTTGTCGTCGAGGAGAACGTTCTGTGGTTTGACGTCGCAGTGGATGATAGGGGCGCTGCAGTCTTCGTGGAGGTACATGAGCCCCCTCGCGATCCCCACCGCGATCGAAGCCCTCTGCTGCCACGGAGGCCTCTCGCAGCCGAAGAGGAACTCCTGCAACGACCCTCTGCTCATGTATTCATACACCAGCAACCGATGCGTCCCCTCGTCGCAGTAGCCGATCAGCTTCACCAAGTTCTTGTGGTGCGTCAGCCCGATCGATCTCACCTCATTGGTGAACTCTTTATCGCCGTTGTCGTCGATCATCTTCCCCAACCTGTCCAATCTCTTCACGGCGACGAGTTTTGCGCTCCCGCTCGACGACGGCAATTGCCCTTTGTATACGACGCCAAAGGCGCCTCTGCCGAGCTCTTCTTTGAAGTCCTTCGTTGCCTGCTCCAGTTCTTTGTAGGAGAAAGCCCGCAAATTTAGCTCCGTTACGCTCCTCTGCTTCTGTGATTTGTTTCTACGGGAGCAAACGATACTGGCGTTCGTCACTCAGTCAAGGATAAACTCTATGGTGCTAAGGTGGCAGTGATCGACGTAAAAGGGTTGATGTGGCAGGCAAAGAGTGGCATAAATCAGATTTGGATCTGAATATCGAGGTAGTTGGATCATGGCTTTAATTAACTTTTTTCCTGCTCTGAGCATCTTACTATCATATTGATGCCTTATTCTAAATAAATTTTTTTTCACCAATAATGTTTTCCTATAATTGAAGGCATTCTGCCTCTTGAAACACATTGATCTTGTTTTCATTTTTATTATAGTTGTGATATGCTTTATGCTTGCTGTGATTTCCAACACATTAGTTTTAGTCATTTTTTTTTTTGAAAAAAGGCTCAAGTGTGGATGTTGTCACTCTTAATATAGTTATCAGAATCATACGATTTACAATTCAAATCACGTAATTCGATTTGTACTCAAAATGGTTCAAACTGTATGGGTGAATCATTTGTTTGTCTCATTTGACATGATTCAAACCGACCAATCAATTGAATTCTCGGATATGCACTTAGTCATTAATTAATTCTAATCAAATAAATAAAAAAAAATATGTATAATCTTCAATTTACATATACATTTTATAGTTAGATTAATTAGTTTGCAGGACCATCTCAAGATTTTATTTTATGAGATCTAGGCTAAATTTTTTTAGATCTTTAATATATATTTTTTAAATATAAAATTTTTTCATCCTTTTTCATTCGAATTTGGAACTGACAATGGTAGATTTAAATTTTTTAAAAATAGAATATTAATTTAAAAATAAATTTTTAAAAATAGAATATTAATTTATACAAAATTTAGTTTTCTAGTTATTAATTTAAAAATAAATTTTTAAAAATAGAATATTAATTTATACAAAATTTAGTTTTCTAGTTATTAATTTAAAAATAAATTTTTATATAAAATTTAATTTTCTAGTTTTTTTAAGATGCAAAATTATTAATTAAAATTTTATATTCAAGTTTTGTTAATAAATTTTTTCAATTGATAAAATTATTAAATTATTTAATCTTTCTTAAGCACACAGTATTGATTGATTTGTTAGCTCTTGAGAGAATGAAGATATAAAATAAGATTAAAAAAATTTACTTGTATTGACGTATAAATATAATTTTATATTTTTATAATAATATAATAATTATAATTAATATAAAATTAATTATTCTTACCGTTGTTTTTAAAATGATACATCAAATATTAATTCAGCCATGCATTAATTTTCATGCATGCAACAACTTCTCATGCATACAGGCATGAGCAGTGCATTAAATGTACGAAACAATATCAAATTCTCATGCGTAACCATACAGATGTGATGTGACCCTGTAGAAATTGAAACACCGCAATCTCGTGAAATAAATGCACTGTTCGATTGATATAAAAAAATTTTCATTAAAATAATTTTTTTAATAATAATGGGCCCCAATTTTATTGGGGCCTAGGCATAGGCCTTAATTATGCCTTGAGCCAGCTCTGTTAGTTTGAGATTACTAAAGCATGATTAAAAAGAGCTAAGACCAATGTCACATGAGGAACTAAATTAATGACTGAGTACAAGAGTAATAAAATGCCAAGGTGCATAGTAACTTAGGTGAAAATGTTTAGAATGATATTTATAATAAGGGATAGAATTGCTCAACGTGGCCTCCTCTTTTTTAGTATAAGATGGAATTTATCATTCTAGCAGTTTCACACGGTCGATTCCAAATCTCTCCATTTTCTCCACTTGCTGTACGATGTATTGAATTCTTGGGTCCTTGCTCGCAACGCCATCGGTCTGGGCTCAGCCTTGGTTTGGTCATGCAACCCAGTCTATTAGACGAGGAGGCCGGTTGACTTCCAGTTTGATGCTTTTGTTATCGGAGTAATGCAAACTTGTGCCATGTGGCTCCGGAGTTTTCTCTCCCTCGTGAGAAGTATGAAACTAAAAGATAAGTCAGCAAATGTTGCTTTATTTTTATTTTTTTATGTTTTCCTTTTGTGACGTGAAAATAAAGAAAGCTCTAAATTAAAACGAAATAGGAAAGTAATGGAGAGATGGATATGAAAATTTGTACCCGGATTAACTTTTAGATTCGTGTTTTTGATCAAATGCAATTTTGGATTATGCAACGTAAAATCCTCTCGAATTCGAACGCGGTCCGTTAAGCCCGCTAATTATAGCCGCTGATCGCCGCCGCCTCGTGCTCTAGTGGAGCGTCGACGATTATAATTCGAGATTCGACGAGTCAAGAAAGACTCGTGGTGGAATATCGGCGTCGAGTTTGGGGAAAAGGCACGTTTAACCGACGGCTAGCAACGACGCTCCGTTCCCTCCTTACGTCACTCCTGCTCCGTAGCATAACACGATCTGCCTCCCCTCGTCGTCTTCCTCTTCCTCTTCTTCGGCGTCCCTTCCGTCTCCGATCGCCCACTTCCACATCGCGTGCTGCGTGGCGGAGCTCCAATCACGTCGCGGGATCGGATCTCTTGCGGATCAGCCGATTCGTTTGGATCTGGTCCCGTCCCCATGCTGTCGAATCACCTCCAGAACGGGATCGAGACGGCCAAGCTCGTCTGGTCCCGCCTGCCGAGCTCCGAGGATGGCGCTGCTTCCGAGGTCGAGTTTGCTAACCGGAGCAACGACGGCGCCGGCTCCGAGAGCCTCGATTATGAGGTCGTCGAGAATCACGCTTACCGGGAACAGCAGGTGCGCTGTACCCTAGGATTCTCGGTCTTGCAAAATTAACGGGATTTCTAGTGATATATCTATCTTACAAAGACGAGATATTTGGCTCTTTTCTTGCAGGCGCAGAGAGGAACGCTCTGGGTTTCGTATTATGTAGTCCTCAGATGGTTGTTCTCTCTACTGATTGGCATCGGTATGACGTTTTGAACGTGTCTTGCATGCCAATTAAATGAATTCCTTGGTGGTCGTCTGAACTCTGAATGACTCGACACATTCTGTTCACAATTCCAGATCAAAGTTATATAATAGTAATTTTAAGTACGGATAAGCGCTGTTAGTTCTGAGTGTATAAGAAGGCATGAATCTTAATCTTAGTTGTTATAATTTACCCACGAACAACTTGTTTAAAAAAGATGGATTTGGAGAATTCCAAATCCTTATTTAAGTGTATCCCTTTTTTTTTTTGGAATGATAATATCATCATCAAGCCTTGTTCTCCCAACTATTTAACATCTCATACATAAATCTTATCTCACTAATGTATTCAAGGCTATATCACTTGGAACGATAACATATAGGAATCCAAAATTCCAAGAATAAGAAATTTTTTATTTACAAATCCTAGAGAACATGCTGGGGATTTCTAAGTTTTCATCCACTTTCTTTGCTACTTAAGAGAAACATCGAAGGAGAATCTACAAAAGTACTTTGAGAAATATAATTCCTAGTCTTCCAGGAGTTTACTTTTTCAATTCTTGCATTCATTTCTGTTAGAGAACTAAAATTCAATTCTTGTAAAAATTGGTTCTTGCACTAAGGAAATGGATCAAGAATCAACCATACTTGGAGATGTTGTGGTCCTTACTAGTTATCTGAATAATGTATCAACTTCTTGGAGTGGGTCATGTATCTTTCCTTAGTGTATCTTCAAACTACTTAAGGACACGAGTTTGTGTGCTCAAGAACGACCACTTATGTTGAGATGTTTTTGCCCTTAGTGTGTTCTCAAACTACTTGAGGCAAGTTTGTATGCTCAAGAATAAGCACATGCTTATTTACTGGCAATGTTATTTGACCATTTTCTATGTTCATCATCATTAGTTTCATGCATATGGGAGCTGAAGGCTATCCTGGTGCAGAGGAAGAATACCATTAGGTGTATATCAAGTAACATAAAGATTGCTGTTAAAGTTCCATCCTTTGGAAAATAAAAGAAACATGAAGCATAGAAATAAAGTTGCTCTAGGAGAAAACTTCATAAGTTGGTTAAAGCTTTGTTTGTAGAATCCCTGCATTCTCAATAGCTATACCATTGTGGATCAGTCTCAAAGTGAGGTAGAAGAGCTATCAACAAAAATTTTAAAAGTGACACAAAGGCCGCAAAAGGTGTAAAAATACGAAGTTGGAGCAGGTAGAATGTCATAGGATCAATTCATCTTGTAGAGAGTTGGGGTGGGGCTTCTAGTGAGGATTGCCGAGATTGAAGTTGTGAAGCCAGCAATGCAAGTGGAAAAGCAAGGAGAAAAAATGGAAAAGGAGGTGATGAGATTGATAAATCTACCCATAGTTATTTAAGGCATGAGACGCTGAAAAGTACATATGTATTATGGGACCTGAGGCGCACGATGCAAGATGAGGAGCATGCCTTACTGAAGTAAGACACTTTGGGTATAAAATTTTACAATTCAAACATATATAAGGAATTTCTGTCAAAATATTTCACTAACAAAATTATAGTTCATAAAATATTAAACAATAATGTAAATATAAAATTCACTAACAAATGAATACGTTATGCACATAATTCAAATTATTATTTTTTATCTAAATCATCAAAATCTTCATCATCTTCCTCAATCATATCATTATCATCATCACCAACCGAATCTTCATCGATTTCCTCAAGACCGATTTCTTCCTCATCTTCAACAAGGTGCACACTTAAGGCGCACAAGCACAAGAGGCTCGCTTGGCTGCGACTTATGCTTAGGGGTAGCTAGGTGAGCGCCTTTAATAACTGTGAATCTACCAAGTTGAATAATAATAAGTTAGTGAAACTTGAAGGTTGATGTGGATTGAGAATTGATCAAGACTACAAATCTTAGTGAGCAACAAATGATTTTATTAATGCAAATGAGTAACTAGAAAGTACAATGTGAACAATGATGCAATTTGCTGTCGAAATGTAGAGAAAGAAGAATCTATAAACAATAGGCTTCTCGTACTAGCGAAGGTCAAACTCCTAATCCAACTTGCACACCTCTTAGTTATTGTACAAGGAAATTCATCCTAGTGTCAACCAGTGGGTTTCAAGGAAGACAATGGATACATAGTTGTAGACTAGTAGAATGAAGTTCGTAGTTGTCTTGATAAATTAAAATTTTGAGTCTTTTTATGGTGGTGTACACATCGTGCATCCTGATATTTTCAAAAACATTATATGAAAGTAATACACCATATCTTAAGAGTTGCGGTCAATTACTGCATGCCATAGATGGTACTATTGCAATGTTCAGAAGTATTGGTGTTGCACATGAAGTATGCCCAAAATGGAGAGAAACCATTTTCATGTTGTATTAAGTATGTTTGTAGCTATGTTCGACTTGTTTCTTTCCATGCATACTTGATTTAACCATAAGTCTGTGACTGCAGACTTTCGTAATTAAGCAAGAATGGTCAAAAGAACACTATCATGGCAGAAGAGCAAATGGACTAATAAAGTAATATGGTCATAGCTGCATTCCCTTTGTTTCCTCTTGTGCATGCTGGATTTTATGCCAAGTGGTCGAGTCCTTGTGATAAATTATGAATGCAAACTTACATAACTAAGCCAAAATAGACAGGCTGCTTATAGTAAATGGCTTGAGATTTAGGTCCCATCTAGCTCATATTGGGTGACATGTCCCATTTTGCTCACACATTGAGATGGAAAACATCACATCTACCTCCTTTCAAGCTGTTAATGATCATTGTACAATGATCTCAATGAGGAAAAATAGAGGTCTGGTGAGGTGCTTGTGGTGGTTGCAAGGATAGCTTACTAAGCAAAATCAAACAACCTGCTTATAGTGAATAGTATGAAACTTCGGTGTTGTCTCACCCATATCTGGTGAGGTGTCCTGTGCTCTCACACCGAGATGTGCATGACATTGAAATGTGACATCATGCCTACTTCCTTTCTGTCGTCAGTGACTATCCAGTGGCAATCTTGGTGGGAAGAATAGAGGAAGGTCTAACAAGGCCATTGTGGTGGTTGGGTAGGATAGCGAGCTTTTTCTCTGCCAAACCCACCGAGTACCCTCCTCCTCCTCCTCCCTTTTCCCCCTCTTTTGCTTTTGAACCTCCCTCTCTGTTGCTGGTTCCAGGTTAGCATGGTTGATCTATAGCATTTTTCAGCCAGGTTGGCACCAGTACCAAACTGTTTAGTCTAGGACTTGAACTGGTTCTGGTACTGGCATTTTGAATCTTGTTATAATGCACTCATGAAATAAGGGTTTAATTGTGCTAATGACCTGCAGAGTGCAAAAAAAGAAGAAAAATATTACAATTTTTTTCTGGTTACTGGCGACTGATTTATGCAGAATTTAATGTTAGTAACACCAATACAAAATCAGTTACTAAAATCATGCTTAAATAGTTAAATCTATATTGGTTTGAGTTTTATTTTTCTGTGGTATTTACCAAATACTACATTTACCATCTTTTCCCTCAGGTACTGCTTTGGCTGCTGTATTCATTAATCTAGCTGTTGAAAACTTTTCGGGCTGGAAATATGCTGCAACTTTCTCTATAATACAGCACTCATATTTTGCTGGCTTTTTGGTGTTCATATTATTCAACTTGGGTCTTGTTTTATCTTCTGTTTTCATTGTGACAAAGTTTGCACCAGCAGCTGCAGGCTCTGGTATACCCGAGATTAAGGGTTACTTAAATGGTAAGCAGGACCTATATTCAAAGTTGTATGCTATCACTTAGAATGAAAGTAAATAACTGAGGTATGTGCAGGAGTTGATACACCTGGAATCCTTCTTTTCAGAACTTTGATTGGGAAGGTATTTTTTCTTTCTATGGTGTTGGTTGTTATTGTTGAGATAGAAGTATTAATGCCTTTTCTCTAATCTAGATTTTTGGAAGCATTGGCTCTGTGGGAGGTGGACTTGCTCTGGGTAAAGAAGGACCACTGGTCCATACTGGTGCTTGTATTGCTTCTCTTCTCGGACAAGTAATTTTTTTCTTTTCAAACTAATTTATGCTTAACTAGTATAATGTGTATATTAAGCTTTTGAAGCATCACTTACAAGTTACAATAATCTTTCTGCCTTATTTTAACACAGCTGTAATCTTAGTCCACCTCTTTTAAGTTTTAACACCTGTAGTCCTAATTAGCTCTAAGTGCTTTGTGGGCTAGATCTTACTTGTCCGGTTTGCCTAGTTAAACCAATGGACTGTGGGTTGCCTTGACAAACTTGCTTGTAAATACCTATAGATGCATCCTTCAAAATTTTTTTTTGTTATCCTATATGTTTTTCAATGTTGAAATGTCTTTAGGGGTTTCTATAAAAATGTTTTTAGGAATGTTTCTTGGTTCAGTAGGATTTCCATTAAGAAAATGGATCTTTTCATTACATGAATGTACTGATTTAATTCATTAAGATGTTTATCTCAGAGTTGAACAATTCAAAATCAACTTTGCAAACTCTTTTATTGAATCTGCATGGAGAATTTTGTTCCTTTCTGTTGTTTATCTGGATGATTAAATTAACTGAGTAGATCATGCTAATTTTGTTCTTTTTGTATTATGTAGGGTGGAACCAAGAAGTACCACTTAAGTTCAAAGTGGGTACGGATTTTTGAGAGTGATCGTGATCGGCGTGATCTTGTATGTTACATTATTGAGTTAATAATATTTTGGTTTCTCGTTCACTTTATCAGGAAATATTGTATTGTACAATTACTTTCTGTTGCTCTCTGAAGATCAGCTTTATTTAATACATTTAATTGCTTCTATCAATTGGTTTGTGAAACTTGGTGTTTCTTTAGATGCTCTTGACTGTTTGCTAAATTTTTGAAAAGGTGACATGTGGATGTGCAGCTGGGGTTGCTGCTGCTTTTCGAGCTCCAGTTGGCGGTGTATTGTTTGCCTTGGAAGAAGTTACATCTTGGTAATTAAACTAACCTTTTTTTTACTATTCTCCTTAGTGTTCACAATTATGTTTTTCTTCTTTGTAATCATTTCTAATGATACAAAATGTTGCTATTTATGACTAACCAATAGATGCAAATAACAATGGCGAAGATCAATTAAAAATTTTCTTGACAAGTGAGCTCTTTTGTATATGTATTTTTTAAAAAAGTAATTTCAAGTAATTGCTAAGGGTAAATTATCCTACAATTGAGATTTTCTTGATAATCTCATTGGTGCAGTAGGATATCTTGGGAGTTGATAATCTCAACCAAGGATTGAAATTTCGAGCTATTTTGCTTGATATCGGCGAAAATTTTCATTCCGCTAGCAGACTGGTACTAGCACTAGCGTTCCAGCCAGGATACCGTCCGGAGGCGTCGTATGGGTTGCACGCGCCCTCGGTCGTGCGTGCCCAATCGCGGTTACGACATTGATTTTTTTTTAAAACTTATATTTTAATAATTAACTCCTATCTATAGTTGGGGATAATTTAAATAGGCTTAATTAAAGCCTCATAAAATTATTCTATTATTTTTATTAAAAAAATTTATTTTTTTAGTTAATATATTTTATACTTTAAAAATACCAAAACTATACTGGCATGGTATGATACGGTCTCGAAACTGTATCGTTTCGGTTCGAGACCGAAACGTCAGCACGGTTCGATATTTTAAACCTTGATCTCAACCTTTCTTTTAGGTTCAATCGTCATAAGATTGGTTGGACTTCATTGGCTTGAAATTTGCTGTTTTAAGGGAAACAGCTTTAATAGGGAAATCTATCTGTGACTTGATGCCTCAATGGACGTATTGGAATTATCCAATTACTACCACCAGCTGTAGGTCAAATGGGTAAAGCCAGTCTTAGGCTAAGAGTATCTAAGATCACTGAAGCACCAAATAATGATCATGCTTGTGTTGAATGACTCACCTTGATTTGAATTAGATAATCTTGTAAACCATAAATCAACTACTTAATCATGTTTAGTTTCTTTCACTTTTGAATATGTACTTAATCATGTTTAGTTTCTTTCACTTTTGAATATGCACCTCAATTATAATATCTTCATTGTTGCAGCATATGAGTTATCGTGAATTTCACATAGGCTTCCAACTAATCTGCAATGCAGATGCAGTGATCCATGTGGAATTTCGTTAGATGAAAACCATTTAATCACTAAAACCAAAAACCTCCAACTTTCTTTAAAATGGATCCGTTAATAATTTGTGTTATCAACACTCTTCCTTGTTTTGGAGGTGGATATATCTGGCCCAAGTCTATCATATGGATTGACTTGAGTGGGCACTTTTGGAATATTGACATTAGTAAGATTCTAACAGAGGCTTGTTTGCTCTAGTGCCAAGTTAAAGGATAAAATCCATATCTAATTAAAATTAACAAGTAAAATAATACACCACATATGAATGGATTCCGGGCCTAATACTCCTAGGCTGATTAGCAATTTGGTACTAAAACTTATTTGTTCTAACAATCTCCCTCATGTTCAAGCATATATATCGCTTATGCTTAGCTTGTTGCACAGAATATATTATTCTGAAGTAGATATTTGATAAGTAGTAACTTTACTTAGTCTGCAACAAAAAAATGCTCTAATGCTTGTTGCATAGAATACATTATCTTGAAGTAGATATTTTAAGCGGCAACTTCACATAGTCTGCAACGAAGAATGCTTTAATGTTTTGATGTCTATTCTTCTTGTAGAGTAAGCATTTCTTCAAAGAGCATTTAAGATATTATAAAATTCTTATACTACTTCTGAATGATACTTTTAATGGGTTTTAAATTAACTCACTGAATGAACCACAAGGCAGATATCTGTCGTAGGATAGTAAGATAAATTTCTCAGAAGTTGTCGATGATGAGAGCAATTTTTGAAGTCATCATCACCTTCTCATCATAGTTTATGACTCAAAGTTATGATATCGTAGGTTTGCATCTATCTAGTTTTTTTTTTATTGTAGGCAATCCATCACACACTTCCTTTTTAACTGTAAGTGCAATTTCGATTCCACCAAAATCATGTGACTTCTCCATGTCTTTGGGGACAACTTTAACTTTCACATACCAACTTCAGCAATTTCTTACATGCGGCATCATTGTAAACAATGTAAGCAGCCATTCTTGTGGCATTATGCCCAACAAACACTAGTTTTACTCACTTATAGTTGAATATTAGTGTTGCCTAAGATAATTTCTCGATTTCATTCAGTGACTTTGTCTGAGGCCATAAGTTGCCATTTTGCTCTTGCATAGTTTGGTCTCCTTTATACCTTAGTGTTCTTCCTTGTCTACCTCAACAACAAGGTCACCATCCGAAGAAACAATTTTCTCATCTTTGATTGATTGCTAAAGAATTCAAACACAAAATAAAGACCATCAAATGGTGAAGATGTCCTAAAACATTCAATATTGTATGTCTAACTATATTTAGCAAAATAATTGAGTGGTGTACCAATTTTTCCATTTGGAATATCTAGCTGTGATACCCAACGTCATAAAGTAGATTGACTCCAGGAGGTAGAGAAACTAGATCCAACTGTAAACATCTCATTGATGACATGTTTCTATTGGATATCACCAAGGGCATCATGAAATGGGCTCAGTATTGTCACAACGGATACAAACAAAGACAAAATTGTAAAAAGGTGATATCAAATGTGTGAGAGGAGCATGAGGGATGCATGGTGAGGGCGGGCCTACCCTTTTGAAGAGTCATATGAAGCTAATTGTGTTGATTATAGAGATGGGCTAGTGAAGGCTGAGGATCTACTGAAGGGAGTTTCCTTCATTGATGATAACCTTATAATGGAGGAAAGATGATGTCGAATAGCTGGTAGAGGAAGTGTTATGAATGCAGGTCGAGATGGCAAGAAGGCCAAAAGATATGGCAATTCCAAAGGAGTGTGATTTCAGTAGATAAACAAGAGCAATAAGGCAATGAATCATAACAATTGTACCCTTCTGTGTGAGTACCTAAGAAAATACAAGTGGAGGAATAACTTAGGTTGTAGTGCCCTAGTATAAGAACATGGAGAAAATATAAACAAGCATAGTTCCCTAATAATAAAGAAAACTATGATGTTAAGGATAGTGGTATAAGGTAGTTCTACCACTGAGCACAGGATGGAACCTTAAGAAGATATACTTAAGGTGAGAATGGTCTTCTATATTGCTGTTGTGGTCATATTGAACATAAGGAAATGAACTTCCTCTATGAACACTAGCATGCTCATCACCTCCACACTCTCATCCAACATGAGTAACAACATCTGAAGAAGAATGGAGACTGCAGGTGCAAATGCATGAGAAGCATAAAGTGCACGAGCTAAAGTATTGGAAAGAAGAGTTATTGTGGCATTTGCAAGCGTGTGTGATTGAATAGCACCGTGAGAGTTTTCAAGAGTTCAAAACTAGATAAAACATTGTTGATTTGGAATCTCCATGCTGGTGCTTCAGAAAGAACATGGATATAGGATGATATATGGCAAATATTTTTCCCTTGCTTTGGAGAAGGACAAAGTATTTGTGTTACGATCAATTATCTTGATTTCAATTAAAATTTTTATATCCAATAAATCTGAGAGCCATTCTTCTCATGAGAATACATAAAATAGATATAATTCCATGTCTTCTTCAATACAAGAAGCATCATGGAACAAGCTATGGTTGTTTCCCTGGAATTGAATAGCTAAACAAAGTGACATCAGAACTCTTTCATCCAGTTACGAGCGTCCTAGGCTGTGATGTGAGGTGACTATCCTTTCCATGAATCAACAAGAATCTAAATGATCC
This sequence comes from Curcuma longa, assembly GCF_044706935.1. Lineage (NCBI taxonomy): Eukaryota > Viridiplantae > Streptophyta > Magnoliopsida > Zingiberales > Zingiberaceae > Curcuma > Curcuma longa. The sequence continues at coordinate 805,600 of NC_133878.1, read as the reverse complement.
ACGCACATGAAGATAATTGGAACCATTTAGTTTGATATTGATTCTGTTTGGTCACTTGGATCTGAAGCAATTGATATACAAGGATTCCAAGAGAGATGCGTTGGTGATTTCATTAGAATATCCAGTTAGGCTGAAATTGTAACACAGAACAATGATGTTCTCCATGTTAAGCTATTGTATATCATGATTAAAAAATTGTTTTAAGCGTTTAAAATGCTCATTAGCAAGTTCTGTATGTATTGATAATCAACATTAGATAAGACTAGTGATGATTTCAAACTAAATGAACATGAAATTTCATTTTGGTTCGATTTTGTTACTGATGCTGGAATAAGAACAAATAACTTGAAAACTTTGGTCTTATTTACTATTGAAGGTGGAGAAGTCAGCTTATGTGGAGAGTGTTCTTTACATCGGCTGTCGTGGCTGTGGTGGTAAGATCAGCAATGAACTGGTGCAAGAGTGGGAAATGCGGACATTTTGGTTCTGGTGGCTTCATTATCTGGGACATATCAGGGTCGGTATTCCATCTGATTATCCACTGACATTTTCTTTTCAGAATGCTTGATCAATTGATTCTGAATTATGATAAATGCTTACTTAAAGTGGTCAAGAAGACTACTCTTTTCAGGAATTTCTTCCTATGGCTATTATTGGGGTGATTGGCGGTCTTCTAGGTAAGCCTTTCACGATCCAAAGTTTTTATGAATCTCCAAGTGTTGAAATCACGTATACAAATTTTGCTTAACCTATTGATTGTCAAATGGCTTTTGCTGTGCTCTGTCATTCTCCAGGAGCCCTATTTAATCAGCTTACACTTTATATAACAAGTTGGCGCAGAAATTCTTTGCATAAGAAGGGAAACAGAGTCAAGGTATGCTATAGGGTAGTATTTCTTGAAATATTTTCTAGGTTAACGTCTCTGTACTCCTTTGAGTTTAGTGATATTCCATTTACTCCCTTTCAATTTCAAGACTTCCACCTTTAATCCCTACTTTCAACATGTTATATAAGTTAATACAAATTAGGTAGACTTAAAAGATTATAAAATCCTATGTCAATTTCTTTAATATTACCATGCATGCAAACAAGGGATATTTTGTATTTTCCTTTTTGTACTTTTACTTTCCACACTGGTTTAAGAGGTAATAAAGTGAATATTTAGATTTTATTTTATTTTTGGGTGGGAGGACATGGAATTTGCCTATTCTCCAAGGCTTTAGTCAATTTTTTACTATTTTTTAATATGGTCTTTTGATGCCTTATTATCAAGTGCTGTTTATATACCTGAAGTGGATGACTCTTGTGCTTGTCTCAGATTTTGGAAGTTTGCATAATATCCCTTGTAACCTCTGCTATCTCTTTTGGCTTACCGCTTCTAAGAAGATGTAGCCAATGCCCTGATTCAGAAGGCATTGAATGCCCCCGCCCACCTGGGACAGATGGAAATTTCGTGAATGTAAGATCTCTTTTGTATCTATTCCACCTTGCTTATCAAGTATTATAACCACTTTGCAACCTTTCTTTCTTCTAGCAAACCCGAAAATCTTCCATATATATTTTTGTTTAACAATTGTATCTCTGTATACAGTTTCACTGTGCTAGGGATAGAGAATACAATGATTTGGCAACAATCTTCTTCAATACACAGGTGTCTTACCAATACCTTATGGTTTGTTCAGGAAAGGAACTTCTTTAAATTTGCCCTGGTTTTTCATACCTTGATATTTCTGTGGCAGGATGATGCTATACGAAATTTATTTAGTGCAAAAACATTCCATGAGTACAGTGCACAAAGCCTTGTCATCTTTTTGGTATTACTTTTATCATTTTGTTCAATCAAGCACTCATGTTTGCTTTATTTTGTTGTTCCTCAATTATAGATGTTACATTCTGCAAAATTTGAGATAGGTTGCAGTTTAAGATTGGTTATTTGGAAGCTACCAAAGCATGGAGTAAAATCTTGGTCCTATATCAGTACCTTTCCTATGACGGACCAGTATGGTATTAGAGTAGTATATCTTGGGCATCGGCCCATCCAATGTTTGATGCTTTTTACTATGTCTTTGTCCCAAAATACCTTATTTAAATGTCTGTTTGAACTAGTGAATTGATTAAAATTTGAATGAAACAGGACAATGCTTTTCTTGTCTCCATGGTCTTTTTTGTTTATATCTACCACTTCAATGTTGAATTGTAGTGAATCAGTTCATCCCCTCCTCATCGCTACACGAGAATCTAACAAGAAGACAAATCACCTACATCAGATATCACCAAGATGATGATAGTTCCCATAATCCGTTTTGCATGAGACTTGGTCGAGTGGTTATTAAAGTATTTGAAAACTTAGATTAATGCTGGATGAATTTTGGGATTGCCAATCAGCTTCTTGGTAATTTCAGGAACAATAATGAAACTAGTTATTTACTATTCCTAGTTTAGCTTCCTATTGTAACTGCAAAATTAATAGAATAGGTATTTGTAGGTGCATTTTGAATATGTGAAGATAAATATTCATTTTGTTTCCTAAGTAGTTGCAACTTTAAACTATTAGTTTTTTGAGGGTTATATCATTACTAATTCCTGATAAAATAGGATGGTGAAGGGGTCCTTAAGCAACTTGTCCAAGTTAAGTATTTGTTTGTTTTACATTTGACACGCTGCCACTGGGCTTCCACATTTGAATTAAAGTCTGCATAATTTATTGTGAAAGAAATGATAAATGAGCAGTTTAGAAATTTATAGTGAGTTATTGTGAACTTGGAAGATAAATGTTTGGGAGTCGTGGGGGCCTACATAAGCATTTAATGACTCTCAACATCCAAATGGTGGCCAACACATTCACTGAATTCTTGTATGAAAACTGAATAACTCGTGATCTTAGAACACTTTTGATTGTCAAATAACTAAAATTGCTCAGATTTATCTTAAAGCTGGAATTAATAATTTTAACCAAAATAAACCTCAGATCAAACTGAAAAAAATAAAATTAAGATAATGCAACACCTAGTCACTAGTGATATTGTAGCCTGATCTAGCATATTGATTTGTTGAGGACTAATAAATTATATATTACAGAAAAAACACAAATCCTAGAATGATACTAAAATCTAGTTTAGTGCACTTGATATTGAACTAGATTGTAAATCATAATCGCATTCGATTGGATTGTCCTAAACCAAAATTTTAATATCAACAATTTGGTAAAAACATGAGGCCACAAGTTTTTTCCATTATATATCTCAAAAAATCAAATTGCAACCAATTGAAAATTCAATTCAGCTTAAATTTAACCATATTGATTGGAATTGTCAAGGTTGACTAAATCATTATAAATCTTTAGTTTGATTTCCTTTTAGTTTATTGGCAATTGAACCAAATAGGAAAATCATTGAAGTTTTATAAAGTTTGATGTAAATTCGTAATGACAATTTCATTTGTTATATTATTTTTTAATATAAAATTTATGTAAAAAAATAATTTCAAAAATAATACTTAAAAAATTGTTATTTCAATTCGGTTTAAATGGAACTAAATCAAACCAAATATATAAGTTTGTTCTAGTTTTAATTTAATTTATATATCTACTCGATTTGGTTGAATTTGTAAAAGTTGACAAAAAAATTTGATCTAAAGTTAGTCTAGTTCAGTTTGGTTCAAATTGAACTAACTCTCTATGCCTAGATGCTTAACAATATTAGTATGCGTCTTTCATATAATGTAATTAAGAGTGTTCACTTAAATTAATCTCACAAAGATAAACTTATTATATGCTCTTAAAATCAATAGAATTGGCATATGAGTCAAATTCAAACTGAGCTGAAACTATTCAATTTGATTGAGTTTAGTTTGAGTTAAAGCAAGTTACTGACCAAATATGATATTTTTTTAGTTTAAATATTAATTTCCAGTGACATATTTTTTTAATTTACAAACAAATTAAAATTGAATTGAAATTTGGAGATGTTTCAACAAACTGAAACAAACACAATGATTTGCTTGAAAACGAATTGAAAATATATTAAATTAGGCTCAAATAAAATAAAAAATTGAACAAGGATAGGTTAAAATGATTTTTTTTTCATATCATTCTTGTAAAATCAAAGAAAATTGAAATAATAACTGAACAAAATTGAACTTGAATTAAAAATTTCAATTTAGTTCGGTATAGGTTAGATTAATTTTTAAAATTTTCAAATTTAATGTGTCTTATTTTTTTAAAGAAAAATTACCTGTGCTTTGAGTGGTTATTATACTATCTGGTACGCTATTAATTTGTGTATATGCCCTTCAAACTTAAATTGATATGTATCTTTCTAGTTTTGATCAGTTTGTCCTAGTGAAGAATTGAAAATGGTCTTTATTTTTCTGTATTTAATGTTTCTAGTACTTATGATTCTTTTGCGATTCATGATATCCTACGTTTGACTGTGAACCTGATATGTCTGTTATTTCCAACCAACTTCAATAAAAAACACATCACGTGAATAGTTTTACTCTGATTCTTTTCCAGGTTATGTTTTATTCCCTGGCAGTAGTGACATTTGGGACTGCTGTTCCAGCTGGACAATTTGTGCCGGGTATAATGATTGGATCAACTTATGGACGTCTTGTCGGAATGTTTGTGGTCAAATTCTACCAAAAACTAAATGTTGAGGAAGGAACGTAAGTGCTTCTTCTTTTCAGTTTTCTCTTGTGCTGTTTGAGTACTTTTTCCCGTAAATTCTCCAAACAAGATTTTGACGAGAACATCCACAGAGAACACCTTACCTACTACCTTAATATAGTTGTGGCCCTATAAAGTGAACATGTTGTGAGATGTGACTTAAAATACTAAAATTCAATCCAGAACTAGTTGGAGGAAACATAAAGCCAGTCTTCTGGTTTCTAACAAACAGGTTATGGCCAGGGCAGTTAGATAAATAGGTAAAATGCATAGCTGCATTTGTGCCATGCAGCATTGACCAGTTTAATGGCACATGATATATTTGAAATTGCTTGATATCAGATTAGAAGAGTAGATCTGACTGAAGTTAAGTAGCAGATGCGACAAAAGAGGATAGCAAGGTAAGGGGCAGCTTTCATGATCAGATTTCTAAGGACATCTTATATAAGATCTAAGTACAATGAGGACACATAAAAGAATAGTAAAAAACTTGTGAATACTTTTTTCATTAACTATATGTTAACTGAAGCCTACTAATTTTTTCAGCTAAATGGTTTACCAATTTGATTTTAGCACTATTTTTTTTTCTGTCTCAAAAGCAATCTCATAGTCCAGAGGCATCTAAAGTTCCATCAAGTGCTAGCTTATTCTATCCACTTAATAAATGCTTTTTTTTTCTTTTTGGTTTTAACCGAGGTGTCTTCACATCACCTTGCATGTGAAACTATTTCCCATTCAGAGTGTGAGGGAAAAGGTTAAACCATTCTCTCAACAGTGTTATTATATGGATTCAAACACTTAACCTTTAGCCAGAAGCCCTCAGGATACTGATGCACTACCAACAGTGTTATTATATGGATTCAAACACTTAACCTTCTTTAATCTGGTATCTAACAAACCGCTTATTTATAATTTCTCTCTGTTGAACTTAGTTGCTAATACACCACCAAAGACCAAATTCACCAAAGAAAAAATTTATTACAAATAATATGGTTAACATTGAGGAGGGAGGGGAAGCGGAGGGATCTCTTTAAAGGTAATCAACGAAAAATTGGAAACCAGTTGTAGGAAAGAAACAATCCTGTACCTATTGAACTCATTCAAACTTGGAATGCATTTCTATTTTCTAAACAAGAAAATTACCAAATCAGAAAAATACCTTGATTAACTTATTCTCTTGAACAAAAAGATCTACCAAAATAAACTTATTAGAACTAAAAAATTAATTTCCTCATATGAATGACTAATGAAAGCAAAGAACCAACCAACTATTCTGATTCAACATATTAAGATAGTCTGTTTAGAACCTCAACAGTTTTGGCACTACTTTGGACAGTCATTCAAATTAATTAATATATCAAACAAACATCATAAACTCATAATATGCTCAAGACAATGATTGATTATGCAATCAAAAGATCAAAATACCATAGACTTAGCCTATAAAGAATGCATCATTAGTGTAAATGAAATAGTTGTGGGATAGGGAGAACAGATAAGAGAAGACAAGATATCCAATAATGACCATAAGTAAAAACATTTTTTAGGATCATGAGACCATATGGTTGCTCTCCTTGATGAATCATTGTGAATCTTAGATGAACTGCAATCTACCTACACAGTTAGAGGAGCCATGGCCAATTGGATGGGGAGTTCAGGGGTGGGGGTTTGGCAGCCTGGGGCAGAGAGATTGACGATTGAACAGCAATGGAATCCAACAAACAACTATGAGTTGGCACCTATGCCTGATTGATGGTGGAGGAAATAGGGGCAGTCTCACTGATTCTGATAAACCTGACAGGGTAGGTTGTGATTCAACAGTGTTTCTATCAGGGTGCAAGCCTGCATCTGTTCCAGCTGGGATTTCATGATCCTATGGCCTGATTTGCATTTTTGATAACCTTAGTTGTGTGTACTAGTGAGCCTGAACAGAAGCTATTATATGATCTTAGTGTGCTTTACAGAATGATCTGAAATATTGCTCTTGTACATTTTGTGTTACTTTCTCTCTCTCGTCCTCCTCCTCCTCCAGTGTTTTCTTTGTTAACATTTCAGTTATATTCTGACACAATCAAGTACAATGATGGCATCTGTGTGCATATAGTCTTGGTATTTTTAAAGTTAAAACTTAAATTTGTTTGTGGTAAGGGTAGTTCTCTATGCGGTAATTTTAAAATCTATCAGTTTCTGGGTTCAACATTTCATTATCTTATTGAAGGGATGTGTTAATTGGGTAGTTATATGATTCTAGTTGTTTTTTTTTTAATATCAAGAACCAATAGTTAGTGATGTGTGTCCTTTACTCCTGAAATTTATTTCCTTCTCAGATATGCTCTACTTGGTGCTGCTTCTTTTCTTGGTGGTTCCATGCGGATGACTGTTTCTTTATGTGTCATTATGGTTGAAATTACAAATAACTTGCAGCTCTTACCCCTTATCATGCTTGTTCTTCTAATATCAAAGGTATGAATTTGTTTGTTTTTGTTGTGAAAAGTAGGGGTAGACACGTCTTTTTCTCTTATGATCTTAGGGTTATATTGGCTATATAAACCCTGTACATATCTTCTTTTGGAGTTAAGATAATTTAACATGGTATCAGAGCGGGTTTTTCCAAAACCCTTATTTTTTCTCCGCCGCCTCCCGCAACCGCTACCTCTCTTCTTTCTTTTCTCTGTTCGACGCTGCGACGGAGAACCATCGCCTCGAATTTTTTTTTCTCTCCTCTTCCGAAGCGTTGCACGCTCGAGCCTCTTTCCTCCGTAGCCATCGCCTCAAGCTTTCCTCTTCCGAAGCACTGCACAGCCACGCGTTGGACGCCGCCTCCCACTCTTCTTCGTTCTGCCGCTACTCACGAAGAGAAAAGGAGTGGTGGCCGACCGCGACGTGTGGAGGGTTGCCGATCAAGGAAGGCCCTGTTCTTCTTCTCCTTCTCCTTTGTGATCGCCGGCTGTGTGGGAGATGCTTGAGAAATTTGTAGCCACAACCTTATTTTATGACGGACACCTCTGGAGAAACTTCTGGTATTTCTGCAGATCCCATGGCTTCTTCTGGACACAAGTACAACCATTTTTCACAATGTCAGGAACTGGAGGATCCGGTCTTCAGATAACCTCGGAGAAATTGACAGAGACAAATTATGCATCTTGGGCAGTTGCTGTTGAACTTTATGTTGAAGGCCATGATAAACTTGATGTTCTTCATGGTACTAAAGTGAAACCAGATGAAAAGGACCCAAATTTTCGTATTTGGAGGCGTGACAATATTCAGTTGATGACTTGGATACTCAATTCTGTCAGTTCTGGCATCAAACAGGTCATTCTTCATAACAAAACAGCTTTTGACATGTGGAAGACTCTGGAGCAAATGTACGGACGCAAGCATGACATGTTGCGTACTTATCAGCTAAGTAGTCAAATCTTTAAACTTGATCAAGGTTCTATGTCTGTCACAAATTATTTTGCTGCTCTGAAGGGGTTGTGGGATGAGTTTGACTATTACAGGATGGAGAATTGGATTTCCACTGATGATCACCAGAGATATCTAAAGCTTCTGGAGAAGGACAGAATTATTAAGTTTCTAGATGGGCTTCATGCAGAGTTTGAGAGTTTAAAAGGACAAATTCTTAGTCTTGATCCTACTCCCTCTCTAGAACAAGTTTACTACAAAGTTCTCAGTGAGGAGGGCAGGAAAAGGACCATGAGCAACAAGGGTATTTCTGCTACCAGCACTCCAATTGGGGAGACTTCTGCTCTTGTCAGTTCTGTAAACAGGTCCAAGCCTGGGGGAACTAAAGGAAAAGGTGATAAATTTTGTCGGCACTGCAAGAGGACTAATCATGATTCAGATTTTTGTTGGGAGAAATATCCAGAGAAGAAACCTGACAAATTCAAACACAGTGACAAGAAGGCCCCTAGTCGTGGGAATGTTGCTGTCAAGAAATTAGTGGAGGAGGAGACTGCTGGTTCCTCTGTGTCTTCTTCTGTTGGGTTGTCCTCTACTGACATTGCCAACCTTCAGCACCTTCTCTCGCGGCTTCAGGCTTCATCTTCTGCCTCTACCCCTCCATCTCAAGCGCACACAGGTATCCGTGGCTTGGGATTGAGTGTTGCTGGTTCAAGCTCTTATAGCCCCTGGGTCATTGACTCAGGAGCTACAGATCATATGACAAACATTGCTAACTCCTTTATTTCCTACTCTTTGTCCTCTGGGCAAGATAAAGTGACCATTGCAAATGGAACCAAAGCCACTGTTGCTGGCAAAGGTTCCATACAACTGGCAGATCATTTTATCCTATCCTCTGCTCTTCATGTTCCTTCTATTTCTCTTAATTTACTTTCTGTTAGCAGCATTACAAAACAACTTCACTGCTCAGTAACCTTTTTTCCTGATCATTGTGTCTTCCAGGATCTCGAGACCAAGCAAACGATTGGGACTGGCCGTGAAGTAGGAGGTCTTTATTACTATCAGCTTGGAACAGCCTCTGCTCTGAAGTCTACAGCACAGTGTTTGGAGAATAAACATCAAGAAATCCTCTTATGGCATTCCCGGTTGGGACATTTATCCTTTAGGTCTTTGAAAGTCTTATTTCCTAGTCTTTTCTCTTCAATTTCTTTTGAGTCACTTCAGTGTGAAGTCTGTCAGTTATCAAAACATTGTAGAACTCAATTTTCTGAGTCCATAAATAAAAGTTCTTCTCCATTTGATCTTGTTCATTCTGATGTGTGGGGGCCCTCTCCTGTGACTTCTTTGGATGGCTATCGATACTTTTCTCTCTTTTATTGATGATTACACCCACTGTACATGGCTTTATTTGATGAAAAGCAGGGAAGAAGTTCCTCGACTCATTCAAACTTTTTGTCAAATGGTAGAAACTCAATTTCATACAAGAGTAAAGACTTTACGTTCTGATAATGCCCGTGAGTACTTTGCTCAGTCTCTAAATACTTTCCTTGAGGATTCAGGAATTCTTCATGAGTCATCCTGTCCCTACACACCACAACAGAATGGAGTGGCTGAAAGAAAGAATCGTCATATCCTTGAAACAGCCCGTGCACTATTATTTCAACGCCACTTACCCAAATATTTCTGGGCTGATGCTGTCCTTGCCGCTGCCTATATCATCAATAGATTGCCATCCAAAGGTCTCGGGTATCGGTGCCCTCTCACTATTCTTCGTCCTGGCACCACGTTGTTCTCCCTTACACCTCGGGTTTTTGGCTCTCTCTGCTTTATTCATGTTCTTGGTCCCAAGTCCTCCAAACTTGATCCTCGTTCTATACGGGGAGTTTTTCTAGGATATTCCACTTGTCAGAAAGGCTACAAGTGCTTTGATCCTATTACTAGGACGAGATATGTCTTGAAGGATGTTACCTTTTTTGAGTCCGAGTCTTATTATTCTCTTCAGCCTCATCCTCAGGGGGAGAATATTACCTCTTCTGTGTCTCCTTGTGTACCTCAAGTGGTCCCATCATCTCCTATTCCACTGGATGCCATGGAAAATAAAATATGTTACATCACTGGGCTCGCAGTCTTCACAAGAAATTATCACTTACAAGCGACGAAGACACAAGCAAGGACCTACTACTGACCGGCTAGCCGAATCAGATGCTCTGGCTCCTGATTCCTTGGAGCAGTCATTAAATATGAATGAGCTGAACCTTCCTGTTGCTGTTAGGAAGGGGGTCAGGTCATGTACTCAACATCCTATCTCCAATCACGTTTCTTACTCTCGTTTGTCTTCTTCATATCATGCCTTTGTTTCACAGTTATCAAACCATGCTATACCTTCTTCTTATTATGAAGCTGTAAAGGATGCTAGGTGGCTGGAAGCAATGAATGAAGAGATAGAGGCTCTTAACAGGAATGGTACTTGGGAATTAGTTGATCCTCCAAAGGGGAAGAACTTGGTTGGTTCTAAATGGGTCTATGCTATCAAGTATAATTCAGAGGGTGAAGTGGTCAGATATAAAGCCAGACTTGTTGCCAAGGGATTCACTCAAACATATGGGGTGGATTACTTGGAGACTTTTGCTCCAGTTGCAAAACTGAATTCGGTCAGAGTAATTCTTTCTCTTGCTGCTCAATATGATTGGCCTCTATTTCAGCTAGATGTTAAAAATGCCTTTTTGAATGGTGACCTTCATGAAGAAGTCTACATGTTGCCACCTCCTGGAATCGAAACAAAAGGAAAAGTTTGCAGGCTAAGAAAAGCTTTGTATGGGCTTAAACAATCTCCCAGAGCATGGTTTGATAGGTTTTGCAAAGCCATGATATTGTTTGGCTTTAAACAAGGAAATGCTGATCATACACTTTTTGTTAAAAAGAAAGAGGGCAGAACTACCATTCTCTTGGTTTATGTTGATGATATGATAGTTACAGGTGATGACGAAGCTGAAATCCAGGCTCTTAAGTCCAAGTTAACATCAGAATTTGAAATTAAAGATCTTGGACTATTGAGGTACTTCCTTGGTATTGAAGTTGCTCGGTCTCAAGAAGGAATTTATATATGTCAGAGAAAGTATGTGTTGGATTTACTCAAGGAGATAGGGAAGTTGGGTTGTCGACCAACATCTACTCCTATAGAAGTAAATCATGATATATTTGTCTATGACTAGGCCTGACATCACTTATGCTGTTAGTGTGGTGAGCCAGTACATGCATGCTCCTAAAACTGTCCATATGAAGGCTGTTGATCGGATTTTAAGGTACTTGAAGTCATGTCCCGGAAAAGGGTTGCTGTTCAAAAGAGGTGGAAGGAAGTGCACGAGGCTTGTGCAAGGAAAAGGATTGCTGTTCCGGAAAAGGGTTGCTGTTCAATCGATTTGCAGGCGCTGATGCCTCTCTCTTTGTTATCTCCGATCGTAGCACTGAAGGAGCGCGCAACAAGGGAAAAGGGTTGCTTATCCCTTTTTCCCTTGTTGCCGGAAAAGGGTTGCTGTTCAAATCGACTGACTTCAATATTGCAAATAATCCAGTACAACATGATCGGACTAAACACATCGAGATTGATCGCCACTTCATTCGGGAGAGGCTTGATTCCGGAGAGCTATGTTTACCTTATGTCAAATCGGAGGATCAACTTGCTGATATGTTTACTAAGGCTATACCCCAAGCTATGTTTAATTCTGTTCTTAGTAAGTTGAACATGTTTGATATATATGTTCAACTTGAGGGGGAGTGTTGTGAAAAGTAGGGATAGACACGTCTTTTTCTCTTATGATCTTAGGGTTATATTGATATAAACCCTGTACATATCTTCTTTTGGAGTTAAGATAATTTAACAGTTTTTAACAAGCATAATGAGTTCAGCAAGCGTGTTAATTTATTTTTCTTCTGTCCAGTCTGTTGGTGATTTTTTTAATAAAGGCCTATATGAAGAACAAGCTCAGTTGAAAGGCATTCCTTTACTTGAATCTCGACCAAAGCTTTATATGCGTAACATGACAGTTAGGGAGGCCTGCAAGAATCAAAAGGTGAATAGCTCTTTTATTCAAATTTTTATTTAACATTTGACTTCTGTTGCGTTGAAAGGTTGTGTCCTTCCCCCGCATAGCTAAAGTTGGGGAAATTGTTTCAGTGTTGCGTAGCATCAAGCACAATGGCTTCCCAGTGAGTAAAAACTAGAGCCTTTTGATATTCATAACTTAATTGATTAGTTATTGTAATTGATTCACATGGTTTATGCTAGGTGGTAGACCAAGGGTATAATGGCGAGACACATGTTATTGGTCTCATTCTTCGCAGGTATCTTCGTTTGTCATCACAAGGAAAACTTTGCTTGTTGGAAGAACTGATCAAAGTGTGGCTTAGTTCTGTAATTGTCTTTGATTTTGCAGCCATTTATTGGTACTTCTACATTCTAAGCTGGATTTTCAAAACAACCCTTTTCCTTGCGAGATGAGAGGAATATCCAACAGGTAGTTGCCTTTATTACTTTAAAATTTTAATCAATTTTTTCTTTACAAATGAGTGACTGCCTATTTCTTTTCATTTCCATTTCTATTTCTAGACACTTGAGTGATTTTGTCAAACCTATTTCAAGCAAAGGAATGTCGATTGAGGAAATTCATGTGACTGAGGATGAAATGGAACTTTATCTCGATCTTGCGCCGTTTCTAAATCCTTGCCCATACATTGTGCCAGAAGACATGTCTTTGGCGAAGGTAAATGGAACTTTTTGTATTTGTGTTGTAACTAGTTTCCTATGCATACTCATCTATGAAATCAATAATGACAGGTGTACAATCTTTTCCGGCAATTAGGACTGAGGCATATATTTGTTGTTCCTCGTCCTTCACGTGTTATGGGTTTAATCACTAGGAAGGATTTGTTAGTCGAGGTGAGATGACAGATTTTGTCATTTATGGGAACCTGGCAGTGACACTAATGTTACATGTTGAATTACAGGAGAGTGATAGTTCTGCCACCATGGAACTTCAATCAACTAGTGTAAGGTCTCGACACCGCTTCACTTTAGTTGCTCAGTGATTCAGAATTTTAGTCTTTCATCAATTGGTATTTTACATGCATAAGTAAAACAGTTGGAAGTCATGTGCATCTATGCCTCCTTAGAAATAAATATTTCTTGTTGGGTACATGGCCAATCAACAAACTTTCTGGTTGCAAAGCTTCTTATTGAAATTTATCCAACCTTGACGATTCCAGACAATTGCAAATGTTAGGATGTGCCCTAATTGCATTTTCATAAACTATCATTAATTGTTTGATATGACATTACCAAACTCAATCTGTTTTTTACCAACCAAATGATAATTATTCTGTTTCTTTCTTTTTTATGAAAAAAAATAGAATCAGTCTGCTAGTTGAAATTGTTTTTGTAGTGTATTCTAATTCATGGCTTCTGTTTGTATTGGCAGAGATCAACATCAATACAGCAGAGCAAATGGTCGACACGCACATCTGGAACACCCTCTTCTTGATAGTCTCCTCTTCCAAGAGTAGCAATATACTATTTTCTTTTTGTTGGCATGGCATCAATATTCTATATATGTTATGATCCATCATGCAATGGAGCACATTATCATATACTGGATCATTCTCAATGTGTAATATAGAGAAAACTGGAAATTCTTCTTTCGTTATTATTTTGCCTTAATATCTTTATAATAGGGAGACTAGATGGTGGAATTATTTTGTAGGGCCAAAAACTCACGAGTAGCCACAGATTCAGTACATAGAAATGTAAAGCTTCGACAAGCAATAAGTGGTTGAAAAGATGTGATTGTACATGCTACGTTTTGTGTAATATTCTTGAAATTTGATCTGTTCTGATATTAACATCTTAATGCTCGCTAAATTTATTGTTGTAATCATCTGAGCACCCAGTGTGAGTTGCCTAGAACCAAAATAGTTTGCAATGTTTGTCAGTCAGAATAAAAAAGAAATATTTCGCATATGAACTGTGTTTCATGTTTTTTATTTCGTCCTGATCTGATTTTCCACAGCTCTAGTTGGCTCGATTCATTTCTGTCCAAGTAATTCATAGCCATGATCGGCACAGGGTATTGAAGATAATTTGAAACCATAATGAATCTCCAAGAAGACTCTTCCCAGTAAAGTGCTTAGTCGGTTCCCAAATTGCTCCATCGAACATCACCGGAAGCAGTGATATGGATTAGTTCTTACCTGACTTATTCTGAGAAATATGAATGAAAAGCCCAAATCTGTACTGTCTCTTATTAAAAATATTAAATTCCTAATTTATATTTGAATTTTATCAGTAATAAGACAAACTAAAACTAAAATTGGGAGAGAAATTTGAACCTGAAACAAACGCACGCCAGTTTTAAACGAGAAACAGACGAGTTCTTGCCTGGCTTATTTCATACTTAGGACGCGACTCAAGTTACGACAAACTCAACTCCAAATGACCATCCATCCATTTTTATAGATCCTACGCGAGGGCCACGACAAAGGCAACGACCCCCAGCGTCTGAGCCCATCCCTGGGGCACCACACTCGTACCAGCACCCCGGGCAGGGGCCGGGGCCGGGCCCAGGAGCGGGAACGGGGAAGGGCCTTGCTCCGAGGGCCCCGGCTGGGGTGGCGGAGAGGAGGAGTTGGATGACAGCGGCTGAATGCCCCTGGAAGGCCGGGTGGTGGTCTGGGGCGGCAGAGCCGGGCGGTCGAGGACCCGGACGTCGACTTTCTGGCCGCGGAGACAGTGGTCGGGGAAGCCGCAGATGAAGTAGATGTGGGCCCTCTTCACCAAGATGAACTTGTCCAAACCAGTTTGGTAGAAACGGATCGGTCTGTTGGAGCTGCAGCTGCGGAAATCATCCAGGCTCACCATCATCACATTCTCCCCGCGCTCCTTGTCATACTCGAACCCTGATCGAACAAGAACAAATTAAAACGATAAACTAGAAACATCAGAATTCAGGAAATCGATCGACGACGACACTAAAATATAATAAAAAAGAATGGAGCTAGGAAGAAATCATCATTAATCATTTATATATACAAACGCAATCGATCATGATCATATATAATTAATACCGATAGTGTCTCCCACATAGAAAGTCTTGGAAGCAGTCCACTCAGTGTAGTTGACGTAGTACCCCTTCCATCCTTGCTCATCTCCAACTTGGTAAACGGCTGCCTCGGACACGCACAAAATGCACACAAACACAGCCATCAGAAACCCTACCTTCCCCATTGCCACAAACCCTAAGAATTAAGGAGATGAACACCACGACGGTAACAGCAAGGGTCGTCTTATATAATTGGTCGTTCTTCAGCAACTCTGTTCTCTTTCTATTGCACCCTCTCACTGTAGTCTATAGATAGGGAGGCACGGGCACATGGAAACCTGCCATGCATTTTTCTCGTGATGGATTTGCATGCATGGCCATCGAGCGTCCATTGATCTTGATGGACGGCTGGATTTCTTGGGTTCGAATTCATGCCCCTACTGATACGTACGTAGGGATTTTCCATTTTAGAGATTTTATTATATGCATTTTGCTTAATTCAAACGATTTAGACATTTTTTTAGGTTTAATTCCCGCAGAATATTATGGACGATCGATGCTACTGTGCTTCCAAAGGTAGTTGCCATATATGGAGGGACTTATATTTAAAATGCCCCTATATTTTTCCACAATTTGATTAACATGAATGTACATTTTTCAAAATTTTGTTTTGTTGTGAAAATATCTTTATTATATATAAGAAGGTGTAGTTTAAAACTAGTAGATCAATTAATTATTTGGATGCATATTTAAAATTGTTATTTTATTATAATTTAGTCATTTGGTTGGGTGATTCTAGGTATAGCCTTAAAAAAGATTTGTAGCTTTGCATCAGTGGTGGTCTTGTTATGCATGTTTATGTTTTTATAGAAAGAAAAACTAAGCAATTTAATTACTCTATTTCTTCTAAAGGTTGATATTGAAATATAAATATATCTCTTATTCAGTTATTTGGAATTTTTTCCTGGAATTTCCACGTGCCAACATTTAAATATTTATATATATGTGACGCTAAAAAAAAAACAAACGTTTCCTCTTCTGAGTTGTTTTTGTTAATGGTAATGATGTTAAAACGAGGCTAGTGAAATAATTTATAATTAATAATTATCAAATTGTTTCATTAAGTAGTGCATGAAACGCATGGGGGAAGAGAACCAATTGGAGACGAATTTATTCTTCATCAGACAATTCTTGAAGTCGGACGTTTCAACATATTTGCTTCATTTTCTTTTTTACTAAGTCAAATCAAATTTTATGTTGTGCAAATTTATTTGATAAAGTAATCAAATCGATTAACTTAAATTTAAAATTAATCAAATTGAAAGGATTATTTTAGGAGATCATTTCTTTTAAGTTTGGGTTTAATTTAAATTTGATTTGAGTTTGGTTCATCTAGAAATATTATTAAATTTTTTTATTTTGCATTTATTTAATTGTTTGTAATTTTTATATTTTTAAATTTATTTAATTAATATAATAAATTTGATAAAAATTTTATTGATAAATATAATTTATAAAATTTATTCTTTGTTGATAAATATTAATAAATTAAACGCATGCATGTATGAGTTCTTATATGAGTCTTAAAAGACTTTGGTGAGTAAATTAATTATAAAATATCCCGAGTGGGATGGTGAAGAGAGTTACCCCTATCTCTTATATATCAAGGGGTATGTTTTTTATTCCATCAGAGTAAAATATAATGTCTTCTAATGTCTAATTCTAACGGTCTTATCATTTACTATGCGAGGGATATGCTAGTTTAAATCATATCAAATGACTCATTAATAATAATAATAATAATAATAATATTATTATTATTATTATTATTATATATATATATATATATATATATATATATATATATATATATATAATTCCTATTGCATATTCATGATCCAAACAACTCTAGCTAGGAGCTAGGATAATTGACTATTTTATATTTTTGTGTTTAAGTAAAAAAAAAATAATTTAGATTAATTGGTTATCTACCTCCTACCCTCTAACGGGTCAAGCGAGCCATCAATGATTCTACACTTCACTCCATTTTTAATAAAGAAATATTGTTTTTGTAACTATATATCACGAATGTCCTTCCGATCATATCTATCATATCATATCATATTAACATGAACAACCAAATTGCAAGATGAGGACACTAGTAAATAAGTTGTTACATGAGACATAATTGAATTGATTATGAGGAATTCAATAAACAGACTGATTAATACAAGGTGTCAAAGAAGGATAGGACTATATTTACCATTTATTGTTTCAACGAATTCGAATCCGTGACCTTAAGTCCACATGCTTTGAACTTTGAAGGAGAATAAGTACTGGTTATATATGTCACTTCTCTTCTTCCTTCCATTCCTTGGCCTTCTTCATTCACGGCTCAAGCTGCTTCTTTTTGTCCTAGTGCTCGTGGACTGGGCAATATGAGAATTCTACTCGACAGAGCGGGCAGCGTTCGCTGGGACTTCCCAGCCTGTCGTGCTCTTGCTGCCGCCACGGGTGTCGTGCCGTCGCCGAGCAGCTGCCCCCGTCACCTCGACATGCGCCGGAGCTCTTATCGCCCTGGACGCCACTGTCTTCGAGGCAACGGTGATGGGACGACGGAGGAGAGCGTGGTGGTGGTCATGGGCGCTACTGGCACGGGGAAGTCGAAACTAGCTGTGGAGCTGGCCATCGAGTTCGCCGGTGAGGTGGTGAACTCTGATAAGATTCAGGTCTACCGGGGGCTCGACGTCGCGACCAACAAGATTCCCATGGATGAGCGACACGGCGTGGTGCACCATTTGCTGGGGGAGCTCGACCCAGAGGAAGGTGAGCTCCCGCCTGCAGCTTACCGGGAGTTGGCAGCGGTCGCCATCGCCCGTATCACTGACCGCGGTCAGCTTCCGGTGGTGACCGGCGGGTCGAACTCCTTCATCCATGCGGCCTTGGCCGGGAGCTTTGACCCACGGTGGAGCCCGTTCGAGGCGCCGTGGGGGAGGCCGACGAGGAGGAAGGCGGCGCTGCGGTACCGTTGCTGCTTTCTGTGGGTAAACGTGGACGCGGCTGCGCTGGCAGAGCATCTCGACCGGCGTGTAGGCGAGATGGTGGCGGCAGGAATGGTGGAGGAGCTGGCTCGGTACTTCGTGGAAGAGGCGGCGGCGGAGAAAGGCGAGTTAAGGCATCCGGGGCTAGGCAAGGCGATCGGGGTGGCTGAGTTCCGGGAGTACTTCCGGGGGAAGAGTCAGGGGACAGTGGCGGCGTACCAGGCGGCCCTCGCGGCCACCAAGGCAAACACGCGGCGGCTCGCGAAGGATCAAGTGCGGAAGATCGAGCGACTGAGGTGGATGGGGTGGCCACTGCGGAAGCTCGACGCTACCGCAGCGGTGGCATCTCGATTGGTGGGGTCCGTGGCGGAGGCAGAGGCCGCGTGGCAGAGGGACGTGGCAGGGCCCGGTGCCGCAGCCGTGGAGCATTTCCTAAACGACGCGAAGTTAGGCACGTACAATTTGCATCATTCATGGGTTCTCAACGATTGTGATAATTGTTTGTTTAATTAAATAATTACTCAAGGATTAGGGTTAGTTGAATCAAGCATCATTGGGGTTTATTATTTATTCAAATATGATTGCATTGATTCTTTTATATTTTTCCAATCTGTAAATATAATCATCGATCTGTGTCAGTTTACATTAGAGCCCTGCACCAAATGATACATATAAGATTCTAATACACAGCAAATAGGATCTCATGTGTGTATTTCTGGTTTGCTTCAGGGTATTGAGAAAGGCTTCTTCCATGGGGCTATGTTACTGATATCCCAGTAGATCCGGGTCCATATGGAACTGACCCGATTGATAGTTCGTATAGGATAGCAAAGACTATAGTAATAAAGAGCTCAATCAACATCATCAAAATGCCAACGTTTGTGGGAAGACGACGAGAAAAACATTGAGGATTCTAGCTAGACCACCATATGTTGGTGGCCGACGGTAGCCAAGGAACCACCGTAACAAAAGCCCCAAGTAAGACATCGCAGAGTAGAATTAACTCTCTGCGTAGAGAAAATGCACAATGATTTGGAAACAAAATGTTAATGTCAGTCCTTAGTGTCAATTCGGATTGAGTGAGATTCGAATTGGACTAAAATCAAATCGAATCCATTAAGATGATTACATGATCATCATGCATGAGATTAATAGGGTATTAATTCTCTCATCATTAAGAGGGCTGCATGAGCATTATTAAGAGGGTTGCATGATCATACATGACATGCATGAGATTATTAAATGTATTAATTTCATGAAATCCCAAGAGCCAAAATCCCTTTCATATTCCATGGTTGGATATAAAAATGGATGAGAACTCTTGAGAGAAGGACTATTGGTCTTCTTCCTCTTCTCTTCTACCTTGGCTGAACCTAGTATTATAGCTAGCACCACGATCTGGTTCTTCTTCATCTTAGTGTTCGTGTGGATACCGTGGAGGTGCGAATACACTGATCGTGTTGATATTCGTCAACCTTTGAAGGCAAGAGTTGCTGTTGGGATTGCGAAGGACTCGCATCGAAAGTAACTTTGATTCCAGTAGATAGAATCGATAAAATAAATATGGTTTCGCATGGATCTTCTGGAGGGATCCCTTTTCCGATGCGTGCATGCAGATCCTTACACAAAAGACGTGAAGAGGAAGTAACAGCTCTATAACAACTCCCACGGCGACCCAACCGCATCACCAGTGTTGGCGCCGCCTTGTTGTTGGATTTTGAATAAAGAAAGAGGAGGAATGACATTCAATAGAATCCATGGGATTGCGATTGTAGGCTCGATCCACCCACTGTAGCATGGGACTATACTTGCAGCTAGGGCTTAATTGACTGTAGCCGTGTGATTATATAATAAGGAATGAAGCGTTGGAAGTACACTTGCAGCAGCTGTCCGGCGCCCATTGTCAGCCAAATCCACCGTTAACAAAGCAGCAAAGTCAAATTACCATTAGTGGCGGCAACTGCTTTAATGAAGAATGGACAAAACATACCAAAAACAAATTTATCATTAACAGTGAGACTTGATGAATGGGTAAAACATGTACACTAAAGTCAAATCCGTCTTCTTCTTATATGATTGGGACTAGGAAAGGAGTTCATCAATATTAAAATATTTCTTCTGTGAACAGCTGAAAATAAATTGGAATTGAAGAAAAAGTTAAGAACTAATACTTTATTTGAGGTACTTATATTCATTCTCTCACGTTTGTGAGATGGAGTTATCTTTCTTGATTGTTCGATCAAGATTGAGTTTATCGCAAAACATACCAAAGTCAAATCCGTCTTCTTCTACACGATTGGGGCTTGAAAGGAGTTTGTCGGCATTGCCATTTTATCCACAGATCGCCGAGACAAACTCAAATCAAAAGAAAAAGTCAAGAAGACTTAATGCTCTATTTGAGATACTTATATTCTCTCTAGGTCCTCTAGTTGGGATTAAGTTATCTTTCTTGGCTGTTTGATCAGGATCGAGCCATCTCTCTCTACCGACTACTAGATTGAGTCATCTTTTCTTACCATTCAATTGGGATCAAGCCACCTCTCCTTGTCATCTGACAATGATAGAGTTCTCTTTTCTTGTCATCGGGTCAAGATCTATAGTTATCTCTCCCTGCTTTCCAGTGGGGATCGAACCATCTCTCCCTATCATCAGACGGGGATAGAGGTATCTCTCCTTGTCGTCTGATTGGGATCGAGCCATCTCTACCTGCCATCCGATCGGGATAAAGTTATCTCTCCATATTGTCAAGTCGAGATCGAATTCTCTCTCCTTGTCGTCCAACCGGGATCGAGCCATCTCTCCTAGTTGTCTGATAAGGATTGAGTTATCTCTATCTACCATCCAATTAAGATTGAGTTATTTCTCCTCGCCGTCTGGCCAAGATTGAGTTATCTCTGCTTGTTGTCTGGCCGAGATCAAATATCTCTCAATGTCGTCCGATTAAGATTGAGACATCTCTCCTGACCATCCAAACAGGATCGAGTCATCTCTGTAGAAAAAACATGAATTATGTTAGTCATAGCCTGTCTAGTAGTTCTATGCTTTACTTGACAGTTGATACGTTACAAGTGCATGCTAATTAGAAGTAAAATGCATAGTTTAAAGTTAGGGAACCATTTCTGCTGTTAACATGCTGTTTATGATGAAATCAGTTGATAGCATTGCTTAGTTTTAGTGCCAAGTTGATACAAAGTCCAGGTTTCTAAATTCATGCTTAGAAATCGCTAAAGTATGCCTAATTGTCATGCAAACATATGTTTAATAGTCTAGGATCATTTAATACCTGTTGTAAAGCTTAACTATATATTTATTGTTCCACTCCCTTCTCCATGTTCTTCGATTGTAATGATTGTTTGGCCATTGTTTGCTATTATATTTAGACTTTATGCTACTCTTTCGAAAGTATGTGTTTACTCAACTATCACATTGCAAGAAAATTTAAAATTAATAGTAGATTTTAGCAAGCAAGTAACAGATCGCCTTCGGGGTAAGAAGGGCGGTCGTTACAAGGTCCACCTCAGGTTATGTCTTCATATTGGCGGGAGGGGTTATATCATGGAAAAGCATCAAATAGACTCTAATAGCTAATTTCACTATGGAGATAGAATTTACAGCTTACTATAAAGCTTCCAACTATGGGATATGGATGCAGAACCTCATTACAGGGTTAAAGATCATTGGGGGTATTGACAGACTATTGAGGATCAATTGTGATAATAAAATAGCAGAATTATATTCCAAGAATAACCACTGTTCATCAAAGTCTAACACATCAACATATATAAAGTCTCTGGCGGTTAAAGAAAAGGTTTAGAATGGTCAAATTATGACAGAGCATATAATGATAGATTTCATATTAGTAGATCCGCTCACCAGGGGCTTGTCATCCAAGGTGTTTCATGCTAAATATGGGGGTTCTTGATAGATCATATAAGGACAGATTCCATATTAATAGATCTGCTCATCAGGAGCTTGTTACCCTATGTGTTGAATATGGGGGTTCTTCATTTTAACAAAGTACCCATCTGGTAGGAATTTGTATTTAATGTGATGCTCTGTACTAATGAATACATGTATTTTTGATTTATTATACGTACTAAAGTTTTACATACGTATATAGTTTTTTTTTACTCTGATATAAGGATATCATGATTTACTATTACGATTTTGCATACGATTTTGTAAATATGATGTGAGATTCTTTTGAGTCATAAGGTTGAATCATGGTTTACTATTGCGATTTTGCATAAGGTTTAAGTAAACATGATTTGAGACCGAGCTTGGTCATAATGTAAACATGATTGATGTCCAAGCTCTTGTTTACACCTTCATAAACCTACGTAAAGCTCCGATAGAGAGCTTTTGGTCATCAATCACAACCAGAAATCTTTTTTCCTAAGTAGAAGGCTTTCTAAGACACATTTACACTTACCTAAAATATGTGAATCTAGAAATTATAAGTCATACAATTTTTTTTCATTGATCACAATATTTCAAGTCTTGACCAACTGTACCAAGACTCACTTCAGCAAAAGGTGAAATCCGCCACCCTAACTGCCCCATACGGTCAACCCCACGACCATCTGTGAGGAGGTAAATCGGGAAGCTGTAGTTTGTCACGATGGGGGAGGACATTGCCTCGGCTTCACAGAGATTCGACACTTGCCCACTTCAGTAAGTCTGTCCTGTCGTAACCAACTCAACTATGCCCTGGGGGCTAACTATATCAAGACTACGTCTTTACGACTTCTTACCCAAAATCCGCCCTCCTAAGACTTTCACATACCTAAAGGTTGTACTTGTAAGACTTCATTCACTTGCCTACAAGCTACACATCATGGTCCTCCAACGCGTTCACCTCTAAAACTTTTGTAATCAGATGTCAAATAGCATCCTATACTAATGTCTAATATACAATTTGTCAAGTCTCTTCAAACTCGATGCACACACATTAGTAACATATACAAACTTAAGTTATTTAGAAATTGTTATAAAACTTTTTACATGATCAAAATTAAGAGAATCACAAGAAGAGTATCATGATTTTTTTAGTGAATATGATGATTATAGTGCTATAGGTATGCAATGTTCAACAACCTCACACGCAATGCAATGCTCAAAAGATATTCAACAATTGATCAAAAGTGCATTTAAAGTTATGGAATTTTTAAAGGTGTACATAACTTTCAGATTTTCCAAAGGATGTATTTGTATTTATTTTTCATTTTACCTTTCCCGCCAACCACTATGATACTGCATTCAAAAAATAGCACCACAGTGATATTAATTTTTAAAAATTAATACCACTATGATACTGCATTTTAAAAATCAATACCATTGTGATATTAATTTTTCAAGATCAACACTACTTTAGTTCCGCATAAATCTTAAAATCAACACCATAATATGGTGTTAATTTTTTAAACCACATTGGTATTAATTTTTAAATACAGCATCATCATGCAAAATCATAGTGAATGACGGGAGGGGTAAAATGAGAAGTGTGCCCTTTAAAAAAAATAAAAATAAAATTAGGTATTCTTTTTTAAAGTTCTACAACTTTAAATGCCTCTTTTGATCAATTATCAAAAAAATATTTATAGAAGAAATTAATAGTATAATAAATCATTTAATTAAATTTTTAATAAATTTAATACTTAACTAAATTTACATATATTTAAGGAAACACTCTAAAAAGAAAATTATAAATTACACTTGTAAGAACAATTTTAATATTACTAATAAATAACCTATGTTTGTTAATAAAAAATTATTTTTTACATGTATTATTTTTTATTGTTTGTCAACAAATTTTTAAAATATTTTTTAACAGATTTTTTTATAGAATGTGACAAAAAGTTATAGATGAATATTTTTATTTTTTTAAAGCATAACTCTACTGTTATTATTTTTATATATGTGATACTTGGCATTAAAATATTTTATTTTATTAAAAAGTAGTAGTACTAATATTGTTTTAAATTGATTAAAAAATTACTATTTTCATTAAATTGTGAGAAACATGAATGCATGCTTACTAAGATTGAGAAGGGAAGTAGGTTATAGATGGTATTATAAATAAAATATTAGTATAAAAATTTTAAATAAATAATAATTAGTGATGCATTACATGTCGACAAAAAATCCATGTTATAATTTTAACATAATTCAAAATTTTAAACATGATAGTTATGTAAATTACATTTAGCAATCTATTAACATATACTATATATATATGTCAATATTATTTGACTAGCTACTTGCAAGTAACTTATATCAATGCTCACTTGATCTTGTATTAATACATAATATATATATTTTAAATATAAACAAATACATATGCCTTTAAAATTAAAAATATACCTTCTGACCCGTACATGGACAATGGTAATTCCTTTCTATATATGGTCACTATTTCTTGTTTTGGATTTCCATAACTCATTTGAAAGATTTCATAACACCTCTATAAAAGTCAACGAAGAAGCTAAGTGGGGAAATACATATCACTTAACAAACATTACGCATAGTAAGACTAGAGTGAAGGATCAATGGCATTATCAAAAGGAGTGATCCTTTGTGTGCTCTTCAATATGATCATTTGCTCGTGTTATATTATTGCAACAGGTTTGATCATAGTTCAATAGAAAGATTTATCATTTTAACATGCTTTGGTAGGAGATATTCTTGCTTAAATTTGACTCTCATATGCAATTAAATTTTAATTTGGTTCTAACAAAATGTCTTTATGTACTTCTCTTATTTGTAAAGAGTCAAGAAATTTTGGAGAATATCGCAACGTGGTAAGTTACTTCGATGCTCAATTAACATGTATAAGTTAGCTAAGGTTATTGTAATTTTTAATTGAATAAGTGTACTGTGCACGCATTTTTTAGGCAAGAACATGGTGCATAGCAAATCCCATTGCAAGCCCAGACGCATTACAAAGGGACATCGATAGCTTATGCAATGGCGTTGTTGATTGTAGCTCGATTCAACCAGGGGCCTCATGCTTCGAACCCAACACAGTGGCGGATCATGCCTCTGTTGCCTTGAACCTCAACTATAGGAATCATCAGTCTCAACAACAATTTTGTACTGGTGATGGATTCATAACGGTGACTAATCCATGTGAGTTGATTTTGATTAAGATCAATCGAGAATAATTCTTTTAATGGTTTTTGTTCTTCAAATAGGGTTCATCTTTCATTAGATAATTTCTTAACTAGTTTATTTGTTTCGATATTTGGCAGCTCATGGATCTTGCGTTTTTTCATAAAGGAGAAGGTTGTTGAATTAAATGGGACTCATTGCCAATAAATGTTTCTTATCTTGTTTTTAAACATGTGATGTGCCATTTTTGGCAAGCTTAATAAAAGATGTCCCTCTTATGAAAATTCAGCAAACGAATTTATGCAAAATAAGGAAAATTTCAATTAATGTCTGTTTAAAATTGATTTTTTTAAAAAATAAAACTAAATAGATTTATTTATAAATTAAATTTATTCTTTTAAAAATAATAAAAAAATTCTACTCTATTATATTTTTTTATATTTTCAAAAAATTAATAAGAATTTATTAAATGAAAACTAATGCTCGTTTCGTATTAAAAAATAGTTTAGATCCATAGTCAAATACTAATTATTTATCTATATCTAGATTTTAAGTAGAGAGCTCGAAAATTTTAATAATTGGTTATTATTCATTTAAAGGAATATGGTTAGCCCCATTAACCAATCAACCATCGAATTAACATCACGTGTAACTCTATTATTAATTAACTTATCTCTTTGATGTGGTCTTCTTCTCCATCCCGTTACATGTACTACTCTTGAACTTTTTGCACAAGCCACAACAAAGGCATTGTATTTCAAAATTTGATTTTATTATATTTTATCATCAATCCAAAATCAAGACTTTAATGATGGAACTTCTTTTAATCATGTGGATGAAATCAATCTTGGGATAACTACCATTTAATTATGGTAGTAGTCACTCAATCATTGCAGACCAGGGATTAGGATATGGAGGGGCTACCATTTAGATCATGGTCATGTCATCTCAATGATTGTTGGGGGTAACAGTTCAACTTGGGTAGACGAGTTTAAGTTGACTAAGAGAACTCGAGTATTGAGTTACACAAGGATTTTGGGTGACTGAGTCACATGGGGAACTCAAGCAATTGAGTCACATGGGAAACTTTGATGGACAAGTCAATAGAGTTGATGAGTTAAGGTGCTCGAGACACAAAACTCCTGAGCTGATATGTTAGGGTCCTAAGGGTGATTAGCACCTTACATATATATTGATGTGGCAAAGCACCTTGCATATGTGTATGTGGATGGGGACGACAAACGCTTAGTGCCTTTTTTACAATTAGGTGTTCGAGCTTCACTCAACTAATTTTGAAGATAAATGGTGTTCCCAACTCCTTGGTTTACCTGTCAGATAAACCTAAAGTACAACCTATGAACACTTAGAGGTCGATCTCTGAGATATTGGCCTCATTTGAACTTTGATTCTCTTATTGTTCTTTTGAGCGCTTTACTACTCTAGCACACCTATGGAGTTTTTTTGATAGGTAAATGTAGGTATGTATTACTAAAAAAAATGTACAAGACTACCTTAGTTCTCTACTCTTATTTTATACAGTAGTAAGTCAGAGTAGATAAACAAGGTTCAATATACATGCATTTTTATTCCTCTAAAAATTCTCTACATAAATTTTCTCATTCTTATGTATGCTTCAGTTCCTTTCTTGTCACACATGATGTATCATGTATGACATGGGTATATGGCAGGCCTTTACTAAGACTCCATCACTACTATAGTGTCGTCTATAAATTTTTAACACCCTCTTATAGGTGAGCATCTCCTGTTGCATATGTACCCATGCGCTGACTCTCCTCTATAGCAAAGCCACAGAGGGGCACATGAAGAAGAGGTGCTCCTGCATTTCCATCTATTCTTAATAAAATTAAGATGCAATTCTTTTTAGTAGCATACTCTCATCGATCTCTAATGGGGAGCCTCCTGTTCGCTAGAAGCCATACTGTGGACACATGGCTTGGTTGGATACATGATTTCTACACCATGCGAGCCCATGATTTCTTCGGAGGTAACTGCCTGAAATGATCATATGCTATGGCTACTCTTTTCCCCCTATCCAAACCATCTAGCTAGCATCTATGCAGTTGCCTATGAAGAACCTGTTGAAGAAGCCATCTCATCCCATATTTGCAACATATTTTTAATCAATGGAGAAAAGTATGCATGACCTGCCAAGCCCAAATGTCCAGACTGCTTAAGTATGTGTGATATATCCATTTGATTTATTTTAGTTGTGTTCGTTGCACCCTTTTTTGCTCTTCTCTCTTCGTATTTATCGTTGATCCAATTGAGATGGGGTGATAGATTGATACCAAGAAGATGACTTTGAATGGGTCTATGTGTGCATGTCAGCGTGCATGGGACAATTGTTAACTGGGTCGACTCTTACTAAATCGCCTCAATCCTATTGAGGTTGGGTGACGAGTATAGGATCGCTAGAACACGCTAGAGGGGGGTGAATAGCGTGTTGTCATTTTTCGAACTCGTTCATTTTCTATCAAGATACTAAGCAGCGGATTAGAAAACAAAACACAGGGACACGTGGATTTTACTTGGTTCCTAACCCCCCAGGATTAGTACGTCCAAGGCCTATGTACGGGAGGCGCCCGTCCACTAGTGGTCTCCTTTCCAAATCGTGTTCGGAGGCGGAGAAACCCGTCTTACAGTCTGATCAACAATGCAAATAAAATAAATATAGAAAGGACAAGTAAGAAAAGATTAACCAAATAATAGCCGCTGATCTGAAAGTCCAAGCGCTGCGCACTCTTGGATCTTCCCCGGTTGCACGTGTTTGGCTCCGTTTGCGTTTAGAATCACCACTAGTAGGAGATGGGAACTTTTTGGTTGGATTCTTCTGTTCATGCACGTTCGCCCTCTTTTATACTGCACCTGAGTCGACTCCAGTGCAAATCTATGTCGACTCCAGTCGGCATGGCAGATAACTTTTCTTTCCCGCTCATTATCCTCTATCTGAGTTGACTCCAACTTGAGTCGACTCCAGCTTGAGTCAACTCCAACCTGAGTCGACTCCAAGACACTTTTTGTAGAGCTCTGAAAGGGTTTCAAACGCATCCAACTGTGCCTCGTTCTAAGTCCCGAGTCAAACGTTATGACCCGTTGAAGTCGGACTTCTCATATGTTACCCCTGCATCAAGATCTCTGCAATATAAGCATGCAAACAAAGCAACACATCTTACCCTTATTTTGTGGGTCTAACTTCAGATTTCTATCGAAATCCTAGGTTAGTCTGACGCCTACCATTCCACTCCAGGAACGCGCCCTTACCCATTCCACTCAGGAGAATTTACCTTTGTCAACCAAGTCCTCCTGACTTGTTAAACTTTTGCTCGGCTCTGTCCTCAGCCCCCAGGATCTGTGTTGCGGCTCGATTCTCTCTGACCAGCCCAGACTTCTGCTGTGACTCGATCCTCCAGATCAGCCCAGACTTCTGCTGCGACTCGATCCTCCAGACCAGCCCAGACTTCTGTTGCGATTCGGGCCTTCAGACCAACCCAGACTTCACCTGGTGCTTCGACTCTACCAAAACTTCCTTCTGATCCTCCAAATTAGGACTTCCCTTTGCCTAGCCTACAACTAGGACTTTCCCTTGCCTAGATTCACTCACTAGGACTTCCCTGCCCGATCATCCAGATTAAGACTTCCACTGCCTAGTCTAACCGAATAGGACTTCTCGCTAGTAATCTAACTAGATTTCACTCACTTCCACACATTCAAACATCAAGTCCTGTTTGGATCAACCCTTGGTCAAACTGACCAGACTTAGGTATATTATCAAACATCGAAACCCTAGGAAAGATCTAGTACTTCTTGCATCAACA
Source organism: Curcuma longa (assembly GCF_044706935.1). Taxonomy (NCBI): domain Eukaryota; kingdom Viridiplantae; phylum Streptophyta; class Magnoliopsida; order Zingiberales; family Zingiberaceae; genus Curcuma; species Curcuma longa. The sequence goes on along the minus strand of NC_133878.1, from coordinate 776,454 downwards.
ACGAGTTAACACTAGGAAAAGAATTCTGAAGGGTTGGCTTTAATCAAATCGCCTCCTATCAAGTCGGCTCTTATTAAGTCGGTTTCCAAGCGACTTAGAATATTGTCAAGTCCGACACCAATAGGTTGTCTTGGCAAGCATGGAAGAATGAGAACGAGGTTAGTAGAGGGTCGTGGCGGACCTCGAGAAAACCCTTATGATGCTCAAGTAAGAGTCAAGGAAGAGAGAAGATAATAAGCCACATTATAGTTTTGACAGTTGAAAGAATAACAAACCTACATAGCTCGTAAGGGTTGAACCTCTTCAAGAATTGAACATCTTTCATCATTAGGGATCCACCTCAAGAATCCACCGAATCATCCACCTTGTCAGTGATTATCTATTTGTCTCTTGAGTCGTGCCTCTCCATAATTGGAGATCATCCTCTAGAATTGCTAAATCCCCTGACCTATCACAAATATCCATTTGACAGTTAACTCGAGATTGGGTGTCTAGGTCTCGAGTCCTACGTTGATATACTATCCATTAGATCTGATGATTCTATTTTGTGAACCACTCCTCTACCTAGATCCAATGGTTCCTAGTTGACATCCAAGCCTTTACTAAGGCTAAAGCATGTTGAATCCCAACATTCGTTGCCTCCAGGCCTCGCCGAGCAGTTACCTTCATCTTTGTCTTCCTCAGATCTATAAGTTTCTTTTGAAACTTCTTCTCCTTTGCTTTCTTCAACATTAGATGGATCCCAATATCCCCACCTAGTTCTAGTTTGAAGCAACCAGATCGATCTATAGTGAGATAGAGTACTCATTCCTTAGGGCAATCTTCGGCATACTTGCCAATCACCAATTCATGATTCATTATCCCATCACTTCCATTTGCCCCACATCGACTACACCTCCCTTATCTACAAGCCGACGACCTACGTTTCCATCTTTCTACATTCTTCAGTGAGATTTCATCCTACTTTCAAATTTTCTTTGTTAGAACTTCCAACTCCTTTTGACTTCTCTATGGAGTTGTTATCATTTTTTGCTTCTATCACATTTCCCTTTCCTCCTCTATCTTCCATTACTTCTTCTATACAAAGAAGAGTGAAGCTAGGATCTTCTACTTCATTGTCAGCCCTTTCACCTAGTTTCTACAATATTATTCAGCATCTCACACACATCAAAAAGAACATTATTTTTTCATCTAGTATGCTTCTCCTTTCTCATGGACAACCTCTTGACAACTCGAGCTCCCTCCTCAACCTGAGTTAGGATACTTTAAGGATCACTTGACCTATTATCAAGTCATTAAAGTCCTCCAATGTCTACATTTTGACATTAGTTTGCTGATCAAGGAGAATTTACTCTTCTACTTCGGGTTGAGTTCAATGAAGACTAAGCTCACACTTCCTCTAAGTATTCTGCCTAGCATTTATCTTCCTTTTTGGTGATAATTGACTTATTTTTCTCTACTGCTTCTTTGGTAGGAGACAAGATTTGGCTTGCTTCCATCACCAAGTACTTGAAGGGTCCTTGATCATCACCTAGACAATCTGATCCTTCTGCCCCTATTGAGCTGATTTAATAGAAATATCTAACTCCCTAGGCATTTCCTCTTTAATGTCCGAGGAGCATTTCTAGCCCCGTAAGAGGGCCCAATGCCTCCAATCATCAGGAGACACTAAGTATCAAGAACAAATTGCATTAATAAAGTAAAGAGTGCAATAAGTAAATAAGTGCATAAACAAAGAAACAAGCAAGAGAAATCTAAAGACAAGCAGCATCCAAAACTGTAAGGGGAATTTTAACAAACACTTAACATGCCAAAAGTATAGAATAGGAAGAAAAGTAAAGCTAATGATTCTCCCTAAGGTTATAGCCGAAGGTGGATGCGAAGTGAAGCAGATTCCACGAATGATGCGCCGAAGGAAGGAATCCCAACTTCGAAGTAACTTGGAGATGATGTGGATGGATGATATGAAGTGAAGGAGAAGAAGATCCTCTTGGCTCCTTGATGGATGGAAGGTGGTCGGATTGAAGAAAGGAAATCTCCTCGCCTTCTTTTCCAGGGCAATGAATGGAGATGGCGGTGAAGAAATGAAGGTAGGTGGCGGCTAGAGCAAATCCCGAGGAGAGAATACCTTTTCTTCACAAAAAATCAGCTTTTATACCCCCAAAAGCTGCTCCGCGACATGACCGTGCCTATCGGGCACGGCCTGGGGTAGGCACCCCCCTAGAAAATAGGCACGGCCAAGAGCAAGCGTTTCTCTGGAAAAGAGGCACGACCGTGTCTATCGGGCACGGCCGTGACCTGTTGCGCCTCTGGAAAAAAAACACAACCGTGCCTTCTTGGCACGGTCTAGGCATGACACACTTCTGGAAAAAATAACACGACCATGCCTTTTTGGCACGGTCTGGGTAAAATAAGGCACGCTCGTGCCTTTTGGCTACGGTCTGCATAAGCCTCTTTTCTGTTAAGTAGGCATGGCCGTGCCTATTATACACGGCCTGGGCAAGGTGGGGCACGACCATGCCTTGTGAGACACGGCCTGAAAAGATGAAGCACGGCCCTGGGAGCCTCTTAAACACTTCAAATGACCTCCAAACACGTCAAATTGTGCTCCAACTTGGTTCAACTTCATGGCTCTTTAAGTATCCTACAAAAATACATAAAAAATGTTAGATTCAATCCAAAATTTGTAGGAATAAGCAATAAGGTCCAAAATAAGCTCCTACTCACAATATGTGTTAATATTCAATAGTTACACAACGAGAGAGTTAAAATATCAATTTTTAGAGCCAAAATAAACTATGAAAATGAGTGTTATCACCTGATAGCACCTAACTTGTGCAGTGCTATAATGCTCTCACCCAACCTGTGCAGTGAGAGTTAACAACACCAATTTATGCTATGATGCATAGTTCAACACATAGCTACTACAATATCAAGATATGCAAAACATCAATCATGATAAGTCAACATAGATAAACAACAATTATTGAGATTGTACAGATCATATCAAGGTCAACGGGAAGTGGCAAGCAACGAATTAAGCAACAAATGTAATAAGAATAGCAACAGGATAATTATGCACTATGAAAAGAAGACCTGTGTTGACCAAGCACAGGAGTACCCACCTGATATGTCGAATCATCAAATAAGAACCCCTCCGTATAACAAGATCTATAAATCAAGGTCCTGTAATTTAAAATAAACAATACTCACTAACTACAATTATCAATTTAATTTTATTAACAACAGTCATGATACATTAGATTATTATCAACCTCACTTGACTTAACCTATTCCAATTAAGCTCAATTTAACCTAATCAATTTAAATCCATTAACCCTAACGTTAATCGGATCTAATGTTAACCTTCATCATTTCCAATGAATCGAATTAAACTGATCAAATCAAATATTAACTAAATATTAATACTTTAACCAACTCAATAATTATATAATTAATTTAATTGTTTAACTATAAGCAAACTTTAATCTAATTTACTCAATTAAACTCGTTCTTTAATTAAACACAAATTAATCTTATTTACAAACTTCACCCAAATTTAAGTTATCCTAAAAACAAAAACTAGTATCAAACCAAACCGAATCCAAACTAACCCAACCAATTAAACTCTAATTAACCTAATTAGATCAATCTTTAATTAGATCAACCCATCCACTAAGCTAATCAAATAGAAACCCTAAAATCCAATTTCAATTTCATCTACCCTACATCATGGAATAGGATTAATCCCATTAACCTTGTCAAATCCACTTGCTAATTTGACCTAAAATATCAGCTCGAATCCATCAATTTTCAACATCAAATTCAAAATCCTAAAACCGATCTATCCCCAAAATCGTTACTAAACAAGAACACTAATTGTAATCCAGAACGCCTACCTCAGATTGATCAGACCCCTTACCTCAAATCGCCCCCGGTTCCAACTCTCTCGCGGCGGGCGACGGTGTCGGGGATCGCAAGGGAAGGGCGGCATCAGGCGCTGGCTCCATGCAGCAGGCGACGGGCGACGATCGGTGTCTTCTCCACGCGGCCAGTTAGGGCAAAGGACGGCGGCGGCGTTAAGTAGGGCGAGCAGCGGCGGTGTTGAGTAGGGTGAGCGGCGGCGGCGTTGAGCAGGATTGCGAGATGGGGGAGGAGCAAGGGACGATGAACAGGGGCGTAGAGGGGCAATCGCGCGGTGGTGCGGCGGAGCGGTGGCTAAACGCGAACAGAGGGAATAATCACCGGCGAGGCGCGACGGGGTTGATGGCGAGGGTCGGCTAGGGTTTCGGTCTCCTCTTATAGGTCTCGTCGGCATGAGAAATCCAACGAAGGATTTGACGACGAACATGGCGTCGGCGTCGCGGGTCGCGCGGAGAAGGGGACGGGGTCGCGCGGTTGTGGGTTGGGAACAGTTATCGAGGTATATTTTGAGGAGTAATAGTAACTCCTAAACTGGGGTTTAGGTTTAGGCTAAACCGGTTTAAAACTTTCAGGTTTACTATAATTAATTGATTATCTTGATTCACTAATCAAACGATCTCCAATTTGATCCAAACTAGTTTTGTTCATTTTGTCTTCTCAAGATGAAAATTCTAATATATTCCGCTTTGCCAAAATTCTTGAATATGTTTTGGATGTAAATTTTCCTAGGTAATCTTTGGTGTTAAGTATATAAACTTTACATCCAAATACTTTAAGATAATTTAAATTAGGTATTTTATTGTTAAAGATTTCATAAGCCATTTTATTATGTCTTTTATTTATTAAGACCCTATTTATTAGATGTGACAGGTTGTGTTAATTGCCTCAACCCAAAATTTATTAGCGAGTCTTTATTCATTTAACATGATTCTGGCGGCTTCTTGTAGGGTTCGATTTTTACGTTCAACTATCTCATTTTGTTGTGCGGTTCTAGGGCAAGAGAATTCATGATGGTATTCGTTGTCTTGACAGAACTTAGTGAATTTGGCATTTTCAAATTCACCACCATGATCACTACAAATTCTTTTGATTTTTAAGTCTTTTTCGTTTCCTTGTAGTTTACATAATGTTGTAAACTTTTTCAAAGGTTTCATCTTTTGTCTTTAAAAATTTTACCCAAGTGAACCTTGAGTAATTGTCGATTATTACTAAACAATATTAATTTTCGCTTAGTGACTTAACCCCATAAGAGTTAAATAGGTCTAAATGCAATATTTCAATGATCGAATTGGATTGAGTCTGACTAGTTACCTTATGTGAAGATTTATTTTATTTTCCCTATTGACAAGCATTACAAACTTCGTTTTCTAAGTTTATTAAGGTTAGTAGGCTTCTTACTAATCCATTGTGACTTATTTTTGAAATAAGTCTGACATGTGTGTGCCCCAATCACTACAAAAAAATACTGATTTTGGGATGAATTCTGCGATGAATTATTTTTCATTGCTATAAAGTCGTCGCCAAGCTTGGCGACAAAATTTCTCATTTCGTTGCAGATATTTACGATGAAAACTAAAATTCATCCTCAAATTCATCGTAGATTTGCGATGAATCCGATTTTCATCACAAATCTACGACAAATTTGGGGACGAAATCATTTTCATCGCAGAATTCGTCGTAGATTTGCGACGAATCCAGTTTTCATCGCAAATCTACGATGAATTTGGGGATAAATTTTGAGACAAAATCATTTTCGTCGCAGAATTCGTCGCAAAATCAAATTTTTTCTTTCCTACCCCTTTATTTGTTGATTATCCCATAGATACAATACATGATCCAATCGAATCGAATCAAATTTTACAAATAACTTGTACACATATTAATATCAATCCACATCCACATACATATATCAATTCACATAAATTGAAATCACAAACATCCACATCCATATATATCGTCAATCCACACTCTACAAATTAATATAAATATCAATCGACATCCACAAACATATATCAATTCACACAAATTAAAATCACAAACATCCATATCCATATATATCAATCCACACTCTATAAATATACATATCAATCCATATCATGATCAAAAACATTAATATCACTCCAGAACAACATCAATATCAACATAATGAAATCCAAACCAGTACATCCAGTTATATAAATCCATATACAATATATGTAATGTCAAGAGGGATGATCAGGTCCAAGAAAAGATGTAATAGAATCATCATGCTCGTTTCTTCAATGGTACCATAGGATGCTTTAACCAGAGTCATTATCCTTCTGACTAATGAAATCATTAGGCATATCATTATCCTTCTTTAACCCACGTATCATGGCATAAGTATATCTACTGCTAGTTGTTGCCTTTAAGATGCTATTCAATGAAATAGGTAGCATTTTATTCTGGATCAAAGTAATAGGAACTCCTCTGGTGTCGAAGGATGAAGGTAAAGGCACAAAAGTTTCAATTAAAGCTCTTGTCTGAGAATGGTCAAGCTCAAACTAGAAGTGTTGAGGTGTATAGTAGTTATCCTTGATAATCCCCTTGAATTGGTTCTCTGTGAGGGGTGCACATTATACCTTGAAGTGCACTAAGACCTTCATAAACAAAACATACACTAGACAAAGTGAGTATAAAAAGGCTAAAACAATTTTGATGCAACCAAAATATAATCTTTTGACATGTGAAAGGAAGTAGCTTTAGAGAGATATCTGTGTTGGAAATTGTGTTCTTTCATCACCATCAGTCCATGCATATGAGTTGATGTTTATCTAGCCACGGCTTGTGGCCTCAAAGATGTCATGTAGTGGAGTTAAGGGAAGGATAGTAATGGCCATTGCCCTGGCAGGCCATTACTTGATCTATTTAACTACAGTGATAGGAAATTACATGGTATTTTTTTTTTTACAAAAAAAAGATGTCATGTAATTCCGATCACTGTAGTTAAATAGAATAGGTGGTAATCATTCTTCAATATTTTTGACATAGTTGAAGTGAGGTGAAGGTAAACCTGCCAAAGACATTTTGTGTCAACAAACAGTACCGATGGATGAAAGTAAATTTAAGAAGAAAATGCAATATTGATCATCCTTAATAGCAAAATCCTAGATAGTGCATTACTATCTTAACATCTTCACGCTAACTATATGCATTGTTTTTTAAAATCTCAACAATTTAATTCATAAACTAAATTAAATAAATAAATATTAACATTAAACTAAATACAATTATAACTACAAACTATTCACATTTCTAAAATAACTATACTTATAAATATACCTCAAGTCGGTAAATTATCTCTCTAATTATTTTCATCCACGTAAATTTGTCAACCTGCAAAAACAACATTAAAAAAATAATCAACATTAAATTCACATTGTGTATCATACAAAATCTGATCACTGAGCATGCACATTTATCTATCGGACAAAATCTAAAAACTTGAATTATTAATGAATAAATTAATAAATGTAACCAAGAATAAAATATAATGTGTCACAGGTGTTCCTACTGAGAACCAGTGGAATCCTTTTGCCACTCTACTTGGTAATGCGATTCATTGCAGCATTTCAGGAAGCAGAAGAAGAAGATCACCTGCAGCAGCAACTTCATGTAAAGTTTTTTTCCCCTTCCTTTTACTTCCCTATTTTGTCTTGCTTGCTTTCTTCAAATTTTTATTGTAATTCACAATCCTTTTTTTCCCATCTAACATATGGAGGAAATTTTCTCTACACAGAGAGAAGCTTTGGATGAGCACTACGAGCACAGAATTCAAATACGTTTGTGACTGTATATTTGTATCATTATTTTCCCAATCTTTCTTTCAGTCTCTCTGACATCTTGTTCCTATTAAGACAGTGCTGAGGCAGAGTTTTCATTTCATAGTATATTTGTAAATTTCACTTGTATTGAGGTGGCCACACCTAATGAAACAGCTCCACCGTTTCTTCTTTTTTTTCTCAGCTTTAAAGTAAAAGAGAAAATGAAATAAATAAAGACAAGACATCAAATGTTCAAACATATACTGGTTGTATAGAATGCACTGCCCAAACCTATAAATTTTATACCAAAAAACATTTTGAAGCACCGACCAGCACCGGCCAACGACGGCCAACGTTGGCCAGCAGCAGTCGCGCAGCCAGCGCCGGCCGGTAGCAGCCGCGTGGCCAGCGGCCAGTGGGCGCGCAAGCGCAGCCAGCGCCAGCCAGCACCCGCCAGCACGACCCAACGCTGCCAGCAGTCGGCCGGCAGCGGCGACTGGCCCCTACAGCGGTTCGACGACGAAAACACACTCACGAGGAAGGAAAAAGGAGGAACGAGGAAAATTACCACACGCGAGGAGGAAACATCCGGCAAGATCCCGACCGGCAAAAGCGAGAAATCGACGAGGAAGAGACTGTTGGCTGGCGTTGTTGAGGAAAGGGGGCATTTTTCGTGTAAAGAAGGAGGCGGAGAGGCGGTTGTTCGCGTAAAGAGGAAAGGATTCGCGATTCATATCTAGGTTATTAAAGATTTGGCGACGAAATGTGTTTGTCGCCAAATTTGTCGCTGAATTGGCGACGAACATCGTATTCGTCGCCAATTTACAACGAACAGAAAGTTCGTTACAAATTTGCGACGAAAAGAGTTCGTCGCAAAAATTCATCCCTAAAAATCAATTTTTTAAATTATAATTTAGCGACCGAATCGGAGTTCGGACGCTAATTTAGCGATCGACAGGAATTTGATCGCTAATTTAGCGATCGAACGCCGGTTCGATCACTAAATTAGCGACCGAATTCTAGTCGATCGCTAAATTATGGCATTTGTCCCTAAAAAATTTATTTTTTTATAGTGGCATTCGTCCCAAAATTAGGGACGAATCCAGAATTCGTCCCAAAATTTTTACGACGAATCCTAGATTCGTCCCAAAATTAGGGATGAATCCAGAATTTATCCCAAAATTAGAGACGAATCCAGAATTCGTCCCAATATTTTTGCGACGAATCCTGGATTCATCCCTAAGTTTGGGACGAATCTAGAATTCGTCCCAAAATTAGGGACGAATCCAGAAATCATCCTAAAATTAGGGACGAATCCAAAATTCGTCCCTAATTTTTACGACAAATCTTGGATTCGTCCCTAAATTTGCGATGAATACTAGATTCATTGTAAATTTACGACGAAACAAGAATTTATCATAAATTTTGATGATGAATTCAAATTGGACATCCAAACATCAAAAAATTAGCGACGAATCCAAGATTCGTCGTAAAAATTAGGGACAAATCCTAGATTTGTCTCAAAATTAAGGACGAATCCAAAATTCATCCCAAAATTAGGGATGAATCCAGAATTCATCCCTAATTTTTGCGATGAATCTTGGATTCGTCCCTAAATTTGCGAGGTGGTGCCTTTTTAGTGACGAAAAAATATTTCATCGCCAATTTACGACGAATAAAAGTTTCATCACAAATTTGTAATGAATTTGGCAACAAAATTTATTTTTGCAACGAATTTTATGACGAATTTAGTTTGTTGCTAATTCAGCAACTAATTTGTTTTTGTCATAATTTTTGTTGTCAATTAGCGACGAAAATCATATTCATCGCAAAATTGGTTGCCAATTTACGACGAAAAAAATTCGTCCCAAAAATTCATCGCTAAAAATCAATTTTTTTATAGTGAATCTTCTGTGCTACAACCTAATTTCCTCTTGTTGTATTAATAAACACTTATTTGAGGATATGGGTAGGTCAATATTATAGATGTTATTTTTCCTGATTCCAGTTAACTTAATTCTTGGGTTTTCTATATTTTTTATTAAGCACTTAGTTTTGGTGAACCTAACTTTATAAGCTGAGTCACACAGCTGACTTATACTAAGTAGATTGAACTCAAACTTTGCAACCAAAAGTACCTTCTTAATTACAAAATTAGAATCTAGTTCGATGTTACTTGATCCAATTACTTTCAATTTGTTATTGTTTCCGAAGGCAACGGACCCTAGGTCTTTGAACTTGAGTTTTGTAAATTTTGATTGGTCTCCAGTCATATGTCTGGAGCATCCATTGTCCAAGATCCACTTGTCCAATTTCTTATGTTCCTACACAACGAAACATATAGTTGGATTTTATAGATTTTAGCTTTAAACAATTTTTAATTTAGAATTAAAATTATTTGTAAATATGTAAAGTTTTGAGAGTTATTAAAATATTTAAGTTTTAAAAAATTAATTAAGATATTTAAGTTTTGAAAATTAATTAAGATATTTAAGTTTTAAAAAATTAATTAAGATATTTAAGTTTTAAAAAATTAATTAAGATATTTAAGTTTTGAAAAATTAATTAGAATATTTAAGTTTTAAAAATATTTAAGTTTTTAAAAAATTAATTAAGATATTTAAGTTTTAAAAAATTAATTAAGATATTTAAGTTTTGAAAAATTAATTAGAATATTTAAGTTTTGAAAATATTTAAGTTTTAAAAATATTTAAGTTTTAAAAATATTTAAGTTTTAAAAATATTAATTAGAATATTTAATTGATTAATTAGGTAAAATTAATCTAGTTGGTTGAGTTGATTTAGAAAATTATTACCTAACTAATCTCACCCGAGTCTAAGTGAATAAACAATTGATCCTATGGGTGTTGTGAGATAATTTCACCGATTTTCTCTTTGTTTATTGTTTGAGGTATCTATATTTGATTAACCTTGAGTTAGATTCAGGTTTAACCGTCAATCAATTAAGTCCACATTTTAAAAATTAGTTTACAGACAGTGGCAAGGCATAGAGACCTTCTTGGTTATCGAAGCAATGACCACATTCTAAGATAAAACTAATTTAGAAAATTATGACCTTAACCAATTTCTTGATAAACCTTGGTTTAACTAGTTTAGAATGTGGTGAGGTAGCTTCGGCTAGTTTGGTCTGACTAAGCGAATCAAGTCAGGTACTCCTTATCCTTCTTAACCACTTAACGCAAACTTCCCTAACGTACTATCATCTCGCCCCACCCTGGTACTAGGTTGTTAAGTATTAATCAAATAGTTAGTCCTTATCTAACCTAAGTTTTCTATTGCTGGAAAGTAAAGACTAAGTTAAGCATGTTATCAAACAATGTGTTTTGGATCCCCCTGGATCGTGACCCTTGATGGGTCGGATCAAGTAGACCTGATCCTTACGGACCCAAAATTGGTTTAGTCCGACTGGATTAACCAATTTAGACTTAGGAACCCATGCTTGGACTCTAGTTCGATTTTGTTTTCTATGTGTCAATGATATGAATGATTATGTTTAGTTGTAAATCCAATACCCGATTGATTGTATCCAGCCTTCTGTGACTCAAGCATCATATTCAAATACTTGGACCCAGAGGTGAATCACTCAAGTGACCATCTGAGTTCATTGACTTGGGTCTTCAGTTGAGAATTTTCTTCCTCGAGTTGAACTCAAGTCGAATCCTCAACTAAATTGACCTTAGTTGGTGGCTCAATGTTGACTTTCTCTTTGAGGTGTACTAACTCCTCTTGGAGCGATTCAACTAAGGCGTTGGACTTAGCTAATTTCTTAGTTAAGCTGATAATAATGGAAAGTCAAACCTTCTGAATCGGATACGGATCTGTGGCTTTCGTCGTTGTCCGAGTCGCTGTCGCTTAGATTAGATTCATCCTGAGTTGGAAGGGTGAGGAAGCTGGTCGTTGTTGGTTCCTCGTCTGACTCTTCAAAAGATGACTCATCCCAAGTCACCTTGAGAGCCTTCTTTCTGGTCATCCAATCTTTCCTCTGATTTGGGCAGTCGGCTATGAAGTGCCCTTTCTGACCACACCCATAGCATTTCATCTCAGTCTTGCCGGTAGATACCGATTTTATCTTGTTGATGACTTTTTTGATCTCCGATCGTCTAACTTCGCGCTTCTTCCAGACGAGGTTCACTAGTTCCAAGGTGACTTCATCGTTTGCCTTGGATTCTGAAGATTCAGAGTCTTCTTGTACTTTCTTCCTTCCTTTCTGTTCTTGATCGGTACCTGCAATAAGCGTTATACCCTTTTCCTGCACTTCCGTATTAGATTGTTCTTGTAATTCAAATTCAGAGAAGAGGTCGTCGAGTTTTACCTTGGAAAGGTCCCGGGAAACTTTGTAAGCATCCACCATGGATGCCCACAATGTGTTCCTCGGGAACGCTTTCAAAGTGTACCTAATTATGTCACAGTTCACCACTATTTGTCCAATTGCGTGTAGCCCATTGAGTAGGTCTAGTATTCTTGTGTGTAGGCCACTCGTAGTCTCTCCTTCTAACATCTGAATATTATATAATTTATTAAAAAGCAAATCTCATTTGCTTACCTTAGTGTCGGAAGTCCCTTCGTGAAGCTCGATTAGTTTCACCCATAGTGCTTTTGCACTTTTGAATGGGTCGGCATGGTTCAACTCCTCCTTAGTTAGACCACACTAGAGAGTCTGAGTTACTTTCACGTCTACTTCTATCTTCTTCCGGGTAGAAGCATCCCAGTGCTCGCAAGACTGTAAAATTTCATCACTATCAAACGGGATTGTGAATCATGTCTGTATGATGATCCACATCTCCACATATGTCTTCAAGTGACATTCCATCCTACTTTTCTAGTAGGAGAAATCATCCCCTGAGAATAGTGGAGGTCTCGCGGTGCTGAATCCTTCTTGATGGGCCATTAGTCTAGCACACAAGAAAAACAAGCAGGATGAGTTCCAAGACTGGATCTTGGATTAATAGTGCGGGAAGTCTAGGCAGTCAGGAGAATCGATAGCCTAGCAGCAAATCCTGGGGGTCGAGCACTATGGCTAAGCGGGAAGTCTAACAAGTCTGGAGGACTTGTTGGCAAAACTTCTCTTAAATGGAGTGGGTAAGGGTGTGTTCGTAGTGTTTAGAGCAGTAGGCGTCAGACTAACCCAGGATTTCGGTATAAATCTGAAGTTAGACCTACAGAGTAAGACTTAAGTTGTTTGCATATTTGTATGCTTGTCTTGTAGGAACCAGGAGCTGGAAGCAAGATGAAGAAAGCATAAGTGAAGCAAATAGAAGCAGCCAAAGCAATCCCGGAGTCAACTCAGGTCAAATCTGAGTCAGATGGATCCAGACGACTCTATCAGATCCAATTGACCGGACGGTTGATAACCCTAGATTAGATGTCACGAGTAGGGCTTCAAATTGAAATTTGTAGATTTTATCGAAAACTCATAATAAATTCAAATAAATGAAGTAAAGGGGCCTCGAGTCGTGTTTTTCCAAGGACTAGTAGAAAATCATTTAATTCGAGCTTAAGTGTCGCTCTTTTTGAATTTTCACATATAAAATGGGGTTTTGGTGTTTTGCAATGAAATGTAAATTTAAAATCCGTAAATTAAACAAACTGCAAGTTGCTAAACTAAAACTAAAATTATTGAATTGAAATATAGACTAATCTATCATTGCAACAAACCTAACGAGCAATTCATGAAGCAAGGAAGGAAAGAAACTAAGCTAAATGCAAGTAATTGAATTTGAAAGCAACAAACCTAACTAGCAAGACTACTATGCAATGTAACTATTCAACCTAAAGCAACTAACATCAAGTCCACCGATTAACCTACTCAAGCTTATCAAACTGATACAAAGAAGCTGAAAATGGCACGCAACAGTGTCAATTTGAGATTTCAGAATTGCAAAAATCAGATTGCAAGAAAGCTTGAACTCGGCTAAACCAACGCTAATGCAAATCAAAATCTAAAACAAATCAGGATCCAAACAGAAGCTAAGAATTAACCCAATAACTGAATTTACATAGTTGCTAAGAAAAGAAATTGACAAGAACTTCAATTACAGAAACTGCAAACTGAAATCAGAAACAAAACTATCAAAAATGTTCAGTAACACATCCAATCCTTCCCTTTCTTCGATTTCCTCGTCTCGGTGTCAAATGAGAGCCGAATTGGAGACCCTCCTCATCGGAAATCCTTTTAGAAGCTCGAACCAATCGCTGGGACTTGTCTGCTCGCGTCCAAAACCATAAAATCAGCAGAAACCCTCTACTGAAATCAGAACAGTGGCATGAGTAGGATTTTGAATCTGTAAAATATGGAATTCCTCGTCTCGTCGGGTTCTGATGGGTTCGAAGATGCTGTAGAAGGTGCTCCACAATCCTTAGAGAACCCCTCGTCGCCTTGTGGGAGCTAATGACGCCGCCGAACACCAGAACACCGTGAAACAGGGGAAATCAGCGCCGCAGAAACCCTCGCCGGTCGCTCGCCTCCAGCCGCCGGTTGTCGCCCAACGAAGCTGTTCTATACTCTTCAAGGATCAAGACACACGAATCAAAGGGGAAAATTGGAAGGGGCTTTGCCGTTTGCTACATCGCGCAACAGGGGTAAGCGGCGCGGGACGAAGGTGAACAGTGTGGCCAACCCTGTTCACTTCGTGATTAAACGTGGTTATATAGCCGGTTGATTAATCAAGGATCCTGGCCGTCCGTTTTTGATTTGATGATCTGAACTTGATCTAGGGCTTTAGGGCTTGCAAAAAATTGAGGGATCTTGATCGGGCTCGATCTAGGTCATGTCTTCCATGTTGGCTTGATCAATTTGGGCAAATTTGACTCGATTTGATCGTGAATTGAGCTCGAGCTTAGTCCCGATTTGAGCCCTAAAATCAAATAAACTCAATTAATGTAAAATTTGCCATTAAATCATAGAAATTATAATCAAACCTTCAATTATACCATATGACACAAATATAATCAAATTGATTCATTTAATAATTATTTTCATGTAAAAATCCAAAATTGAATCGATTAAAAATGCATAAAAACCCTGACTCATCAAATTCCCCCACACTTACCCTTGAGCGTCCCGCTCAAGTAAAAAAAATAAAACTAAGTAAAACTCCTACTATCGTACCCCCTAGATCATCCTCAATCATAATTAGAAAACTATTGAAAGAAAGTTATCTAGGATTATTAAGTATCAAAAATCTAAGCCATGAATTAGACCTTTGTTCTTGGCTAACCACCTAGCAAATTTCATCCTTCATGATTAATTGAGATAAATGTATCACACTCATGCTCACAAGGTTATTAAATAATTTTTAGTGGCTCTCATCCTAAATGCTAAGTCATGATCAATGTAGAGTGGAGCTCACTCAAACACTCATGTTTCATGCTTTCCATAGGCTTGCTTGCTATCTACTCTCCACTAGCATTCATGATTTGGAATCCACACCTATTAAGGATTATTGAAGACAATAGAGAAATCATGAACTGAAACAAATGAAATAGCAAATTTTGTAGAAAGAAAATTTCAAGTAAAAGTGCTTTCAAGGAAAGTGAATGATAGTGGTAGATATGGGTATAACTAAATGCTAATCAATGACTTCTTGCCCTCTTTTCTGAATTCTTTCTTTGGTTCCATTTGTTTCTGTGTGTTCTTCAAATCCATGAAAAAATTCTGATCTAAACTCCTTGAAATTCCTTCACTTGATACAAACTCCTCTTTCACTTTTTCTTCTTTTCTCAAAATCACCCAAATGTGCCATTTTTGTTTTTCTTTTCGAAAACAAACCCAATTCTTTCACATTTAGACTTTCACAAGAGCTAAGAAATAGCATCCAATCATCAGAAATCAAAATTCACTTCACATGAAACCATAAATTCAATGTATCATTGGCACGTTTAAATCTGAAAATTATTGAAAACCAATCTGAAATTTTGCTTTTTCTCTCTTGTTTCTTGCTGTTTTGCTTCCATTCTTTTTGCATCATGAAGCTTGATTGATAATGCTAATATCCATGCAAAATTCCGTGAAATCCAGATTCGGATCAGTAGCAGCAAAATTAGAAAACATGGCTGAAAATCAAAGCTGAAAACTGAATTTTTCTCAAAATGAAATTTTGTTTTTCTCTTTTGTTTCTTGCTCTTTTGCCTCCATTCTTTTTGCATCATGAAGCTTGATTGATTAGGAAGCTAATAGCCATGCAAAGGTTTCCATGGGTTCATCCATGGATCAGTTTTCAAAAATTTGTTGAAAGTACTGAAAAATAACAACTGAAATTTGTTTTTTTTTCTGATTTTTTTTTCTTCTGTTTTCTTTGTTTTGTTTTTCTTTGCAGCAGCATCTTGAAGCTTGGAAATCTAATCTGAGTTGGTTGTTTAGGAAGTGACTGAAGTGGAGTAGGTTTTACCATGTGCTTCATCCACCGATCGGAATTCTTGAAACTCTCTTGATACATTTGATACAAACTTCTTTCTCTTTTTGTTTTTTTTTTGATTTCTGCATTCTCTTTCTTTTTTTTTGAATTTTGAACTCCATTTCGAATCTGAGTTTGTATCCTGATTATCACACATCCATCCCACTTCTTCGACTGCTTTCAATTGATTTGTTGAAAGAAAACCAAGCAAAACTCATTCCCAACTTCACAACTCTCATAATTGTTTTCCTTTCTCTTTTCTTCTTTGTTTTTCTTTGTTCTGTTTGATTTCAAACTGATCATTTGCTTTCTCAACTCAATGCATTTCTACAAATATAGATCAATCAATTTTCTTTGAAATCGATCCATAAGAAGCTTCCAAGATCAAAATTGGTACAAACCATCCCAACTTTTGGCACACCCTTCTCATATTTGATTCTCCAATTGGTTTACAAGCTTCATTCTTACAATTTTGAATCCTCCTTTTCAAACTCATTTCTGAACATGTCTTTAACATTCTTTTGTGCCAAATCCAGCCATGAAACCAAATCATTAGTGCCCAAATCCGGCCACTAAGCAATTAACTTCTTGTTTTTCAACTTCATAACCTCTCATCAATGGAAAATCCTCAAAATAACTCATCAATGCATTACATTGCAAGCATGACTCAATGCACTCTGATATCAACTCATTTCCATCTCAAATCAGCAATTCAAAATGCTCTTTAATCAAACTTGGCACAAAACCTCCAACTTTTGGCACACTTCTCATTCTTTCTCAAAAAAAAAATTTTTTTTTTCAAAAATTCAAACCTCCTCCCCCACACTTAAATCTTTGACCGTCTCGGGCAAGAAACATTAATAGCATTCAAAAATATCCACATCCAAGATAAAAGAAAAAATGAACCGAAATTAGGATGAAAAAGAATAAAGAAAAATGGTGTGAAGTATAGGTATAGCATGAAATGTATGGGTTGATGAAACAAATTTATTAACCTTCATAAATGTGGACCCATCATAGAAAATATAGCCTTGAAAGAACACAAGCAAGTTCTAGATTACAATCACATAAGTGCTTCACACAATTAAGGCTTAAACCTCACTAGGTAGAAAAGTACATCATCTCAATTTCATCAATTTGGACTCCATCACTAAGGGTTACTCAAGTGTTCAAAAATTTTCATCCATGAACTCAAATTATTCAACTTGATAATCAAAGTTAACTAGCTTTTAAGAGCCTCTAGCATGATGTAAAGAACTACTAAGGGGGTACATTTATTTCCTAAACCAAAGCATGCATGAGATGATATTCACAATGAAATTTTCAAACTAAAATGCTCATGAAAATGAAATTTATTACTGATATAAAAATGCAAAGAAAAAAAAATGAAAAATAAAAGATGGAACAAACTCCCCTTAAAGTTGGGTAGATATCCATGATGTCCAATCCATCCACCTCTAGCTCCTTGATCTTCAAACAATTTCTTGAGCCGGTGGCCATCAACACTCCATGCATGTCCTTTAACTTTACCCCTAATCTCAACCACACCATAGGGAAAAACGTTAATAATACAAAAGGGACCTTTCCATTGAGACCTCAACTTACCTTTGAACAATTTGTGCCTCGATTTGTACCAAGGAATCTTGTTACCAATTTGCAACTTTTTCTTCAAAATGAGTTTGTCTTGAAAATTCTTGATCTTTTCCTTGTAAAATCTTGAGTTTTCATAAGCTTCCCACCATATATCTTTAAATTCTTGAATTTGCAATTCCCTTTTCTCTTCACCTTTATTTGCAACAAATTCATCAAAGGTCGTCACGTGTCCATATCCATCTATCTTCAATTGTTTTGGCAAAAAATTTATCTCAAGTTGTGACTGCTTAGTAAATATGGGTGATTCCTGGGGCTTAGTGCAATCCCCTACACTCGCATATCTATCCTCTAAATTCTCTGATATATCAAGCAATATAAGTGATTCCTGGGGCTCAGTAAAATCCCCTACACTCAATTGTCCATCTCCATCTGAATGTAAGTCACAAGTAGGCTCCAGATCAATGGCTAAAACATGCTCTCCATCATCTAAACTGAAATCAACCTGTGACACTGTGCTTATTGAATTTTGTTCACCATTAATTGTTGTAAAATCCATTTCAGGGCTGATTTGTGTGGGAGAAAGAGTTGCTGAAATTTCTTCATAAAAATTTAAATTTTTAGTGCTTGGAATTGCAGTAGGCTCCTCATTCTTCAAAATTATTTCATTAAAATTTTCTTCAGGATTTGAAATTTCTTGAGAAGGTGATTGACCTGATCTTTGAGCCTGCAATTGATTCATGCTATTTAAAAGTTGTTCAACTTGCCTTTCAAGATTTTGTAAATTCTGTTGTTGCATCGATACTTGTTGCGTCATCTCCTCAAGCTCTTGTTCTTGTTTTTGCATAAACTCACTAGAACTTCCATAGTCTTCTTGGATTGAAACTGAGTTTTGTTGATCTTGAAATGAGATGGGCTGCTCAAAATTAATTGAATTCTGTGGAGGCTGGTAATTTTGAAATTGATGAAGTTGGAATTGATTTGAATGTTGAATTGGTTCGTTTTGATACTGAAAATTCCCCTGAAAATTTGATGAAGATTGTTGGAAAGTGTCGCTTTGAAAATTCTGATTTTGGGGCTGCTGAAAATTGTTGGAAAATTGCTGAAAATTCTGATATGGTGGCTGAAATTGTAGTTGTTCGTAATTTGAGAATTGAGGCTGAAAATTTTGAAATGGTTGCTGAAACTCATTGTAGTTTTGCTGGAATTGTTGTGGTGGCTGGTATGGATGTTGAAAATTCTGATCTTGATACTGAAACTGTTGGTTCACTTGTTGAAAATCCTGATAAGGTTGTTGGAATTGATATTGAGGATGTCCACTCTGAAAATCTTGCTGATAAGGTTGAAATTGCAGCTGATTTTGCTGTTGATATTGTTGAGAGGGTTGTTGATAACATGAGTCTCCGTACCACATCCTCTCAATCAATGTATCAAACTCTACCAACAAACCTGGTCATAAAACCAACAAAGATGAAGAATCAAGTAGATATACAGTCAAATCAAGAAAAATAGAAACAAAGAAATGTAAAACTATGCACAAGCTAAAATCAAACAATTTCTACTAGTTTTCCCCGGCAACGGCGCCAAAATTTGATAAGCCCTAAATTAGATGTCACGATAGGGCTTCAAATTAAATTTATAAATTTTATCGAAAACCCACGATAAATTCAAATAAATGAAGTATAGGGGCCTCGAGTCGTATTTTTCCAAGGACTAGTAGAAAATCGTTTAATTCGAGCTTAAGTGTCGTATTTTTGGGTTTTTCTAAATAAAAATGGGGGTTTTGGTAAATGTTTTTTGAAAGCAATGAAATGTGTAAATTCAACCTAAAAGAAATTGACAAGAACTTCAATTACAGAAACTGCAAACTGAAATCAGAAACAAAACTATCAGAAATGTTCAGTAACACATCCAATCCTTCCCTTTCTTCGATTTCCTCGTCTCGGTGTCAAATGAGAGCCGAATTGGAGACCCTCCTCATCGGAAATCCTTTTAGAAGCTCGAACCAATCGCTGGGACTTGTCTGCTCGCGTCCAAAACCATAAAATCAGCAGAAACCCTCTCCTGAAATCAGAACAGTGGCACGAGTAGGATTTTGAATCTGTAAAATCTGGAATTCCTCGTCTCGTCGGGTTCTGATGAAGTTCGAAGACGCTGTGAAGGTGCTCCACAATCCTTCAGAGAACCCCTCGTCGCCTTGTGGATTACTAATGAACGCCGCCGAACACCAGAACACCGTGAAACAAGGGAAATCAGCGCCGGAGAAACCCTCGCCGGTCGCTCGCCTCCAGCCGCCGGTTGTCGCCAAACGAAGCTGTTCTATACTCTTCAAGGATCAAGGTACACACGAATCAAAGGGGAAAATTGGAAGGGGCTTTGCCGTTTGCTACGTCGCGCAACAGGGGTAAGCGGCGCGGGACGAAGGTGAACAGTGCGGCCAGCCCTGTTCACTTCGTGATTTTCTGGTTATATAGCCGGTTGATTAATTGAAGGATCTAGGCCGTCCGTTTTTTATTTGATAATCAAAACTTGATCTAGAGCTTTAGGGCTTCCAAAAATTTGAGGGATCTTGATCGGGCTTGATCTAGGTCATGTCTTCCATGTGGGCTTGATCAATTTGGGCAAATTGACTCGATTTGATCGTGAATTGAGCTCGAGCTTAGTCCAATTTGAACCCTACAATCAATTAAACTCAATTAATGTAAAATTTGTCATTAAATCACATAAATTATAATCAAACCTTCAATTATACCACATGACACAAATATAATCAAATTGATCCATTTAACAATTTATTTTCATGCAAAAATCCAAAATCGAATCGATTAAAAATGCATAACAACCCTGACTCATCAACGGTCCAGGCGACTCAAAGGTGGAATCCAGGCGACTCTATCAGATCCAGTCGACCGGACGGTCCAAGCGACTCGAAGGTGGAATCTAGGCGACTCGATCGGGAAGACTCAGCCCGGATATAATCGAGAAGATCGGATCAGATCAGATCATATCCAGTCAACTGGATTGGGTTTCTAGTCGCTTGGAAGGGGCTATAAAAGGAGGATGAATGTGCACAACCATATACAACAACTACAAGTCATCCTCTCCATCTAGTGGTGATTTTAAATGCGAACAGAGTCAAGCTTGTGCAATCGACGAAGTTTCAGGAGGAGTGCGCAGCGCTCAAGATTTTCGGATCGGATCTACACGTGTTTGGTTTTTTCCTTACTTGTCTTACTTTGCTTTAATTTATTGTTATTCCTTATTGGATTGTAAGACGAGTTTCTCCGCCTCTGAATGAACGTTCGGAAAGAAGACTACTAGTGGACAGGTGCCTCCCGTACATAGGTCTTAGATATACTAACTTTTGGGGGGGTTAGGAACCAAGTAAAAATCCGCATGTCCCAGCATTCTTTTCTAATATCCGCTGGTTAGTGATTTCTGATAGAATGAACGAAAAAATGACGACCGCGCTATTCACCCCCCTCTAGTACTCATTGTTGGTGCAGGAAGCACTAGCAGATCGAATCAGGATTTTGATTATGGAACTAGGATCAAGTTAAGTATATGATTATGCTAATGATGTTGAACTGAGTATACAAGAGACACAGGTTAAGTCCTAGTGGAAGCTATGCATAAAGTCTTGGCAGAGACAAGTGCACCAGGTGAAGTCTGGACTGGTCAAGAGGACCACGCCGCAGTAGAAGTCTGGGCTTGGTCAGGAGGACCAAGTTGCAGCAGAAGACTGGGATGATCAGGAGGATCAGTTGCAGCAGAAGACTGGGCTGATCAGAAGGATCAATCGCAGCACAAATCTTGGGGGTCGAGGATAGAGCCGAGCACAAGTCCAACGAGCCAGGAGGACTCGATTGGCAATCAGGTAAATTCTTCCGAGAGGAGTAGGTGAGGACGCGTTCCCAAGGGGAACATTAGGCGTCGGTCTAACCCCGGGTCTCACTGGAAATCCGAAGTTAAGACTCTTAGTCGGTTCTGAGAACTGACTTAAAATAGTTATACTTTGCATGTTATTTCACTAACATTCTTTGCAGGAAGAAAAATCGAACGAAAACTAACTCCGGGTCGAAAAGCTGATCTTTCGGTCTAGAGTCAACTCAGATGATGGATGGAGTCAACTCCAGCTGAGTCAACCTAAATCTAGATGTCAGCGCGTCGATTTTCCGCCAACTCGGCCTGGAGTCGACTCAGGTGAGGTTTTGAATCGACTCAGGCTTATTCAGAGTCAAAGTTTATCGCAGTTGACGCCACAATGACTAGAGTCGACTCAGGAGGCAACTGGAGTCGACTTAGAGAGGATAACGGACGGAAGCGATAAAACTTCATCTGCCACGTCAGCTGGAGTCAACTTAGATAGGCATTTGAGTCGACTCAGGTGTAGTATAAAAGCAACCCGCGAGCAGCAACCGAGGAACAATTGCTTTCCATCCCAAAACTTCGTTCTCGCGACTCCCAAGCTCTTATTCTTCGACGTCGGTGTTGTACGCGATCCAAGTCACTTCGAATCACACCGCAACGTCGAGATCAACTTTCGAGGAGCTACTGCGCGATCAAAAGTCGGTAAAAGTTTATTTTTATTATTTCTATTATACCGAGCTTTTGTAAAAGAATTCATATTTGTATTTTCGATACACTTGCTGCTGAAAGGGGGCAAGTGCCTTAGTGGAATTGCCCAAAGAAAACGGTCAAGGACCGTGGGCCTTGGAGTAGTAGTCTAGGGCTATGAACCAAGTAAAACAAAACTGTCTATTATTTTATTTTTGTTTTAGCTTCTGTGCGCAAATGAGATTTACAAAAATCGAAAAGCGTGCAACACGCTATTCACCCCCCCCCCCTCTAGGGTGTTTTGGATCCTACAATTGGTATCAGAGCGGGGGCTCTTGAAAATAGTGCAACCACTGATTCAAGAATTATTTTTTGATTTTCTTTTTCGTTCTCTTTTCTTCCACACTACTAATCCAAGACCAAGTCTTGGAATATTTTTTTTGCTGCTTTATTGTGTGCTAGATTAATGACCCATCAAGAAGGTTTCAGCACCACAAGACCACCTTGTTCTCAGGTGATGGCTTTTCATACTGGAAAACCAGAATGGAATGCCACTTGAAGACTCAGGTGGAAATGTGGATCATCATCCAGACGGGATTAACAATCCCAACTGGTAATGATGAGCAACCACAGTCTTGTGAGTTCTGGGACGCCGCCACACGGAAGAAAATCTAGGCGGATGCAAAAGCAACCCAGACACTCCAGTGCGGCCTAACCAAGGAGGAACTGAACCGAGTCGGACCCTTCAGCAGCGCCAAGGATCTCTGGACCAAACTAATCAAGCTCCACGAAGGAACCTCCGAATCATCGGACTCCGAGACAAAAGAAGACGAAGAACCAACGACGAGTTTCCTCGCTCTTCCGGCTCAGAACGAACCAAACCAAAGCGACTACGACTCGGACGACGAAAGCCACGGATCCGTATCCGTTTTCGAAGGTCTGAACTCCACTGTAAGTCAAGAAAGGTTATTTTCGATAATTCTTAGTTTAAGTAAGAAACTAGCTAAGTCCGATGCCTTAGTTGAATCGCTCTAAGAGGAGTTGATACCTCTCAAGGAGAAAGTCAACCCTGAGCCACCGACTCAGAACAATTCGGTTGAAGATTCAAATAATTTAAATTTAATTCTAAACTAAATTAGAAAATCACTAAAAAAATAAGAAAAATTCATGTAATTTAGATAAAGTAATTAATAAATCTGAATTAAATAATAATTTAACTAATTCATTTGTAACCAATTCTGTTATTGATAACTCAAAATTAAAAATTCAAGATAATCCTGCTAATAAGAAAAATTTAAATTCTTACAAAATAAATAATGAAAATTTGAAATTAAATAATCAAATTAATTATAACAATGTACCTTTTAATACATTGAAAATTCTTACAAAATAAATAATAAAAAATTGAAATTAAATAATTAAATTAATTATAACAATGTACCTTTTAATTATGATACATTGAATAATTCTTACAAAATAAATAATAAAAATTTAAAATTAAATAATCAAATTAATTATAACAATGTACCTTTTAATTATGATACATTGAATAATCCTTACAAAATAAATAATAAAAATTTAAAATTAAATAATCAAATTAATTATAACAATGTACCTTTTAATTATGATACATTGAATAATTCTTATAAAATAAATAATAAAAATTTAAAATTAAATAATTATAACAATATACCTTTTAATTATCAAACATTGAATAATTTTAATAAACTAAATAATAAAAATTCAAAATTAAATAATAAAATTAATTATAACAATGTACCTTTTAGAAACCGATCACGAGTCCGAGCGTGGGTTCCGAAGTCCCGACTGGTTAACCCAATTGGACCGAACCAATTTTTGGTTCCCAAGGATCAGGTCCACTTGGTTCGACCAATCAAGGGGCACGATCCCGGGAGAACCAAATCACATTGCTTGATTTCCTATATAACTTAGATTTATTTTTCTGCATTAGAAATTAGGTTAGGTTAAGGACCAACTACCTGATCAACGTTGCCAACCTAGTACCAGGGTGGGGCGAGATGATAGTACGTCAGGAAGGCTAGATTAAGTGGTCAAGAAGGGTAAGGAGTACCTGACTTGATTCACTGAGTCGAACCGAACTGACCGAAGCTACCTCGCCACATCCTAGACTAGTTAGACCAAGGTTTATCAATAAATTGATTAAATCCATAATTTCTTGAATTGATTTTGTCTTAGAAAGTGGTCGTTGTTCCGATAACCAAGAAGGCCTCTGTGCCTCGCCACGGCCTGGAAATCAGTTCTTGAAATGTGTACTTAATTGATTGAAGGTTAAACCTGAATCTAACTCAAAATTGATCAAGTATAGATACCTTATCACAATAAACAAAGATACAATTGAAATCATCTCACACTCAACTCATAGGGTAACTGATTGACCACTTAGACCGAGTGAGATGAATAGGTAATAAATATTTTGAAATTAACCCAACAAACAACTTTAAAATTAATTAAAATAATTTTCAAAATTAAAACAACTTTAAAATTAATTAAAATAATTTTTAAAATTAAAATAACTTCAAAAATTAATTAAATAATTTTCTAAATTAAACTAACATTAAAAATGATTAAACCATCAAATTGGCAAAGTTCACCGATCTGAGTCGACTCCAGGTCCACTGGAGTCGACTCAAGTCCGGTCAGCGAAACGGCAGGAATATTCCCGCCTAAAACATCTTTTCGCCTGCCAGAGTCGACTCCAGACCTACCTGAGTCGACTCACACCGCCACCTGAGTCGACTTAGAACTCTGGAGTCGACTCAGACCGAAGGATAAATACAGAATCGGCGACGGTCGAAGTTTTTCGCCTGTCAGAGTTTTTGAAACCCTATTTTCACCAGTTTTTCATCGTTTTTACCGCTGTTAGAGCCAGTACAACCCATAGGGAAGCTCTATTCCACACGATGGGTCCCAAGTAATATACTAATCTCAGCTTTTTCCTTTCTTTTCATAGTTTTGCTGTATTTTTCTTATTATTTATAGATTGCTATTTCTTAGACGTGCTACGAGGGTTAGAGAGGCTGCTTTTGATAATACCCCCTCAACAGACCCTAGGTTTCCAACAGAGGGTCATAGGACTAGGTTCAAACAAACTACTTATGTAGTACTCCCATGTAGATCCTTGGATAGGGGATTTTTTGCACGATCCTATCCCCTATCAGTACAAACCATCACTCATTACCATTTAGACCGGTTAGTATTTTGTACTACCCCTGTGAACACAATTTTGTGTTCAGAGTTCTTCAACAATCTTGACCTACTAAATGATCAGACCATTATATCTAGAGTTGCCCGTAGGACCATCACCATCACACCAGCTATGATCAACAACTTCGTAGGATTCAGACCATCCCCATCCCAGTTCGTTGTTTATCCACTTTCGAGCCTACCCTTTGATGAACCGCATGAGGAGGTCACCCTAGACGTCATGCATACTTACTTTTTCCAGCAGGACCGAGTGTCACGACCCGGGAGATAGCCGTCCGAAAAATTTCGGCAGCACCTCCCCAATATCACTGACAATTTCCTGTATACACACATATTTAAAGGCCCACACGGCCTATCCATACTACAAAATATGGATTTAAACAAGTAATGAAAATAAAAGTGACCCACATGGTCACATACACATCCTACACAATGCATAAGAATAGAATTCTAATTCTACACAACAAATAATGAATAAACTCGTAAAGTAACGACAAATCCAAAGTTTCGTAAGCGAAAACGTAACAAATACAAGTATGAAATCAAAATAGGAAATCATAAAGTCCGATACGGTAGAAAGTAAACCAACGATACAAGAATACCAACACATGCTACCAACACATCCAACGCACACACACATAAATCCTCGTCGTGAGATGGCATCGCTGGCAGATCTCTGGCATCCTCTGTAAGCTCCTACCTGATATCTGGGAAGACAGAAAAATCCCAGGGTCCATAGATGTGAGTACAAATATTCAGTGGGTAATATAGAAAGACAGTGCATGAATAAAAGAAATAACAAAAGGATAGGTACATACCAAAGGTCAACAAGGTATCAATAAAGTCTCTGCAGATAATAAACAACTAACATAGATCTCATGTAATGCATCATATGAATGACATGTCAAACATAGTGCAACAGTCAAGAATCAAACAAGTAGACAATCAAAATGCAGTATCAGTGCGGTCCAATACATATATATCATGCACATGATGCACATATGCATGATGCAACTGCCCCACTCACTACAGCACTCGTGCAAGCATCTGAGGCTGGGATGGCCGGCATCTGGGGATCAGTACTCCGCGCCCTACAACAAAGTAGTCCGGTGATCCAAATCGGGGATCAGTGCTCCGCGTCCGGTGATCCCGTAGCTATGATAAGCTACATATCCTATGGCCGATATCTGTCCTCTAATACTCATCACCGACGTACCAACCATGTACTCTCCGAGTACCACCCCTATCCGGTGTCGAGGTCAAATCATCGACTCGGCTGCGTACACTGCCATACAGCCGTCGACTGCGTACACTGCCATACAGTCGCCATCACCATGATGGAAATAGGGTATAATAACCACCTATGTAGATATACAACTAAAGTCATCTACCATCACGATAGACCCACAACAATGGGATTTACAATCGTTATCATGCATCATGATGAGATGCTCAAATCATAGTAATCAGCACCTACCATACTAATCAATAAGCGTAGGTATAAGTCATGATGATCTCAGGTATCATAAGGAAAGAACTATATCAATAAGGATCACAGATGTCATATCAATGATAGAAACAAGCAAGATTAATAATCCAAGATCAACAGGCATAAGGACAAGTATGGTATAAACATGAGTAATGTAAAAGGTATACAAATAACAGGAAAGAGTAACATCAAGGTATCAAACTACAATGACTACAACAGAATCATGCACTGGAAAAAGAAAGAACTGTATTGACCAAATACAGTAAATTACCCACCTGATATATCGCAAGTCAAATCCTAGAACCCCCAGAAATATCCTCGTATAGTAACTGAAGTCGATAATCGCTCAGGACCTGCAAAAGAAATAATCAACATCCATTAATAAACATATAGATCTTAACAAATTTAAGATCTACATATAACCCAAATCCAATTAGATCCATAATTCAATTAACTCATGTTAATTAAACATGAATTAATTTCATTAAGTCTAATCGGATTTAAACCAACCTAACTTAATTAACCTAACTAACCTAATTAACCTAACTAACTAACTAATCTAATCACATAACTCCAATAAATAAATTCTAACCTAACCAAGAAATCTAGCATAAATTCTAAGTAACCTATCTAAATCAATCAGAAACCCTAAATCCAATAGCACAACATAATCTAACATAAACCAAATCAATCTACAGTTAGGTCAAACCCAACCAATAACAATCTCAATCCAAGGCTTATAATCCTAGAATCAATCTCCTATTTAAATCAAAGCCTAACAGCTATAATTAATCCTACAAGAATTGATTCCAAATGCTTACCTTATAGAAAACCCTAGCTGTGTTCTTGAAGCAAGAATTCTGCTGACACCAATCTGATCGAACAGAGAACAAATTAGCAAACCTAGATCATCAACGAAAACCTATGAACCAAGGGTTCTAAGCCTTACCTCAAATCTGAACAGCCCCAAACTACGGAACAGATCTCTTAGCCCTGGTATTCTTGCTCAATTCTTGAATCAAGGTTGCATCAACACCTAATCTAGCAGATCCAATCAACCAAGAACACGACACTATCCATCAATAGCATCCAACTGATCAAAGCACAATCCAACAACAACTCAACAGATTAATTCCACCAAAATCTAACAAAATAGAGTATTGGTTTCAAGATCCGAACTCATGAAATCCGGATACATCCTAAAGAGTCGATCAGGATTAAGCAATAACCAAACCATATTCAAAACTTACCTAAACCAGAAACCCTAGGATCCCAATTTCAACTCCAATCGGCGGCTTGAGGAAGAAGGAAGGCGGTTCGGATCGAAGCCCTGGATGACTGAGCTCGTAAGGTTTCCTCTGCTCGATCTCGATGAAGAGGAAATCGGTCGATCGGAGAAGAAGGGGAGAAAGGTTCGGCTTCGGGCGGTGACTTAGCTCCGGAGAACGGCGACGGCGAAAGAGGTGGCTCTAGTGCACGGACGGCAGGAAGAGGAGACAACTCCGGGCGAGATGGGGAAGAACCGCGGCACCCCTGGTCTAGTCAACTTCCACTCCACCGAGCTGAGAATTCAGGAATATGTCTTATACCGAGTCATAGTGAACTGCATCTTACCCTTGACCACCAGGAATCTTACCCCGATGAGACCCTTCCATTCTTTTCTTCTCTATGCCTTCACTCACCGATTCGACTTAGACATTGGACTATTGATGTTTCACACCATTCTCTATGCTTCATCGATAGTCACCAGTAGGAGGGTGCATATGCCATACTGCCACATTTTGACAGGTATCTTTGCATCACTTGGAGTAGATACCACTATAGGTGATATCATACCTCATGGTGATTATGACAGTATTGGCTCTAGGCAGATCACCTTAGGTAGAGTTGGCATAGATGATGAGGGGAGACTTTATTGGAAGCAGCCTCAGGCCCAACAGCCACCACTGGACTTGCCACAGCAGCCACAGCCAGACCCAGCCGATATTGACCTTGGAGCAGAGATCGAGGGATTACTTGATCTACCTGACGTACCAGCTCCACCTCCACCCATGACGACAGACCAGAGATTGGATAGGATGGAGGAGTCGCTTCATGCTGTGTCTACCTCACTTCAGTCAGTGACCACTCGATTAGATGCACAGGGGGCTAGCATAGCTGAGATTCTTCAGCTATTGAGAGCTATGCAGCCTCCCCCACCACCACCACCATCTGACTAGACACTTGATTTGGATTTAGACTTATTCTGATGATTGTATATGATACTTGGATTTGATTTGACCTATGGTTGACTTTGACTTTTAACTTTGACTTTCATCTTTGACTATGTGAGATTTTAATTTCACTTATAAACTGTGTTTAAATTGTGTTAGATTGTGCTTAAACTGAAAATTAGGATTATGTTTGGTAGAATAGGAAAAAGAAGTTATCTTTTTCAAAACTCATGATTTCAAATCTATTATAAATATTTTTCAAAGGCTTTTCAAAACCCTACTTATTTTTGAAAATTTTAAGTTTTGTTTAAATTTGTTTTCAAAAATAAAGGAAAGAACTGTTTTAGCCTTAGACTAGAAGCAAACCCCCTAGAAAGCATGTACCTATAGATCTAGGTGGACATCTCACAAAGCACACTAGATACCTTATTTTTGATTGCCAAACTTAGAATGGTGTGAGATGTATAGGCCTCTAGTCTAAGCAAAAGGTGCTTTAAGTCAGTGCATCGAACCAAAAGCTTAGACTTTAATTTCAAATGGATCAAGTTAAGTGTCCCAAAATAAAAAGACAATCTTTTAATTGGGATGATACACTTAAACTTGGCTAACTGGGTCAAGCTACTACTTTCTAGTAGTTAGCTAAAACCTAAGTTGGACACACGCCCCAAAGGAAAATTTTTTTTGTCTATCTATTTTACCTATTTGTTAAGCTTGGACTCTACCCAAAAGATCACATATTTTTGATTATGTCAAAGGGGGAGAGAATAGAAAAGGTTCAAGTTTACAAGTTCAAAATTTTAAACTTAAACTTTTAAATAAAGTATTTAAAATCCTTGAAAAAGGGGGAATATTAGATTCAGGGGGAGTATTGGATTCAGGGGGAGTATTGAAAAACACAAGTGCATTTTTTTTTTGCATTTTTACTTATGCTACTGCATTTCTTAATGCAAATATATTTGTGAGTTATATTTTTAACTTAACTTGAAACCTTAAGTTGCCATAATCAAAAAGGGGGAGATTGTTGGTGCAGGAAGCACTAGCAAATCGAACCAGGGTTTTGATTATGGAACTAGGATCAAGTTAAGTATGTGATTGTGCTAATGATGTTGAACTGAGCTTACAGGAGACACAGGTTAAGTCCTAGTGGAAGCTAGGCATGAAGTCTTGGCAAAGTCAAGTGCACCAGGTGAAGTCTGGGCTGGTCAGGAGGACCACGCCGCAGCAGAAGTCTGGGCTTGGTCAGGAGGACCAAGTTGCAGCAGAAGTCTGGGCTTGGTCAGGAGGACCAAGTTGCAGCGGAAGACTGGGCTGATCAGGAGGATCAGTTGCAGCACAAATCCTGGGGGGCGAAGACAGAGCCAAGCACAAGTCCAACGAGTCAGGAGGACTCGGTTGGCAATCAGGTAAATTCTCCCGAGGGGAGTGGGTGAGGACGCGTTCCCGAGGGGAACATTAGGCGTCGGTCTAACCCAGGATCTCACTGGAGATCCGAAGTTAAGACTCGTAGTTGGTTCCGAGAACCGACTCAAAAATTATCCTTTGCATGTTATTTTGCTAACATCTTTTGCAGGAAGGAAAAATCAAACGAACGCAAACTCCGGACGAAAAGTTGACTTTTCGGGCCTGGAGTCGACTCAGATGGGTTCTGGAGTCGACTCCGGCAGAGTCAGCCGAAATCCGGAAGTCAGCGCGTTGATTTTCCGCCAGCTCGGCTTGGAGTCGACTCAGGTAAGGATTTGAGTCGACTCAGGCTGACTCAGAGTCAAAAGTTATCGCCATTGACGCCACAGCGACTGGAGTCGACCCAGAAGGCAATCGGAGTCGACTCAGAGAGGATAACGGGCGAAGGCGATAAAGCTTTATCTGCCACGCAAGCTGGAGTCGACCCAGATAGGCATCTGAGTCGACTCAGGAGGACTATAAAAGGAGGTCGCGAGCAGCAGCCGAAACACAACTCTTTCTTGCATCCAAACTCCGTTCTCGCGACTCCCGAGCTTCCGTTCTTCGACGTCGGTGCTGCACTCGATCCAAGCAACTCAGAATCACACCGAGACGCCGAGATCTTCATCCGGGGAGCGACTGCGCGAACAAAAAGTCGGTAAAAGTTTATTATTGTTATTTCCATTAAACCGAACTTTTTGTAAACTTTTGATTTTGTAATTGTCGATACACTTGCTGCCGAAAAGGGGCAAGTGCCTTAGTGGATTTGCCCAAAGGAAACGGTCAAGGACCGTGGGCCTTGGAGTAGCAGCCTTGGGCTGTGAACCAAGTAAAAAACCAACCGAGTCTTTACTTTTCGCATTAGTTTCTTTCTGCTTATAATCGCTTTCGCATTCGAGTTTATCTCTCGCTTCCGTTCGCACTCGTGATTTACGAAAAAATTGAAAAGCGTGCAACACGCTATTCACCCCCCCCCCTAGCGTGTTTCCGATCCTACAAAAAACAAGGATAACAACTGGATAGGAAGATAATAACAGGTCATGCACTAGAAGTAAAGTCTGTAGTGACCAAGTACAGGGTACCCACCTGAATTTGACGAATGTAAAATAAAAACCCCCAATATATGCTCCGAGTATAATAGGATCAATCAAATCAAGGTCTTGAAATTAAACAACAATACAACACTTACTAAGATGATACTGCATTAAATTTATAGTAATTAAACTCTATAATCTAATCCAACTAATCCCCTTATCGAAATTCATCCCATATTAATCTAACCCAGGGTTAAACAAATTTAACTACGATTCAATCCACACTAACATCCATATTTAGCTTTAGTCAGATTTAACCTAACCTAAATCAACTCAACCATCCCTTGGTTTACAACCAAATTCAAAAAATAAAACCCAACAACCAGTTAACCGAAAAATCAACAAAACCCCCAAATCCAAATCAACCTTCCATTCATTGTAGGAAACAAAGTTTAATTGAATCCTTAGGAAAGAACTCACCTTAGATTAGCTAATCGTGCCCTAGCTCCACTCTTCTCTGCTGATCTATAGAAATCAAGCAGATCAGAGCAAGGTTCATCACCAACCGGCTTACAAGCATTCACCATCAACCGATTGGATTCAAGATCTTACCTAAATTCAAGACGATCTTGCCCTAGAATTCCTTGCTTTAGAAACCTTAGCTCAACTCAATCAAAGCTGTCGTTTGCCAAATTCAAGAAATATTCACCAAGATCCCCTCCGTTGATCAACTCCAATCGGCTGTACGAAGCACCATTAAATTTAGAAATCTGAACCCAAAATCCCTCAATAAGTTCTCACGAAGATCTCTCAACCAAGAAATCCATTACTTACCGATCAACCGATCCGATTCAACTCCTCCCACTTTGTCTCCGGTCACAGCTCCTACCGAGCTGAACCCCCCCCCCCCCCCCCCCCCCCCCCCCCCCCACTTTGGTAAGAAGATGAGCTCGACGATCAAAGATTTCTGACCGTCAGCAGCTCTTGTCTTCGTCGACAACGGTAGAGGCTCCCATGTGCGAGCGTCGGAGAAGAAAGGAGAGAAACAAGGGAAGATCGTGAGGAACAGGGGATTAAATCGCGGTTGGGAAGAGAAGGATCGCGGTTGTAGCTTTCTTATTGGGTGGATTTTGGCTAATGTGTTTGAATCCAATAAGCCTTTAACCCTTTTAACCCATTAACCTTTAAAGCCAATTAGACCTTAATCGGGCCTAGTTAATCGGGCTGCCCAATTAACCCATTAATTGAGCCCTATTACCTAATTAAGTCTAATTAGATCCAATTAACTCCAATAATTAGGGTAAATTTATTTGCAAACTACCCCTTAATTTTTGATATTTTATAGCTGAATCCTTCCTAGTGAGCCATTAATCTAGCACACAGAAAAGACGAGCAAAAAAAAAGTTCCAAGACTAGGTCTTGGGTTAGCAGTGCTGGATAAAGATAAAAAATATTTTGAAAGAAAAAAACTTTAAAAAATCTGAATTTAATTTGAAAACCTCCTCGATCAATGGTTGTACTAGATTCGAGGACCCCGCTCTGATATCAATTGTAGGATCGTGTTAAGCACTAGAGGAAGGTGAATAGTGCTTAAACATTTTTTTCTGATTTTCTAAAACTCATTCGATTGCATAAAATAGAGTATTGCTTAGCGGAAGATTTAAGTAAAACAAGTAAAAGAAACAAGGGACATGATTTTTTTACTTGGTTCACAGCCGAAGGCTGCTACTCCAAGTCCCATGATCTGTGATTGTTTCCGACGAGCAATTCACTAATGGACTTGTTTCCTTACGAAAATAAGTTTGTATCAATTACAAAAATATCGTGATAAGAACTTTATATCGGATTTACAAATTCAACAATTAAAATTGTTACCCAAGTGTCGGAGCTTCTTAATCTTCAATTGAGCGTGATTCCGGCGTTACGACGGCTTTATCGATTGCTTTTGCTGCTCAGGACACCGTCGGCTCATTAGGATTTGCTCGTGGAGGTGTAGAATTGATGTCTCGAGCCTCTGGTCGACGTTGCTTATATAGAACCCTCAGGTCAACTGGAGCATATCTCAGGTCGACCCTAACTAGGCGAGATCCTCTTCCTCCGCGGCTGACTTCGCCTTCCGGTCGACTAGAGTCCCTACTCAAGTCGACTCGAAGCTGACGTGGAGGATGTCGATAACCTTCAACTTCGACTGCGCCTATCTAAGCTCAGGTCGACTGGAGTCATGGTTCTAGTCGACTCCAATCCGACGTGGAAGATTTTGATATACTTTGACTTCCGCTGTACTTATCCAAGCTCAGGTCGACTTGAATGTTCATTCCGATCGACTTGAACATCTGAACCTTGGATAACTATGCCCAGAGTCAAGTACTTCACCTCTCTAACCTGTATTATAAGTTAGCTCCAAAAATATATATAAAATACAGGTGGAGAGTCAGTTCTCAGAATTATCTCTTGGCCTTAACTTTATGTTTCTGGTGAAATCTTGGGTTAGACTGACGCCTAATGTTCCTCTTCAAGAACGCGTCCTGACCCACTCCTCTCGGGAGATTGCCAACCAAGTCCTCCAGACTTGTTAGACTTTCCTGCTCGGCTTTGGCCTTGGCCCCCAGGGTTTGCTGCTGCGACTCGATCCTCCTGACCACCCAGTCTTCACCAATTCTCTGGTCTCCTAACTGTACTCGATTGGATTTCGCCATGCTTCTCGGTCCTCTAACACTTCACAAACTTGCACCTGGTGCTCTTGACTCGCCAAAACTTCTGTCTGATCCTCTAGATCAGGACTTTCTCCTTGCCTAGCCTCCAACTAGGACTTTGTCCTTTGCCTAGCCTCAACTAGGACTTTACCTGCGCTTCCTACACACTTGATTAAACTTGTTAGCACAATAACACACTTAACTTGAACCGAGTGTCATTATCAAAACTAAGGTTCGATCATCTAATGCTTCCCGCATCAATATTATAAGCCTCCATCACCAAGGTAACTTGAATACCGTAAGTTAAAGGAAACTCACACTTAAGCTACACTAAGATCTTCATTGGTATACCATATGAAATCTCGCAGCAAGTCACTCTAATAAACTGGTTACCTTTAACCAACATCGACATTTAACTCTCAACATCCAATGTCTCTAGCCAACTAGATTAGCTGCTTGGCTAACCAAGGAGTTCAAAATGTGTTAGTCTCAATAGAATTGATGACGTCCATGCTCATCAATTTCTTAACTAGGGATAATTTCAATACATTCATAATTACACATGTAAAGATGCTCACTAGTTGTGATCCAATCATAAATTCTCTCATGCTATGAATCGTATTGCGGACATTCAGTAAATGAGTTTAAGATCCAATCAAATGCATAGAAAATGTGCACTCAAATAGTAAATTATTATTTATCCAATAAATAGTATAAATATAAGGCAATTACCTTAGGACACCTCTCAAATCTAACAACAATTTAATCGAAAGGTAACACTTGATGAGCTCACGAATAGGTATTCCTATACTCTTGAGGGGCATCCTATTACTCTTGTATGACAAGTTAGGGAGGATCAGCTGAAATTACAAAGAGTGAGAGAAAATGAAATTGAGAGAAAAAAGTCAAAAAAACAAGATGTAAAAAAAGAAAGCAAAATTGAGAAAAGTGTGAATGGAGAGGAAAAAAAGAGAGAAAAATAGCTTCTATGCAAAAAAAAAAGTGAGATCAAAAGTGCTTTGTTTTCAAACCAGCTGCCTCTTATGCTTTTGTATAAGGAGGTACTATTGAGCGCTAACGATCTTAACGATTCTTTGATGGGACTTTGAGGATGTGTGTGAATTGTCGAGCCATCAACAACATAACAGTAAAGTATCACCACCCAATTCCTAGGCTTGATGATATGTTTGATGAACTGCATGGTTCTTGTGTATTCTCAAAAATTGATCTTAAAAGTGGATATCATCATATTAGGATGAAGGAAGGTGATGAATGACAGACTAGTTTTAAGACAAAGCATGGCCTATATGAATGGTTAGTAATGCCTTTTGGATTAACTAATGCTCAAAGCACTTTTATGTGTTTGATGAACCATATTTTGCATGGTTTCTTAGGAAGATTTGTAGTTGTGTATTTCGATGATATTTTGATTTATCGAAGAAGTTTAGAAGAGCATGTCATGCATCTAAGGCCAGTTTTGAGTGCGTTGAAAGAAGATAAGCTTTTTGCTAACCTTAACAAATGCACCTTTTGTACGAATAGAGTTGTGTTTCTTGGTTTTAGTGCTAAAGGTGTTGAGATGGATAAGGAAAATGTGAAAGCAATACAAGAGTGGCCAACACCAACAACAATCGGCTAAGTGAAGAGTTTCCGTGTCTTGGCTAGCTTTGATAGATGGTTTGTTTATGATTTTAGCAATATTGCAACTCCACTTACTAAAGTCATCAAGAAAAATGAGTCATTCAAGTGGGGAGAGGAGCAAGAGAGGCCATTCAACACTTTGAAAGAAAAGCTAAGTTCTACTCCTTTACTAATCCTACCAAATTTTTCTAAAACCTTTGAAATCGAATGTGATGCTTCTGGTGTTGGAATAGGTGTTGTCACGAAATGAGACCCATTGCTTACTTCAAAGAGAAGTTGAGTGGAGCCACTCTCAACTATCCCACATATGACAAGGAGATGTACATGTTGGTGAGGACATTGGAGACATGGCAGCATTAGTTATGGCCGAAAGAATTTGTGATTCATATAGATCATTAGTCTCTAAACATTTGAAGAGCCAACAAAAGTTGAACCACCACTATGCTAAATGGATGGAATTCATTGAGATTCATTGAGACCTTTCCTTATGTGATCAAATACAAGCAAGGCAAAGAGAACGTGGTTGCTAATGCATTATCTTGAAGGTATGCTTTACTTTCCGCCTTAGATACAAAATTAATTGGATTCAAATATATCAAGGATTATATGCTAATGATGTTGATTTTCTTGATGTGTTCAAAGCATGTGACCAGGTTGCATTTGGTAAGTTCTATATGCATGATGGGTTTTATTTCGTGGGAATAGATTGTGTGTATTTATGTGTTCGTTATATGAATTGTTTACTAGTGATGTGAATCCATGAGATAAAAATCTCAAGAACCCACAACGAATTGAAGAAATAAAGAAAAAAGAAAGTCTAAATCGATAAGAAGGATGAATAGAGCCTCGACCCAATACTTAGAAAAACAAAACCTTAGTATAAAGGAAGAGAGAAGATGTCATAACCTTGGGATTGAGGTTGATAAGTCCTTGAACGCCACAAGGGGATGCCTTGATAAGTTATAGTTCAATGAAGAACCAACAAGTGAGTGCCTCACTATGCTTTAGATTAAAAATATGCCAAAAGATACATGTGTGGTCGTCACCTCTTTTATTTATAACTATAGGGTGACCTAAAAACTCTAAAAGGCCAAAAGAAAGCTCATTTAGTAAAGGTCTATGTAGACTACTTAGCCATTTTAAGCTTATGATATCATTACAACCCAAATAAAGCTAAAAATTAAGCTTAAATTGAGCCTACATATCCCTACTACATAAACATGAGATTTAAGTGGCTACTTAAACTCATCCAAAGCTTGAATTAGGTTGACTAAGCTGCATGACTTGTTCTTGGTCAAACCTTCTTCAATTGTAACTTTGGCCTTCACATCTTCAATTAGCACATTTAAGTGCTTCCTTCATCTTCATAGCCTTAGCCCTTGTAATTGGGCCTTCATTGATACATAATGGATCATCAACAACATCTAGAGTGGGTTGAGCATGATCCATATTAGCTTGTTGGGCAATTTGTTCACTTTGTTGGACTCCATCATTTATCCATTTGATTGGGTTTATCCATGATAGCTTTTCTTGCATGATGGAATGAGTACTCATTTTTACAATAAATGGTATGAGAACTTGTTTGATTTGAATTGCTAAATTATTTAATTGCATGCATGCATATAGACTCTTAAATGCTTGCATGCATGTATTTGTATTCTTAATTACTTGCATGCATGCATTACTCTTAATGACTATTATGAATGCTTTGTAATCTTAATTACTTCTTCCCACTATATAAGGGAGGGAGCATTGTTTATGGAAGGGAACAACTTTAGGGTGAAGCTCTTGTTTGTGTGATCTCTTAGTTTTTGAAAGAACTTCTGAACTTATCGAGTTTGTCTCATGGCGTTCAAACCTCTGAAACTTATCACCCTTGCAGTGTGGCATTTCTTTTCTCCGTAGTCTTTGGTTCATTCCATCTCTTGGTTATACGGTCAAGGCTCAAACTCTTCCGTAGTCTTTGGTTCATTCCATCTCTTGGTTATACGGTCAAGGCTCAAACTCTTGTCTTCTAGTTCTAAGGGTTCTATCCATCGATTGTTCCCAAGTTCCATCAGGATTTTTGGTGGGGTTTGTCCAGGAGTCATGCATTCGTATATTGATAATAGTGGAGAATAGAAAACAAGCAAGCATATGATAGTGTAGTGTCTTGAGTAGCTTTGAGTGGAACTCCACCATGCAATTATTTATGAGAGCGAGAGTAACCGCCAATTATTTTGTGAGGCTTTATCATTTTCTATTTATTCAAGATTGATTGAGATCACCATGTTTGTTAACTAGTATAAAGAATTGAGTCCATGAATGCTTGATCTTTAAGAATTAACAAGCCTAAGTAACTATTCTTTTATGATCTTCGAAGTGTGATTGGGGATTATTTAGGAAATGGGGATTTAGTTGTTTTTTTATAATTTTCTTCATTTGCCTGAGACATGCAAATAATAAATGGGGGGAATTTGTTAGTAATAGCCCTAGAGTCAATTATGTGATAATTGACTAAGAACTTTTGTATCATATTCCATTATTAATAAAGGTAAGAGTTTTGGTTATTATACTTACTTTATATTTGTGCTAAATAACTAAGTATAATAATGTCTTTAGGTAGCTAGTTTTAATCTACATCATATCGATTATTTGAATCGATAGTGAGATGATATAGAGAACACTACTCTTAATCATTCCTAGTTAAGCATTAATATTCAGGGATGATATTAATGTGTTGAGACTAGCATGTAGGTCAACTGGATGACTTGATCTCACAAGTCATGGATATGGAATATCGAGTTGACACATGGGTATACATTAGAGAATGTATACTGAATTGACCCGCCATGACAAAGTTTCATGGATTGTTATATGAGTGTCATAAACTTTCTCATGTGACTATTGGTATGAATAGTCCTTAGACCTAAAGTTACTATGGTTCCCTACATAAGGAGTTATGTACTTTGGTATCGTCAAACATCACACGTAACAAGGTGGACTATAAAGGTGATCACTAGGTATGTAACGAATTATGCAGAAGGATATGAGTGATGTAGATGGAATCTATTCTCCCATATAACGAGAGTGATATCTTGCGGCCTGTTAATAGAGTTGGACCACGAAATGCATGGTCATGCTCAAATGAATCAATGTAAGATATTGAGCTCATTTGCTTGAGTGAGTCTACTTGGGGATGAAGAAACACAAAAATTGATAAGGGGATGATACATTCTATGCCTCATTGATCAATCTAGATATCGAGGATAGAAGGGCATGGTCATATATTATCATAGTCATGAAGGTTATGTCGGATCTCGACATTCTTGTCACTTGAATAGCAATGATGCAATGCTAGATGTCACTCATTGCTTATGTTTCTAAAATGAATTTTAGAGACATTGCCAACATTACAATAACCTATAGGTCACACATAAATAACATTCTATTTTAGAGATGAGTTCATTTTAGTTTGACTAAAGGAACAATTAAGCTCATTGGATGGTCAAGACTTAAGTTAGACTCAAGTTGGTTGAATTTGAGTTAGACTCAAATTAAACCAAGTTGATGAATGGAGGTTGATTCATCATGCATGATTAATATGAATTAATCATGCATTGAAGAAGAGGAAGTTATCATGCATGGAAGAGGAAGTTATCATGCATGATTAATAGGATTAATCATGCATTGATAAGAGAATACCAAAAGCCTAAAAACCTTTGGTATTCATGGCTTGGGTATAAAAAGAATTTCTCTACCCTAAAGTGAGGTTGGATGTTCATCTTCTTCTCTCATCTTCTTGCTTAGACGAGACTTACAAGGTTGGTTGCTAGCACAACCAAAGTTTTCTCCAAAAAGTGAGTGTTAGTGTGGATACGCATAGAAGCACGGACACTTGAATGTGCAAGAGATCTGGCATACTTTGGACAAGCACGATAAGCGAAGGGCACACTCCAAAGGTATACCCTATTAGATAGGATTTCTTAGATCTAAACTTGTACAAATTTTTCTCATGGATTACAGAAGGGATCCTATTTTCCGCTGTGAATTTTATTATTTTATCGCATAGGATTCCCTACAGAATTGATAACCAACAATTTGTCACATTATTTTAGTTTTATTATTTGATGTTTTAATCCTCTCGTATGGTTAATTTGCACTTCATATCATGTTTTACGAGTAAAGGATTATGTTGAGCTTTAATTCAAATACCTTCTAATTAATAGCCTAACACAACTAGGTTATACTATCTAGCATGGTCGTGTCACGGCTTGTGGGACAATTGGTTTCAAGAGGCTTATATAAATAGCCTTCCTCCAGATCTGATCAGGGATCCACTTGGCTAGCCTCCATCTCCTACATCAGTAGCTAGGTCAAAATCCATCCCTCCTTCCTGTTGGGATCGTCCTAGTGCAATGCACGTATTTAAACATTTCATAAATATGTGCAACAGAAATA
This sequence comes from Curcuma longa, assembly GCF_044706935.1. Lineage (NCBI taxonomy): Eukaryota > Viridiplantae > Streptophyta > Magnoliopsida > Zingiberales > Zingiberaceae > Curcuma > Curcuma longa. Next base: position 735,991 of record NC_133878.1, on the reverse strand, counting down.
TACAAATAATTAAACTAATTATTATCACAACACATACATGCAATATAGAAAATAACATGTACAAGATATGTTTGAAAATTAAAATTTTATAGAATAGTAAATATCTACGCGTACCTCATTGATGACGTTGAGCAAAGTTGGTATCAATCAATCGGTCCTTGCCAAAGTCCCGCCTCTACTGGTGATCTACGCCAAGCTCTCAGGGGGATGACTTCCGAAGTTATGAGTCGTGTCATCGTCTTCGATACTAGCCAATGATCGATAACAATCGATTCAGGAGAAAACCTAATTCTGGAAACACACAATAATATTTGTCGCAATCGTTTTCAAGATTTTTCTTACTATCACTGAAAATTATATTCCCGATATAGTTTCAGTGGTCCAACCTTTGACTACCAATTTAGGACAAATAGTCGGAACCTTTCCGACATTGATGGAACGATCTTTGAAACTTCACAAGTTTCCATAGAGATGGTGATTGGTCGTCAGACGACCGAAATTGATTGGCAATGTTCGGATAACCTGTCCAATGACCGAAAATAATTTTTGGTGACTGCACAGAGTTCAAACAATCATAAAATCTAATACAATCCCACCCTCTTTTCCCACATCGCCAAAACAAGGTCTCCTGCTAGCGCCCAACACCGGCTAATGCTTGAATCAACCATAGTCATAGGTTTACATGCTAAAGTAGCAGACCCTAATTAAAATTTCAAGTAAACAGCTAAATAGTCACTGAAGGCAAATGCTGAGATTAACATATAATCTCAAAGGGCTCACATAGTAGAGAAGCAGGGATCCATTCTCCTACTACCCTTATTGTCGTCTTAGCACATGTGGTATGAATCACATGCTACGATGTTATCTTCTTTACAGAAAAGAACGCATGTTTATCACAATTAAACATCGTACAGATTTCGATCTAAACATTCCCAATGTTTAATCCTGAATCCAACATATGAATTCAAATCTGGCTACAAACAGGTTTAGTAAATGGTGGGAACATTTACTTCGATCATTAAACTTTAAATGATCTCATCTTGATCCAATTATCAAGGCGACCCCAGCTTATAGTATTGTAACAATTTTACAGCTACATAAGCTAACAGCTACATAAGCTGAACTATAAGTACCGGTCTTACCTCTATTCATACATAACAAATAGAGATGATTGTCCATGTGCAACTTTGTTACATTCTTCGAAGTCCCATAGACTTTACATGCTCATTAAATGACTCTCTAGTCATTGGCTTAGTAAAAGGATCTGCAAGCATAACTCTTGTAGGGATATACTCAAGAATCACCTTCTTTTTAGCAATAATATCCCTCACAAAGTTGTATTTTATAGCTATATGCTTGCCCTTGCTGTGATATTTGGGATCCTTTGAAAAAGCTATAGCAGCTTGACTGTCACAATAGACAGTAACTGGACTCCCACTGTCTTCAGCAATCTTCAGATGTTTTAGGAACCTTCTCAACCAGACTGCTTCTTGCACAGCAGCTGAACATGCCACATATTCAGCTTCCATTGTTGACAAGGCTACACAAGCCTGTTTCTTGCTGTTCCAGGAGATGGCGCCACCATTCAGCAAGAACGCATAGCCTGATGTGGATTTTCTATCATCCAGGTCCCCAGCCCAATCTGCATCTGAATAACCCTTTAGGCTCATATCTGATCCTTGAAAACAGAGACAATAATCTGTTGTCGCCTTCAGATATCTGAAAATCCTTTTTACTGCCTTCCAGTGTCTCGGTCCTGGGTTTGACTGGAACCGGCTCACTAAGCCAACAGCATAGCTGATATCGGGACGTGTACACAACATAGTGTACATTAAACTACCAATAGCACTGGCATATGGTCTTTTCTTCATCTCGGCTATTTCATTAGGAGTCTTGGGACACATACTCTTGCTCAGAACAGTACCTTTCACAACAGGTGTCTGTTCTATGTTGCAATCAGACATGCTGAAATGTTGTAACATCTTATTTATATATGACTCTTGAGACAAACCCAAAAGCCGTTTAGATCGATCCCTGATGATCTTTACTCCTAAGATGTATTCAGCTTCTCCCATATCCATTATGTCAAACTGTGATGAAAGCCACCCTTTGACTTCTATCACATAACTTATGTCATTTCCTGCTATCAGCATATCATCAACATATAATGATAAAATGACATACTTTCCTTTTTCCTTTTTCAGGAAAACGCAATGATCCTCATTGATCATTTCGAAACCATAAGATAAAACGACTTCGTTAAATCTTATGTTCCATTGTCTTGACGCTTGCTTTAGCCCGTATATAGACTTTCTAAGTCTACATACTTTTCCTTCTTGGCCTTCAGCAATGAAACCTTCTGGCTGAACCATATAGATTTCCTCGTCAAGCTCACCGTTAAGGAAAGCCGTTTTTACATCCATCTGATGTAATTCCAGGTCATAATGTGCTACAAAAGCTAAAATAACCCGAATTGACACAAACTTCACTACAGGAGAAAATGTCTCTTCAAAATCAATACCCTCCAGTTGGGTATATCCTTTTGCAACCAAACGAGCTTTGTATCGATTAATCGATCCATCTGCTTTCCTCTTAATTTTGAGAATCCATTTATTCCCAATGGCCCTTCGGCCTGGAGGAAGATCGACTAAATCCCATACATGATTCTTTCTCATAGACTCCATCTCTTCATCCATTGCAATTTTCCACTTATCTCGAACATTACATCCCAATGCTTCCTCAACAGATCGAGGTTCATCATCGTCAACAGGAAGTGTCATCAATGCCTCATTCTCAATATCAAACCTCTTCTTAGGTTTGATTTTACGAATACTTCTTCGTAAGTTGGGCTGTTGAGAAGTCAACTCATGACTAGGCAAATTACTCCCACTCGGTTGACTAGGTTCAGGCATCTCTATAGACACCTCTTTTGTTGATAAAGTATCATCCTCTACAAATAAAGGAACCGTTTTATCAACATCACCTTTCGTTGGGAACTCAGTTTCGAGAAAAGTGACATCTCTTGACTCTATTTCAGAGATAGTTCCATCTTGCTGCTCACCAATGAAAACATAACCTTTGGAGGTATCAGAATATCTTATAAAGATACATTTCTTACCCCTAGGTCCTAGTTTTCCAAATTTGTGAGAACTTATCATGAACATAGGCAGCTGACCCCCAGGGTCTCAGATTACTCAAATCTGGTTTTCTGCCAGTCCAACGTTCATATGGGGTAGATGGAACTGATTTTGAAGGCACTCTGTTAAGTATATATGCCGCTGCTAATAATGCATCTCCCCAATAGGAAATAGGCAAATTAGCTTGGGCCATCATAGACCTAACCATTTCAAGAAGAGTTCTATTTCTTCTTTCAGCAACCCCATTTTGCTGTGGAGTTCCAGGGATTGTCAGCTGTCTAATAATCCCTCTATCATTACATATTGTCTTGAACATATCAGACAAATATTCCCCCCCACGGTCAGTGCGTAGGGTCTTAACCTTACGTTCCATTTGATTCTCAACTTCGTTCATATAACGAATGAAGCAATCTAATGCTTCAGATTTATGAGAAATCAAATACACATGACCGAAACGAGAGAAATCATCAATAAATGTAATGAAATAAGAAGCTCCATGTCTAGCCTTCACATTCATTGGACCACAAATATCCGAATGAATTAATTGCAATGGTGATTCAGCCCTAATAGCCTTTCCAAATGGTTTTCTAGTTGATTTTCCAGCAAGACAATGCTCACATATAGACAAGTTAATCTTAGCCCGAGTGCCCAAGAGGCCCTCCTTAGCCAACCGATTCATTCGTTCTTGTCCTATATGTCCTAATCTAGCATGCCAAACTTCATCAGTTATATCTGCATCACTAGTAAGAGCAATGTTTGAAAAACAACTATCAATTCCACAACTGATATTTGGTTCCACATCAAGAACCATAAAACCATTCGTTAAATAACCATATCCGATTGACACTGAGTCAATCTTAAGTTCCACACACCGGCTATAAAAATTAATACAATACCCTAATTCAAGAAGACTAGTTACAGAAACAAGATTCCTTGAATCTCCGGAGCATACAGAACATCATGTAGAAACAATGTACTTCCACCACGAAGGTTAAGTTTGCAAGTGCCGATTCCTTTGACTTCAACTCTTGCATTGTTTCCTACATAAATCCATTTGTTGCCAGCTGGTACCCTGTGGTACTCAACATACGTAACTCGTTCCCGAGTTACATGGTTGGTTGCTCCCGAATCTATAATCCACAAAGGATAAGAATCAGCCAACAACACAGAACTAGCAACTAAATGCTCAGGAAAAGAAGACACACTAGGAGAAACCTTTTTCAGCTCAGAACATTCCCGAGCGAAGTGACCCTCTTTGCCACAGTTAAAACAAGTCAACTTGCTTTTAGGTTTCTTTCCAGTCTTCTTTCCCTTCTTCTTGATAGGGTCTGGTCTCACTCCTATAGTAAGACCATCTACAGGTTCAATCATGACCTGATTTATAGCCTCTAGAACTTTTTGTTCCTCTAGGACATCCTGTATCCTAAGGTGCCAGTTTTTGTAGTTATCCCCATTAAAATTTTCTCCATTATTTAAATCAGCTATGATGTTCTTTGTTGCCATAACCTATCATAAATAAATAAATTATTCAGATATTCAGTGTATGTCATTTTATGTATGTAATCTCTAAATTGACTCAATGTAAATTTGATTTGGTTTACAAAATCAAGTGAGAATTACATTCTCACTCATCATTTGTATGTTCCAATCTAATTTGCATTGATCTATTTTATTACATACATCCCATCTTAATGAACTTAATCATTAATTAATCATGATATTTATCATTAAATGAACTTATCATTTAAAAGTTAATTAATTATACTCATAATGAACCAATCAAAGAGTATACATTAATTAAATATCATGCATCATGTAGAGCAAACAGCATAAAATGAACATATCATTAAAACGTGTTGTACATTGTTAACAAATAACAAGAACTCTACTTTAAATGTTATCTTTAACATTTTTACTCATAATTAACTAGACAACAACTCTAACAAACTAGATAAGCAACTATCACTCCCACTAGGACAAACACTAGCGCAGTGATAATCCAAACATAGCTTATCCTTTTAGGCTGAACAGAAACATCTTCAACTGGGATATTATTTGGATGATGCCAGGATACAGAATCCTGTGATGAACTCAAATATCCCTCAGAAGTGTCCTCTCCAGAGTCTTCTCTTGGATCTTCTTCTGGATCCTCTTCACAATCAGCATAGTGAAGCAGTTCTGTGCACAACTCAGTATATGTAATACGTCCCTTACGGCGCTCCCATATCTGAAGTGCTTCAACTTGCAGGTTTTCAGGCAATGAACGAATCAAAGCTTAAATCCTGCAGTTGTCCAGAATCGAAAAATCCTACATCTCTAGGCGCCAAAATAGTCTGTTCAACCTCCCCATGTGTCTACTAACTCCATAAGCTGGATCATAATCTATCCACTAGATAATTTCCCTCAGCTTATTACGCATCACTTCGCGTCGAGTCATAGTAGTAATCGTCTGTGCCATCTCAAAAAATTGAAATTAATGAAGTCAGTACAAAACTGACAAACCAGTACATATACCAGCTTAATTCAATTTATACAGGCATAGATCTAACACAATAAATCAAGAAAAACAAATCTTCTTGATTTATAGGGGCTTTGTTAACTGATCCTTTGATCAGTCGATCGGCACCTTGAAGACTCAACATGGCAGTGTTCCATGAGAACTAAAATATCACTTAGCTCCAAGCACCCCAGGCACTTGAGCCATGCATGATATTTATTTTTATCATCTTCAACCATGTTGACTAAGCCTATTGAGTTGTTTCTTGAGTATAAGTTGTTCAAACAACTTCTCAATTATGAGTATGGTTGACCAATGTCAACTCTAACCAAGTCTAATTTATACTTGGTTGTCTCTATCTCAAGTGTTGTCACTGTGCCAAAGCACTTGACATTTCACTTGTTTGGGCTAATTGGGCACATGACTTTGAAATTGGGTCTAATTGAAAGCCCAAAAATTGGATCAATTAGAAATCTGACCCAATTTGATTAATTGATTTTGCCAATCTAATTAATCGCCAGCCTCGCCGCCGGCACCAGCTATCCGGCTCCAAGCCAACCTCGCCGGCAACAGGAGAACATATTGCTGGCCATGGACAGCGACTGTGCGCTGCCACAGGCGGGTGCTTGCCTCTCGCCGACGCCAGCCGCCGGCCTCTCGGAAACCACTCAGGGATCCAAATCACCGGCAGCGGACAGCAATAGTGAAATTCTGCGGGTCGACAACAGAAGCGGCAAACAGAGGGTCGGCCAGAACAGAGAAACGTTTTCGGAAAAATACTAAACAGGTATTTCTTTCTAACACAGCTCTGATACCAATGTAGAATAATACCTGTTGAAGCGTGCCTCGACTCCGGCTCCGACGGCAGAGCTTCTGTCGGAAGAGTAATCACGGACGGAAAACTCTTCACGATTTCCACAAACCAAATCCACAGCCGGCTGTTCTTTCGTTATCTCCGGCACAACACCTCTGGAACGAATCCAAAGAGCTTCTTATCTTGGACGCTAACACCACCAAGGTATGATCTCTCGCACACCTCTCACGCCTTCCTCTTCGGCAGCCTTCGTTTCACTCTTGGACGCAAACACCCAACAGAGCAGTGCCTCGTCTCACAAAAGCACTCACCTCCTCTGATCGCTGGCTTGTCTCCCTTTTATAGGGAGAGATCAGCATCCCACGGAGTGCAGATCGTGCACTTCGTGGGCAGCAACGTGAGGGACGTGCTGGTGGTGGGCAGTTCCGATGGGCAGTTCCGAAACTGCCTACAAGTCCTACTTCTTTTCTTTTGTCTCAACACTACCATTTGGGATAGTCCTTCTTTTCCATTGTTATTTCTCTTCTTTTTTATTTTTCTACAATGCATCTCAATTTTTTTTCTTCCCTTGTAAAAGAATTAGGGTTTCTCTCCTCTCTTTTCCCCTTGATCTTATGTGGTTTTTCTTTAACAAAAATAGTTGGCCACCACCTCCACCTTCCTCATCCACACGCCACCCTCACCACCTCATCTTTTCCTTCAATATAAGAGCATTTTTTTTCTTTTGTCACTTCCTCTAATAGGAATATGTGTCCTATCTCGCGGAAAATCGGAGAAAAAAATACGAACGAGAAATAAGATGATCATTTTGAGGGGATCGACCTCCAATAATCAAATAGATTGATTAATCAAAAGAATTTGCTTCATTGCTTGTCCTCAAAAGATTACATAATGACTCTATATATAATCCTACGACAATACCAAATTAATATAAAAATTATTAATAAATTTAATAACCTATTCAAAAGATAATTATTAATAAATCTAATGACCTTATCTAAATTAATAACAAATTTAATAACATATTCTAAAAGATAATATTTTGAAGGACTTATTTGAATAAATCTATCTAGGGATCGTATCATTCCACCGTCCTTCATAATAACAAGGTTGATTTTTCTTCTTCTTTTTCTTCGATGATTTGCATAAAATAGCTTCTTATTGTGCACTAATTGAAATCTCCATTTGACGAAGACAAATGACCTTTTATAATTCTTCCTTAAGTTTGAAAATTTTCTTTGGGTCTTCGTTGAAAATTTATGAGCATACCAATATTTTCTTTTTCTTCGCTTAGCCATGTGTCGGATCTTGATCCATGATTTGTCGGATGTTGTTGGAGATGACAATGTATTAATTTTTTATTCTCTTGCACGACGGAAGTAGATATTGTTGTAGATGCAATAATTTCAATCACAGGTGTCACAATAATGGATGAATTCTCCTTATCACTATCTTGTTGTTGTTGTTGAAATTGCTGATTTATTTCTTCTTTGATTGGAGTGCTTAAGTTAGAGCCAATGATGGATGAATTCTCTTTATCACTATCAAAGTTTAACTCCTCGTGCAAATTATTTCTATAACTATCTTGTTGTTTTTGAAATTGCTGATTTATTTCTTCTTTGATTGGAGTGCTTGAGTTGGAGCCAATGATACGATCCTTCAATTCTTATACGATTGACCAAGAATGCTACAGTTTTTTCTAGTTCATCCATTCGCACCTCATGCTTAGCTTCAAATTCTATAACCCATTTGTTGTCATGTTGAGCTCCTCCAGTTGTCATGTTAGAGTGGATCTTCTTCTCTTAAAGTCAGATTAAGACCATGCGCTTGTTAGTGGGCATGTACTTGAGGTATGGAAGAAATTGATGCTCGGGGCTATGCGATGATGACAATGGAAAAGAACTTGGCTCTGATACTAAGTTGATAGGAACCCGTGTCCTATCTCGCGAAAAATCGAAGAAAAGGAATAAGAACGGGGATAAGATGATCACTTCGAAGGGATCGACCTCCAATAATCAATAGAATTGATTAATCAAAAGAATTTCCTTCATTACTTGTCCTTAAAAGATTACATAATGACTCTATATATAACCCTATGACAATACTAAATTAATATAAAAATTATTAATAAATTTAATAACCTATTCAAAAGATAATTATTAATAAATCTAATGACCTTATCTAAATTAATAACAAATCTAATAACATATTCTAAAAGATAATATTTTGAAGGACTTATTTAAATAAATCTATTTAGGGATCGTATCAATGGAGGAACTTGATGAGATCACAAAGCCGATGAAATTAGGGTTTCACCCTACAAAATAGTAAAACTGAGGACATCAGGAGATGGTGTGGTGTCAATGCTAAAACTTCTTCCAAAGTCGCTCAGAAGTAGTCAAGAGATACTGGTGCTAGTGTCAATGTTGTGCTGTGTCTCGATGTGCATGGCTTGAGATTTTATTGCATGGAATTTACATTATTTTATCTCCTTTAGACCAACTTCATATGAGTATTTGAATTAGACGTATTGAGACAATGAAGTATTAGTGTTGATCTAGTTTGATTTTTTTGGGGGGTTCATTTTTACATCACATTATTAACACTTAATGGCAAGCCTAACACAAACAATTTCTTCTCAAAATAGTCACTTCTATTCAAAGAGACTTTAAGGTATCTTGAAATCCCAAAGACAAGTAAACTCGTGATAGTCAAGTCGTAAGAGGATGGATCACCTTGTAAAAAGCATTTCCCTTCAGATAATTTTTCAATAAATGCTGGGTTAAACGTATTCTCCATCCAAGGGCAAGCCTCACAGTTAAATGCCTATTGAAAAAGTCAAAACTAAATTTAGCACTTCAGGAGCTTAACAGAATTACCCATTTGATTCAAATAGTTGCAAAGTTATTTTTCAGAAAGAAAGTTGTTGCAAAGTTATGAAAGCAAACAAATTAAATCTATACAAAACTATGGCCAATAAACTAAAAGAAACTAGATGATGGAAGAGTACACAAGGAATTAAAAAGTTGTTGCATATGATATATATTATATATAACTGATCATTACATGTATCTATGATGGGCAGTTAAGGAGTGATCAAAATCATGTAGAAAAGTAAAGCATACAAGTGCACACTGTGACAAACGGCCAATAGATACAGATGAGAGAACATTTGACTACACTAATGCACAAGGTTAGGAGAGAAGTGAATATTTGATCACGTGACAGATGCAATCATGCAACTAATTGAAAACTATTGATCTAATTTTAAAAAGAAAGAAATGTAGAGAAACAATGAATATGGAAGATCAAATAGCAAAAGTTTGTTCAGTATTCCATTGCAAGAAACAAATTCCTGGGAATACTCCAAACCATAACATTAGTGTTTATGTCGATGAATCATTGTTGATGAATCATTTGCATTTCTTGAATAGTACACTAAAAACTTAAACCCAAACACAAAACTTTATAGCATATAGCATATATACACTCAACATGTGATTTTCAGATGCAATAGTATGAAAAGTACTAAGACTATTAACACAACCCACAAATGTGTGTAATTTCCAAGATATTACCTTTATAGCAACCATATAACACATCATTATAGCAGCTCCATTCACTTATCTTTGTCCTCCTAACTAAAGGGCTCCAACTTACAATTACAGAATCGTATTCGAGAAATAATAACTAATTACGGAAAGTAATAAAGATTTACAATGCTAGAATTATACCTTTAAAGTCCATTACTTCAACTTAAGTAATACAACACAGATAACAGAAAATTTAGACAAGCATGCTAGTCAGAAGGAGAGTTGTTATGCAAAGATTTTTTTCAAAGATCCAATTCTATGATAAGGAAACACAATAGCAGCAACAACAACCAGTCTTTTAAATCAATTTGAAATAGGCAAAACCTATCCTGACATTCATTTCTACAGTAAGGGTATACCAGCAGCTATATCAAGATTTTTCATTCTTAAATTTTAATAGAATTACATATAATTTTCATTGGTCTTCATTTTAACCATCATACCTAACTGATTTAGACACAATATCCAGATTTTAACTCACTTTTAGATTGTAATAAAAGTAAATATAATTTTCTTTGCTCTTCATTTTAACCATGATACCTTAACTTTAATTGATTTAACTTGTCTAATTATATAATGCATTGGTTGCCTTATAACATTCCCATAACAACTTAATTTATTTTCTCTTGTTTTATCATATTGTTAAGCTACAACCAATTGCTACTAGATAATCAGTGAGAATGAGACAAAATCTCTGAATTATTTGTTAAAAGGTTAATTTAGTACTTGAAGCACATAGTTACAAGTGAAAGATATACCTTAAGGTAGGTGCAAGAAGAGAGTTAGCAGCACTTTGAAGAACACTTACACCAACCAATCGAACAAAGGCTGCTTTGTCCTGTTCTAGGACATATTTTACAGTGGTCCCTGTAAAATTAATTCCAGATATAAAGAGAACTTGTTCATGGACTGAGAAATTAAGTCACATAGCCATACCATTCAAAGAAGCAATACGGTCAGAGATCCATGTTCTAGACCCAATAAGTAAAGCAGCTGCTAATAACCTCATACCCTGTTTATCAAAAGGGGAGGGAACCTGCAGAAGGATCCAACAAATAGAATAACTCAAATTGGGTTCACTTCAGGTTTTTGACCAAGCACAAGTTAAATCATGTTAAATTTAATTGGATAATCACTTATCTCAAAATTCCAAGCTACCAAGAAAATGACTAATTATACATTTATATGCTTAACACTCTCCTTTCAGCACAGATGAGTATACTTCACTGATTGGCTCAAACACATCATCATAAGATTTTTTTTGTCGACACAGAATTTGAACACTGGCCCTGCTGCTCTAATACCACATTAAAATTTATTGGGTAATCACTTATTCCAAAAACTCAAGCCAGTAAAGAATCATAAATCTAAAACTTGTGCCCTTCTCGATAGCTTAAGTTTTTAGTATAAAAGAATACTTAAGTGTATATTTAACATGGACCACTAGTCATGAAACCAAATCACAGCTTAACCTGTATTATTATTCAATTAAGTGCCCTTGTTTAATCATTATGGACATATCCCTACAAAATAATTCTTGCAGCCTCATCAAGTTAAGTTCATCTTAGAGAAAATGTTTTGAAATATATATATATATATAAATTGAGTCCTTCAATAATGATATTTGAGGTAATGGCCATTCGATCAAATCTATAACATGGTTGATGATTTCCAATTTTTAAGAGTAAAATTTTTCCCAAATAAATTGTCAGATAGGTATGGAAAACACATTTTAATTAATGAGAACAGCAAATAATTTGTGCAAGGTAAAGAGTGTCAAAGCAGATAAATGTGACAAAAAAACGCACCAACACTTTAAACATTGAAGAAACTCTTTGCGGCAAAACCTTTAGTGATTTCTCCAGTTGTGGAACGCTAGGAAGGGGATCCTCCTTGTCTATTTCAGGTGAAACTGATATAACTTTACTTGAATATGAATGCCCATCGGATGTCAATAACATATTTTCCTGCAAAATGAAAAGTATTTTAAAATTTTTTGTTCTTGTAAGTAGAATTGGAATCATGGTATTTTGCATAGACATCTACCTCCCCACTTGTAGAAGTTCTATGAACCGTATGTGCATAATCCAGACAAATAGTTCCCAAAAGTTTTTGTAAATCATGGTTTGCTTTAGAAGGGTGAGACAAAGCATCCCTGCAAATCAGTAGAATATGAGAATGCCACTCTCTTTTCTGTCCAGAAGAAAGAAAAAAGCAAACTAATCACCAAAAATAACCTCTTATACTGGACTCTCCACCCTCCTTCCCCATCCAATGCCAAAATCATGTCATGGAATGCAACTAATGCAGGTCGGTGAGAGATCGTAATGCAGGATGTCCCCATAGCTCGAACCTTCTCACAGAAGCGTTCCTCCATTTTGGTTGTGACTGCGCTTGTACATTCATCAAGAATAGCAAACTTAGGCTTGTGATAGAATAACCTGGCCATTCCAAGTCTCTGTTGTTCACCAAGGGAAAGCTCATCTTCCCAGTTCATTTCCTTGTCTAATGGATAATGATCCAGCAAATACTCAAGATCAACCTACCAAAGCAATTTTATATCAAATATTTTAAAATAGTAATTAACTGGTGACCGGTATGTAGAGTAAAATACATGTAATGATTAATTGTGAGGTAGAGTTAGAAAATTAAGTAGACTGAGGAAAAATTACATTCTTCAGTAGCTCAACCATTCCATCATAGGTGAGTGGTTCAGTCTCCTGATCCGCAGTCAGAGGATAGATCAATTGGTCACGGAGTGTCCCAATTACTGTATATGGCCGCTGTGGAACATAAAAGATCTCCTTATTAAGGCCTGAACCAATCCCAGGTTTTACAAGGTAGCCAGATAACAGTGGCCACAAACCTCCAAGAACCCGGAAGATGGAACTTTTTCCACATCCATTAGGGCCTTAGCAAAAGAAAGTAGAAATATATCAATTATCAGAAACCACGATGCATCATTGGAATTAAAATTTGGATGTAAAGAAAACAGAACAGAAGAAACTTGGTATCCTAGACTCAAGCTAGGTGTTGTTCATGTATTGGAGAAAACACTTAGTTTGCTTGTGCAAAAACTGCTTAAAATTCATGAGTTCGGGTTTACAGAATGCTACCTCCCGCAGATGATGTATACGCAACAGTTTGTTGAAGTTTCTCCCTTTTACTCTTTTCTATCTACTTTTACACTATGCTATTGAAGTTTCTTAAATATGAAAATCATAAATATCTTCAGCCGAGCAGAACTAACCACTTTAAGCAAGCAGTTTCCGTCAAATTATATGGCTGACATGCAAAAGCAGAGATATAGAAGATTTTGAGGGTCTACTTGATTTTATTTGTTTTTTTCCCACCATTTCATTAACTTAGAATTTTCAAATGCTTTTTCCCTTTTTTGAGAAGATATTTTGATCTCCACTTAGCTGTTACTTTAGAAGCAAACAAGCAAAGGAGTTAACTATGTATGACGTGGAAGAAAAGGATAAACAGTGAAGAGTAATACAAGGTTCAATACACAAAATTCTTAAAATGAGAAGAACATTGACTGATTTCAGATTTATAAATTACCCAAACAAGTAACTTGGGTAAAGGAAAGAGATGAGAACTAATCCTAATTACCTAGTGAACACATGCTATCAGAGATGAGTTGTTTCCTCCTACATAACAAAGATAAAGACGATGACAACAACAACCAAGTCTTATCCCACTAAAATAAAAGTGTTAAAACATAAATGAGTTTGCAATATGAGTTTTCTTTTAAGGAACAGTACTCCACCCAGAAATGTATATCTATATAAATATTTTTGCAATTATATTGATAAAAGAAATCCAGTGTTCTAAAATGAGATCCAAGTGGCCACCTAGGCAGCAAGGGGACTGCTTTGCCTAGCCAATAAATGATCCCCTAAAAAAAACACTAGGCGCTCACGGGTTGCTCACAGATGGGTGTGCAGGGTAACAAAACTATATATATATATATATACTTAATTTGAGAAACTAATTTTTCAATAGTTTTTCTCCTAGAAATAACTAGATTTTTTTTTTTTTTGAGAATCCAAGTGTCTAGGCTTTGTCTGATTAATCCTGAAGGTAGACAATCTCCCCCCAGTTCACCTACTGGGTAAATCCGAAGCACAATTTATGCGCACTTAAAAGCTAACCTCAAAATATTCATCCCTACTAGGAGAAAGGACTAGATTTGATATTATAATTGATTGATTGTAAAATATTAACTATGTTTTTGAATTTTGATATTATAGCATGACCCAATTATGAATTAGGTTATATTTTTAGGTGTTTTAGACTATGTCAATATGGCTTGGATATTTTGTTTTGTACTAATATTTTTGTTATATTATTTGTTCTTGCCAATTGCAATGTAAACTATGATATGCTTTGTTGTCATTATGTATTTAGTTATTAATTATCACTATTTACTTATCATTATAAATCTATTTTGATTGAGTAACACATTTTTAGTCATCTTAATGTTACTATCAATTTTTTTTTTAATATTATTTGAATACTAACCACCTCAGCTCTCTCACTTATAACTAAGTGTCTGTTAGTGGGTCGATTACCTAGCACCTGAAATCACCTTTTAAAACATGTGATTAAATCTTTGAAACTAATAATTTATCTTCAAGAGAGAACAGATAGGATGAACTTGCAAAAATCCTAATTAAATCTATAAAATCCAAAGCAATGCAAATATTTTGCAGGAAATTACCTGTAATTAATAGATTTGAACCTGAATCTACTTGCAAACTCAAATCATTGACCAACACATTTCCTGTTGGTGTAACTACCTGGAAAACATCAAAGCTAAGTATCAAATGTTCACAGATAGTAAGGACAGACAGAAAATCTTCCAAAAATTTTGAAACTACCTTAACACAAGCAAACTCAATATAATCTGCTTCATAGATATATTTACTGCTAGAATTTCTCTGGATCAATGATTTGTCACCAATAGCACGTAGTTCCTTTGAAACAATCATTAGTTCATGAATGCGGTCAGCAAAACCACTGCATTAAAAAATTTAGTTGAAAGATCTCCAGAAAGTATGATACACCAACAACATAAGTGCCATGTTTAAAATTCACAATAATAAAAGCATAGAAACTAGAGGATTAATGTACTGTAGGTGTCCTATTCCAAAAGGGTAAAAAAAAATCCAAAGTTGAGCTGAGTTTAGAGGGCATATGTTTAATCATTCTTGTTTAAGGTGAGTGGAATTTAGAGGACCAATTTTTTTTTAAAAAAAAACAAATGTCAGAAGTTATCTATACTTGTAATTTATTAGTGGTAGTGATATTATTTGGGGTAATTTAATTCAATTTTTGGGATAAATAAGATTAATGTGCAATCCAACTTTAGTGTTAATGGATCAACTGGTGAGTCTTGTGATTAGGATAACTGGATAAATTAGGGCAGAACCAACTTAAATGATTTAGGTCCAGTTTAGTCATATTCTTTGGTTCAAATGATCGGTTTAGTTGTATTCTTTTTGTTCAAATGGTCGGTTTCTTTGGTTTCTCCAACGTGGCCAGGCGCACACAGTCGCGGAAAATAACTCGCGCAGGATAACAGCATTTCTCCCTCCTTCTCTTAGTCTCTCCCTTGCAATTGTTGGATCTTCCTCAAGCAAGTATCATTTGTGCCTAACCCCTTCAGTCTGAGCACTGTACCCATCCATGGGCCTCTCTCATCAAATCATTGCAGCGAGTAAAGAGAAACCAGCATTCAGCAATCTCACCTGCGCAATTAGATCGAGTGCTAGAAATCTTTGACCTACTTCCTCATCAGATCTTTAGCCATAGCCCCTTCATCTGCTCATGAGCATAGAGAACCAGCAGGCTTTCTTCATCTGCTGAGAGTGGCAACCTGTTGATGAGAAGATGTGTACAACAGGCTGAGAAAATGTGCAACTCAAGCAAGCTTCCAATCATGATCATACTCACTGAATTTCCTCATTTGTGGGTGTTGCTAATCACTTTCTCACCGTCGAGTAGGTTTCTTCATTTTCACTTATGTTTTAATTTTTGGCTTGCCTTTATAAGCTCTTCAATTTGGCTTGCCTTTATGAGTTCTTCAATACTGAAGATGTCTTCATCTAATCACCAAGTACATCCTCATAATCAAAGGCTCACTCAATAGAATCAAGTCGATCTATGAATGGATTGGGCTGAATCCGTCCTTCAAATTTGAGGATGTCCACCTTGAGATCAAAATCTTGTTGGAATAATTGTTTCTTCAAGTACATTGCCGGGAAAGAACCTTTTTCATTATCATTGTGAAAAGGATTAGCTTCAACTTCAACACTTTGGTCTTCATTTTTTGAAACATTTTAAGCATCATATCTCAAAGTAGAGCTGTCAAATGGACCAACCCATAGCAGGGCAGGTCAACCCACTAAAAATTCATTATATGACGGGACGGGACGGAGTAGAGTTGTCAAACGGACCAACCCATGGCGGAGCAGGCCAACCCACTAAAAATCCATCATATGGCGGGGTGGAGCAGGCCGACCCACCAACTTAGAGGGTTGAAAAATCTCCAATCCAACCCAACCCAAGGCGGGTTGCGGGTTAGGCAGGCCAACCCACGGATCTATCAAAAAATTAAAAAAATATATATTAAAAATATTAAGTTTGGATTATAATTTAAATTGATCAAATTGAAATTTTTAAATTTGAATTGTAATTTTTTAGCTTGAATTGTAATTTAGAAAGATCAAACTCACTAATTCATTGAGTTTTCTACTTTAATTTAAAATAAATAAATAAACTTTCTTAATCCGCAAGCCAACCCAAGTCCACTGTGGGCCAACCCACGCGGGTCGCGGACCTAAGCGGGTCAACCCATCTAAACCCATCTTAAAATGGATTGATAAAATTTCAACCCAACCAGCTTAAATTACTTGGCGGGGCGGGCCAACCCGTCGGGCCTAACCCAAATTGACGGCTATATCTTGAAGTCTCCATTCATGCTAGGAGCTCTTGGAAAGTCTTAACTTGCCTTCTTAGCGTCATCATCTCTACATCATGCAAAGCACGCTTATGAACCGAAGGAGCTAGGGCCCTAACAATTAAGCATCCCAACCTTGGCTTGGACATTAATTTCACACTAGATAGAGTAGGAATGATAAGTAGCTGGTTCTGCACAAGATACTCCAATTTCATCTAATGAAAGCTTTCGTGTCATAAGGAATCAACCACGACGAGAAAAAAAACTATATGAAGGAATCCACCTTCAAGAGAGAGAAGAAAATTGACCTTACTCAAGAGATATGAAGAAATCCATCTTCAAAAGAAAGCATAAGTTAATTCATATGTTCAAACTATCATGACTGAAAAAAAAAACAATGAGACCTTTACATATTTAGGCAAATTTAGAGAGTAAGAAAAGAAGAAAATGATCTGACAAAAATTGCATTCAAGTAATCCAAGTACCCATGTAACTATAATAAAAATTTTCACACATCAAAATAAGTATGCTGAAATTTTTAAATACCCAAATAGCATTTTTACATATTTGCATGCAACGAATTCCATATGGTGACTCTTTTTAATATTTGACTAGCATGGAGTAACTTGGGAGCTATTTAAGGAGTTGCTCTGATTATCATGTCGAACTCTACAATTGAAGAGACAAGAGAGTCAGTAGGTTAGAAGGTCTGATGCTGGGTGATAGAAAAGTAGAGAAATCAAATTAGTAGTTCCCACATCCCACAGGTCCTATGCTAATTACATTTATTGTCTGCATATCTTAAATGAGAACAGAGTTAATAGTAAAATTATTAAATTTCTTAATAATTTAATGAGTTTGTTCACAAATTATAAATCAAAGAAAATTCAAACAACATGGAGGGGTACGACAAAGCAGCAAGGATGCAGAAGTTACCTAACCAATGCCATTGGCTGATGAGAACAGCCCCCTCTCTACTAGTGATATTGAGAGGATAAGATATTGGTGTAAGGTTCGGAAAAAGGAAAAATATTATAAGACATGCTCAAAAATCCTATATCTAAAATATAAATTTTTGACCTGAATGCATGTGCTATACTAACGTGAGCACCATCATTAACTAAGGATGTCATGGACTGAGATGGAACACACTAAGTTTGTCACTGAAGTAAGCTCCTTAATTAGTATAATAACAGCGTGTCTAATACTAAAAGTCACTACCGAGAAGACCAACTTGAAAATTTTCTTATTACATCATGTTGCTAAATTGTGAGACTCCCTTGATGTTAATTAACTCAGCATGATAAACATATAAAGACATTCAAAAAAACTTGTATCGATGATACTGTAAGAAGAGGAAAGCTATAGTATTTTAAGATCAGCTGGTGTTCAGTTAAGTGAAATCGATACACTCCTCTCGAGCAAGCTCTCACACTCTGGCTAAATCATCTTTCCACCACACTCTTCCATCCCACCTCTTCCACGCTCCCATAGCCCTCCCCTTCCCATCCCTTTCTTTTCTCTCTTTTTCTCATCACCCCTCCCCCTCCTTCCTATCCCTCTTTTCATGACAAGTAGCAATGGAGGTCAGTATCACAAGAATATGAAAAAGAAGAAAGAATGATAAAATCATCAGATATATAAAATATAGACATTTTTTTTAAAAAAAAGTTACCTGTTCAATGATTGCATAATATTATCCAATATAAACTGGAAGATTTAGTAATAACCTGAGGCGGTTCAGTCGCCAAGAACTGGTGGAGAGAATCCCAAGCGATTGAAAAAGGGATGTTATAACACTTGTATGATAACGAAGATTACTCAGCATTTTTGCTCTTCCAAGAGTAGAAGCATCAAGAGTGAGTGCACCAGCAAAAAAAGGCTCAATAATCAGCACAACTGCAACTGTAGCACCAAGATATTTTAAGAGGAAATCTTGAATTATTCCAAACCACCATTGATCACGATGAACAACATTCAAATGTTTTACAAGAGCCTCAAACTTCTCATTGATATAACATGCTTCTCTAGTCTCTCCACCATAGAATGCTATACTTTCAGCATGAGTCCTCAATCGCGAGTGAAGCTGCCGATAGTTCCCTTCTAACTGTTGTTCCATGGACATTAGTTTTCTAAAATCTGGAGAGAAAACCCTAATAGAAGCACCTGCCCCAATGACATACGCCTAAAAGCAAACAATGAATTCTCACAGAAAACTAAAAAATAGCTATCGAACTATGCCAACAAAGGCATAAACTTAACAAATATAAATTAGGAAATTACTAATTCATTTGAAAATTGCAAGAGAAAAATATGCTACCAGTATCCACAGCACATATTTTGGACTTGCATAAGAACATAGACGCCAGGTATATATCAGGCCGTCTGTTACTGCTGTGAGATCATCCTGTATAATTTCGCTAAATTCAGAACAGAATTTTCTTATATCACTAGCAATCCTCTGCTCTGGGTTGTTGATACGATCATCAACATGTGAGATTTTGTAGTATACCATGTTCTGGATTTTACAACTAGAATTAATTAATCAGAAAAAAAGCTTAACCTAAAAAAATACGTTAAACAGGAAAATATAAATCTGATCTGATTAAGCGAGGACACAGGAAAAACAAGCAAATCCACACTAAGACACCACCTGGAAGCCTCATCAGTGTCCAAGGGTAGACAAACCACATCCCCAGTTTGACTGGGTTATATTGAAACATGACGTGTGCACATTGATAAAACTAATAAAAATTTAAATGGGTCTAACAAATATAATTAAAACATGACCAAGTCAATTTTTCGTTTAGATTTGATAAAATGCAAAAACAGACATTTGGAACAACCTGTGTAGCTTGGATTATATCAGATACTAATCCTTTTAACTTTGATCAATCTCCACAAATCATACATTGAACTAATAATGAGACCAGTTAAGAAATAGCTCATATTAGCAGATACAAACTTATATGAAAAATTATTTCAAAAATTACTTTTAATTCAAAAAAAAAACTATGTTGCATTGAGCTTAAGTTGTGAATAAAAGAATAAACCAAAATTCTATAAACCCCATAATAACAAAACATGTCTGCACCTCAAAATAATCCTCATGTATGAGCTCTGTCAAGATTTTTCGGAAATGCAGACTTAAGGACCCTGTCAAGTATTTTGATGTCGCATATAAAGTGGACTGAAGAAAACATAAAAGAAGATTCTCAAGAATTAAGCGCAAAAAGGTGGGTACACGCCGAAGAAAAGCAGCTTGAAACAAAAAACCTTGAACTTTTGCCAGTCTATTACTCATAGCAGTTCTCAGCGCCTGCAATTTGTAAAGTTTACATTTGTAAGAATATGTCCTACATAACCAACAAATGAGCACTACCAATCTTTGAATGTAATGCATGTAACAGGAAAAAAACCTGAGACCAAGTTTTCCAAAGAAACATCAAAATTTTGACTGAATGAAATGGCTACAAAATCATTCCTAATTGTTCAGAAGATGAAATGAAAAATTAAATAAGTACACCATGATTCAAATGACCAGCTGCTGAACCACGGTGCCTTTTCAATTCCTATATAAGCTAATTTATCCCTTTCAGTATCATGCTAAATGTAACTGAATTGTTTATACGCATCTTTTTACCACTTGTTAAGCTTCTTAGAAGAAATATGAAAACTAAATTAACAGAGTCCAAAACAGCATGGAAGCCTGAAAATTTTGTTGTTTTCATTATGTTGCATGAAATGTTGGATTTCACTGTCAAATTCTTCAAGGCATGCAGACTTCTGGCAAAGTATACGCAAAGAAATATCATATGGCTAATTACTGAGTTGCTCCTTGCCTAAACTTAATGATTTTTTTGTTCCAGTTAAGAATAAATGAAATTGAATAAGTTACTTGTACAAATTTGATCATCTCAACAAAAAAAAATTCTAATGCATACAGGTACTGATGTGACACATATATTAACCATATTGTAATTATACCGGACAAGACACAGTCAAAATGCTCACCACTGTAGTCACTAAGGCCATAAGATAGTGTCTGCCATTTGGACCCATTGAGGAGAGCAGTATTGAGGCTAAAGCATGTAAAGATCCCAATCCTTTTCTTCTCTGCCTTGCATTATGAACTTGCTGATCACCAGCACTATTTAGGCTCAAACTTTTTTCAGTCTCACTGGAAGTGGTGCAATTTGCAGAATTCTCTGTTTTCAATAATCTTATTCTGTTGCAACATGATTGCATATATGCAACTGTTCCACCAGCCACTAGAACAGCTGAGACTGCTGCAAGCATTCTCCTGCTTGAAAAAGCATTCATCTATTGGAGACAACTCTCATGTATAAACTTCAAGAAATGGTATTTTCAAGAATGAGAATGTGAAACATCATCAGTGAACAAGGGACAAGAGTGAAAGGAGTAGAGATACCTCCTTGATGCCAGCAGGTTACGTCCATGCTCAGTTAACTTTAGTAATTGTAAGGAAGGCATTTTGTGAGCATTAAGTGGTAGCTATGATAAACGAAACAAGAGCTCAGAAGTACAAGCACACTGCAACAGTACACAGAAATTATTAGACTCCTGATAAAGAGAAGATATTATATATCCTTCTGTAGCCAAAAGATTGCATGTAGAATAGAAGAAAAATAGATGCGTAGAAAAACAGCAAAGAAAAGTGTGTCGATTCTCATGTTTATGGAGAGTGGCACAACTATTGTCATTGTTTCAGAACAACTTCCCTCATCAACATTTAGCCAAAACCTAACCGCTAGTAGATTGTGGCATAGATGTCATGTTACAAAAAGAATAAACCAGCAATCCAAAAAAAGACTTTGGCCTCATTATCTTTGTAAATCATATAGAACCAAAAATGAGCTACAGAGCTACTCATTATCAACATTAACTTAATAAATAAAGACATGGTGCAAGGGGTTTCTCCCATTATGTAGCCCAGGGAGAATTAAATGTCGGAAACTTCATCTAATTGGAACAATTAAATGATTGTTTTTCTAAATTGAACTCATACACCATGTCAGGTTGCAAGTCCTCCCTGCCCAGTCATCCTGTTTGGTGGTGAGGGACCCAGAATCCAGTCGGGTTAGCAAACTTCAAAGTTTACAAGTCTACCTGAAAGTGTGAGTTGCAAAACGTAGATTCTATATTAGAGGAATCTAGTAATGCTTAGATCATATGAAGCAATTGGAGCTTATGTGCATGGACTTCACAGGAGCATGTTGAATATCAGTGCCTCAAAACCTATTTTGATTACCTCCACTAGAATAAATCTGCCCACCGTTCTCTATGGGCCAAAACTAGATGGACCAAGGATGGTGATGCAAATACTCTTTATTTTCACAGGGTGGCTTTTCAGCATGAAAAAATGGTGAAATTTATTAACATTTCAAGAGGGCAGAATGCAGTTGTGGGGCAAGCAAATACTTTTGTGATTTTCACTGAACATTTTATGGCTTTATTAATTATTATAGTTGTCAAAATCATATGATTCACAATTCATATCATACATAGAGGAGACTATTTAGGATATGTAATTCTAACCATAATTTCCATTAACTTTTTATGGTATTAGAGTCTTCATGATATTTGTTTCTTCCCATGCCAGTGTCGATGCCAACCAATTCCAGTCAAGTGAGGATCAGTTGGTTTCTTCTCCCCATTCTCCATGCCCCTTCCATATGCACTGCATCCCCTAGTGACCAACCCAGTGCAGCATAACTGAAACTGAAGTTGGAGTTAAATTGACAACTGAAACTGGAGTTGGACTTAGATTAACACAACTGAAATTAAAAGAATATAGAAACATCTTATTTTTGAACTCTAGCTTCACTTTTAATGGTACATCTTCTCATTTCCTGCAGTTTCTTGTTCATGTTTCATCTCCTTCTCATGATCGACAACCAAAATTGAAGGATAAGTCATTAAGAAAGAATCTTTTTGTTTCAACCAACTGTGTCCTTAGTGCTTCTCCTCTTCCCCTTCTATTTCTTTATTGTGTATCATCTCCTCCTAATGCTGGTGAAGGTTAGACATAGGGAAAAATCTTCTTATATCAGTCAGTTCCGGACAGTATCACTGGGACAAGCTTGTCTATCTATGTCGATGCTACTAAACCTGTAGGCATGGGCAACACAATCATATTTACCCATACCAACACAGTATCCACAAACAATTGAAGCAATATGTTTCAGCGATATCTAGGTATCAATCAAAGTATGTCCATCACAAACACACAAACATTTGAGCCTACATAAGACCTAACATGTTGATTGAACTAATCACATGATAATCAAGTAACCCTTAACCTTGAACATCATTGATCGCTTCACAATCTCAAACCCAACACTAGGTCCAATGGCGCTAAATCTTACATCCTCCACTCTAATGATTGATATCTAACTTCGAGCGATATACATATTGGTGTCTTTGACTCTACATAACCATTTGTACAAGCTTATGGTTATACCAACAAAACCACTTATACTTCACTTTAAGGACCAAATCTTTTATAATCATACTAAGGTTCCACCAGGATATCACAATCCTGAAGTGGATCATACTAGCTTAACTCTTAGAACGGTCAAACATTGTTTGAATCTTCCTCGCAACCACTCAAGTTGGAATTCAGCACGCATCTCATCCTCTCCAAATTCCCTAATCCCCGTAATGGGTGCAATTCCTAATCAACTCTTAGACAGCACAACTGTAACGATTGACATTATCTCATCTACAACATATTCTTAAGGCAAATCCTCCAACAAGTTCTGGGATGTAGATGGGCACACCATTCCCATGCTAAAGATAAACAGACAACTCAATTATGGTACATGGATGCACAACATTGGACATTATGCCACTCACTACTACTCTTCTCCATGATTAGTTCACCTCATCGCTAGACTGCCTTAGGTTAGAACCCCTAACTCAATAAAAACGCCCCCACAAACAAGGGGAGAACCCTACCTCGAACCAAAGACATGCTATTGCTGAGAACATAGGCCAAGGTCAACATTCTGCATCTTAGCCAAGATGAGGAGAAACAATTAGGTGCACAAGAAAGAGAAGGCGATCACTTTTAGGGGGAAAAAATGAAAGCCACAGAGCAATACCTACGAAACCTCTCTATAAAACAATTATTACTGTTGGAATCGTTTGAGCAAGCTATCAAATGTGCTATCAACAGTTCTCCATCTCGCGACTGAACGCAAGCAACAAAGACCCGTAGTTGCTCACTGATCACAGAGGGAAATGCACCACCGCTTGCCACCTCGGATGGTGGCTGCGGGCATCGGCATTGCTCGCTGAAGGAAAGGTCGACACCGTTGGACGACTGACGCTAAGAGGGAAGAGGACTCGTTCGCTGCTTGGGGTTGAGGAAGGAAGGATCGTCCCCAACTGATCGGCCTAAAGAAGACAGAGTGGGGCTTGAAATCGCAGAAGCGGCTGCTGCTCGTCGGCCAACAACAACGGACAAAGGGAAAGAGATCATTGATTGCTGCAGCAAGGAGGGGCGCTCGCCAGCCTCGACGCCGGAATCGAACAAAGTTGGTCGGTGCAAGAGAAGTAGGGGAAGGCTCAGCCAGCACTGCTTTCATCTTCTCCCTCGACGAGCCGAGCCCCTACGCTGCAGTCGCGTTGATCGCAGCGGCGTGCGACTCGGTCTCGGAAGACGGGGTAGGTGTGAGATCGAGAAAGGGGGAAGAATGGACCAGCGCTCGATCCGGACGAGGGGAGGGACGGAGGACGCCTGGATCAACGGCGAGGCCATCGATAGCGAGAAGTGATGGGGGAGACCTACAATAATATATTTTTTTAAAAATCAACCAAAACGGTCTTGGCGTCTTGGTGCGAACGAACCAAATCGAACATAATAGTACAAAAATATTAATATTTAAATTTAAATTTAAAAAAATATATTTGACATTCGATTTAAAATTCGAAAATATAAAAAAAAAAATTGATTACGATCAACTTGAAATAAAATTTTAAATTTGATTTGGATTATTCGACAATTATAATAAAATTATAATTTAAAATAATTTAAATTTGAATTCAATTTTAACTATTAAAATTTTAATTTGAATATATTTAAATTAAAATTATATAAAAATAATTAAAATTTAATTCAAATTCGACTCTTAAATAATTAAATAAAATATTATAAATTTAAATTTAATTTGAAAAAATTATTGAATATGTTCGAATTCGATTCAAATTCAATAATTTTGAATACGAATCAAATATTTTTTGAATTAGTTTGAAAAGCTGATGAATAAATTCTATTTATTTGCACCCTTAGTCACCTCAATAGGCTAATTTGCTCAATCTTAATTGACTCAGCTTCATCCGCGCAATCGAATTTGAGTCAAAATTTCACCTGACCCAAATACACCGCAACCAAACCAACTATGTTTGCTAAACAATACAGACACAATTAGACAACCCTCAAAATTTGCCCAGCTTTAATTAAATTAGAATGCTAATTAGAAAAAAATTAATTAATATTTAAGTAATTTAGATCATTATTAAAATATTTTTGATAAAATTATTTATAATCATGTGAAATACATTATAGCAAAAATTAATATTAGAGAAAAATATTTTAAAAATTAATAAAATTATATAAACATTTTTTATACTTTTACTATAAAATGTTATTTTCATGATAAATAAATAGGGTAGTAAACTAGCTATATAAAATTAAATTTTGTGCTATTCAAATTTATTTATAAAGTAGTTAAGTTAAATCAAGTTGAATTTAAAATAAATTAAGTTGTTACAATATTGTTCAAGTTTGGCTTGAATTCGTTTTCATGAGCTTGTATTTAATTTGAATTTGATTCGTTTAGATATTATTGGGTTTTCAAATAGAGTTTGTTTAAAATTTTATAATTTTTAAAGCTATTTAATTGATTAAGGAGTTTGATATTATAAATTTATTTGTTTGTTTTAAGAGTTTTTTTATCTATTTATAAATTTGATTAAAAAATTATTGATAAATTTATAAATTTTACTTATGAATATTATTCATAAATTTTTATTTATAAATATTAATGAGTATATATGTGTTTAAGATTATTTATTTAATTTAAAAATATTTAAATATATTTATTTAATTAACTTTGTATCTTTTAAATAAGTTTTTGACGGGTTGAACGTTAAAATTTAGAAGTGTAAACGAATCAAGTTAAATTATATTATATTTAATTTTATTTATCAAACCTATTCAATTTTTTAAATAAAAATCTATAGAGCTCAAACTAAACTCAAGTTTATTTCTAAATATCATTCATAAATATATTTAAAGTTTGATAGAACCCACTAAAGAAATTTGCAGGAACATTAACTTTCATTTACAACCGTAATGCTTTTTAATTTGGGTAAAAATTAAAAGAGAGTTTCTTTTTTTAATCATCACATGCGCTGTTTCATTTTTTTTTTTATTAAAAGAGAGCGCCATCTCACGGGCCCCTTCTAAAATGACACTATTTTGAAATATATTTGATATTATTATCGCTTGATACACTAAATCATGAATAGATGAGTAAGTTATATGAACAAAATAAGTATTATTATAGTAACTATTATTTATATGTTATTTTGTTATATTTGAGAAGTATCTTATTATTTATTACATAAATAAAATAATTATTTATATATATATATTTTTTATGTATCTGATTAGATCTTAAACTCCATTAATGAAGTTCACATTATAATGCATAACATAAGAGAAATTATGATTGAATTACAATTAGTAGTTATCTCTACATGTACAATTATACTTGTTGGTGCAAGATGCACTAAGATCTTGCCTAGTGTTTCGATGTTTGACAATACACCTAGGTCTGGTCAGTTTGACCAAGGGTTGATCCAAACAGGACTTGATGTTTGGATGTGTGGAAGTGAGTGAGAAAGATCTAGTCGGTTAGACTAGACAATGGAAGTCCTGGTGAGTGAAGCTGGGCAAGGGAAAGTCCTAGTTGTAGGCTAGGCAAAGGGAAGTCCTGATTTGGAGGATCAGGCGGAAGTCTTGGCAGAGTCAACGTGCACCAGGCAAAGACCTGGACTTGGTCAGGAGGACCAAGTTGCGGAAGGCTGGACTTGGTCAGGAGGATCAAGTTGCAGCGGAGGACTGGACTGATCAGGAGGATCAGTTGCAGTCAAGGAGAAGAGTGGACTGATCAGGAGGATCAGTTGCATTCCAAGTCCTGGGGGGCAACGACAGAGCCGAGCACAAGTCCAACAAGTCTGGGTGACTTGGTTGGCACAAATTCTCCAGAATGGAGTGGGTTAAACTAACCCAGGATTTCGGTAGAAATCCGAAGTTAGACCCACAAGGTAAAACTAGTTTGGCTTGGTTGTATTCATGCTTGTTTTGCAGGAATCATAATGCAGGGTCAACTTCAAACAGCCATAACTTTTGACTCGGGTCTCAGAACGAGGCAAACTCAGATGCGTTGGAAAGCTCTTTCAGAGATCTACAAAATTGGTGTTTTGAGTTTTTTCGGATTCAGGCTGGAGTCGACTCAGAATGCCATTTGAGTCGACTCCAAGGGCTGGAGTCGACCCAGAAGCCCATTTGAGTCGACTCGGGCAACAGATAATGACCAGATTCGAGCAGGATCAAGTTTTATCATCCATGTCAGCTGGAGTCGACCCAGATGGGCATCTGAGTCGACTCAGGAGGTGTATATAAGGCCATGAACGTGCAGAAGCCAGCCATTCAAGCCAATTAACCTCCTTGCTCAACTAGAGGTGTTTCTGAACGCGAACGGAGCCAGACGCTTGCAACCGGGGAAGGTCCAGGAGGAGTACGTGGTGCTCGGACTTCCAGATCGGCTACAAGTTGCTTGGTTAACTTTTCTTTACTTGTCCTGTTAAGTTAATTTTTGTTTGTAATTCCTGGACTGTAAGACGGGTTTCTCCGCCTCCGAACGCCGTTCGGAAAGGAGACCACTAGTGGACGGGCGCCTCCCGTGATTAGGCCTTGGACGTACTAACCCTGGGGGGTTAGGAACCAAGTAAATCCCGCGTGTCCTCTGCCTTAGAATACATCTCACTCCAAGAATCTAAGAAGTAAACATGAAATAAGACTTATCTATGAGCTCCTTCGGACTGCAATCTCTGCGAAGGTGAGGCGTGGATGTGATGGAGTGTCGGATCGGATGAACGGATAATCGAATCTCGCTCCAGAATGAGGTGTCAGTGGCTCTAGCACGCTCCGATGGCTCTCCAAGGTCTCCCCCCTTTCCTAGGGCACTTAAGGACCTATTTATAGGTCCCCACGAAATTACCCTATGAGCAACCGTGCTTGGGAAGCACGACCCCGTGTTGGCGTGTCATGGGAGACACGGCCATGTGTGGTCGTCTTGAAGCTGTGGTGAAGGCACGGCCGTGCCTGTGGGCACGGTCCAGACTAGTCTCTATTCTGTTGGGAGGCACGACCGTGCCTGTGAGGCATGGCCAAACACAGCTCCTCTGTTTGCTGGTCAGGCCGTGCTTTGGAGGCACGACCTGCTGCTTGTTCCTGTTTTCGACACGGCCGTGCCTTGGTGACCAACATCAGCTGGCTCTGTCATGGAGACACGACTGTGTCTGGGAGGCACGGCCATGACTTGGCTGGTTTCTATGGAGAAGCACGGCCGTGTCTGAGGGACACGACCATGTCTGGCTGCTGCAGGAGGAAGGCACGGGTGTGCCTTTGGGGCACGGCCTGGGCTTGTTGATTTCTGTTTGGGGCACGCCCGTGCCCTTGAGGCACGGTTTCAGGAGGTGATAGACACGGCCGTGCTTGTGAGGCATGGCCTTGTCTTGCCATGTCTTCAATTAGTTCTCCATTTCTCCTATTTTGCTCCATTTTCCATCCTGAAACACATAAAAACACGAGCAGTCCTCCGAACTAGGAAATAGATAATACAATGCCAAATGCAG
Source organism: Curcuma longa (assembly GCF_044706935.1). Lineage (NCBI taxonomy): Eukaryota > Viridiplantae > Streptophyta > Magnoliopsida > Zingiberales > Zingiberaceae > Curcuma > Curcuma longa. Next base: position 707,028 of record NC_133878.1, on the reverse strand, counting down.
AGATAAAGGATGTAATGTACGCAAGATATAGCATGAAAAACCTAGAAAGATGTGCAAATAAAGCATAAATACAGTTATATATCCTACGCACATCAGCTGACACTTCTTTAGGGTTTTTTTAGTGGCACTTGTGTCTTATGTGTCTTATTTGTTCTAAGTCGGAATTTCAAATATATTCAAAATGTTTTCATTTTTTAAAAGGTCTTTTGAAATAATATCTATAGTGTAATTACAGGGTCTTGAACATACTGTTGACCTAAAGATTTTGTGTCTAATTGTTGGTCAACCAATTTTCAAATATATAGCTATAGAATCTCAAGTAATTATTAAATTTTAAAAATAGTTTTAGAAAATAGTTTAATAATTTTTAAAAATATTTTCAAAACTTTATAATTTACTTATCCTTATCATCTCACACATTCTAAGTGCCTTCAGTCAGGTAACATACAAGTATGGGTTTTGTAAGATATTTTTATCAATTTTATCTTTATTAATTTAGGTTAAGTTCTAATGAATGTTTGATCTTGTATTAGATTTAGGTTTAACTGTCAGTTAGTTAAGTCCACATTTTAAAAATTGGCTTCCAAGTCATGGCGAGGTAGGGGCCTTCTTAGTTATCGGAATAACGACCACTTTCTTAGACAAAGTCTTTTTAAGAAATTATGTCCTTAATCAACTTCTTAAGAAATCCTGATCTAACTAAATCTAGGATATGGTGAGGTAACTTCAGTTAGGTCGGCTTAGCTAAGCAGACTAAGCAAGATACTCCTTACCCCACTTGACTATCTAGACTAAGCTTTCTTGACGTACTATCATCTCGCCCTACCCTAGTACTATATTGGGCAAGTGTCAAACAATCATTTATCCTTAACTAATCGTTTTAAGTTAAGCAGTAAGTAAACATGATGACATGATGTTTATGTGCATATAAAATAAAGCATATGCATGTACATGGTAGGTACATGAGTCAAACAAATCAAGCAATATTAGATTTCTAATAATGTATCAAATTCTTGATTTGATATATTTCGTGTGGACTCTACGAATGTGTCAACCCACTTTGACACAAAATTTTATTATTATTAAATTTTTTTTTATTAGAAACTATTTTAATTAGTTTCATAATTATATGTATTTTATTATAATTAGGCTTATGGATTTTAGTTATATTTATTTGAATTATGTTTGTTTGTTTTATAATTATTAATTTATTTGAGTTATGTTCCATAATTAAATAAAACTTTTGTTATTTAAATTTGAATTCTTAAAATTTCAATTTAACTTGTTAAAATTTATAGAATTATTTTTTAAAATTTTAAGATTTGATTTTAAAATTATTAATTATTTCATAATTAAACGATATACGGTTGTAATTAATTTTATTATTTAATTTTAGATTTTTAATATTTAAATTTAAATTAGTAATTTTAAAACTTAAAAATTTATTGTAAGAATTTTTAAGATTTAATTTGGATTTTTAGTTGTTAAATTATAAATTTTAGAATTTTTCTTGGTAGGTTTTGGATTTATCTCATTGTTAGAATTATCTTGATTATTTAATTCTGACTTATTAATTAAATTAGATTTAATAGATTTATATTGATTATTATTAATTTTATTTTGATTGTTTGAATTACTATTTATTTTTTAATTTACTAGATTAATTAAATTTAAAATTTTTAATTATGAATTATCTTGGTCGAATATGTTAAAAAATTAATCTAATTATTTATTTATTAATTATATTTTTAGATTTAATTAAATTATTAATATTGGAATTAGTTAAACTTAATTGGTTAGATTATTATTTAATTTATATTAATTAATTAATTTATTCGAGTTAGATAAATTTTTATTGTTAATAATATTTAAGTTAAAAAATTTTAAATTAATTTATTTATTTATATTAATTAAAGTTTCAGATTTATTTGACTTTTTAAAATTTGTTAAGTTTGAATTAGTCAAATTATTTAAATTTTTTATTCTTAAAAATTTTAAATTAATTAAATTTAAATTTTCTAAGGTTTAATTTTTAAAATGAATTAAATTTTTATTATTAAAAGTTGTACTTTTTAAATTAATTAAAATTTTATTTTCTAAATTTTCAACAACAATAACTTTAGCATGCAAAACTTTTGGGATATTTTTGTAAATGATCAAACTTGTCAGAATCACATCTCCTAATTTTGATTTTGTCTCCGTCTCCGTCTTCCTCTTCGGGCATCGATTTTTATAGTATCTGCAGTTCTAGCACTTCAAGCTTGTGATATACTCTTTGTTCCTCCGAGCTCCTAGTATCGATTGCTACTTTGGCATCAGTAGCGCAGTCCGAGTCTTACAAATAGGGTGCTTGTTTTGGTAGTGTCCTCTCTCCCTATACTTATAACAAATTATATAAAACTTAAAACGAACTTTAGAAATATTACCTCACTCCTCCATCATTGCCTTCGTACTCCCATAACGGTTAGTCCAGTTAAGAGCAGACTTGCTCTGATACCAATTGTAGGATTGTTGTGCGCTAAGGGGGGTGAATAGTGCATACTTTCGTTTGTTCGACTTTACTCTTACACAAAAATTGACAACGAAATTAGTAATAACAAACACATGGGACTCGCGGAGTTTTACTTGGTTACTAACCTTTTAGGGTTAGTATGTCCAAGGCCAATGCATGGGAAGACGCTTGTCCATTAATGGTCTCCTTTTCGAAACTTTTTCGGAGGCGGAGAAACCCATCTTACAATCCAAAACATATAAATGAAAGTATAAAATGTAAGACTAAAATGAAATAACCAAATGTTCGTGTAGGCCGATCTAAAGTCCTAAGCGCAACGCACCCTTCCTGGAGCTTCCTTGATTGCACGATCTTGGCTGTATTCATGTTCAATAGCACTGTAGGATGAAAATGTATGAGAGTTAGGGTTGTTCGTTGGTGTTGGTCGTATAGGCCATATAAAGAGCTTTTCGGGCACTTGGATCCCTTTCTAGGTGCCTCAAATTGATCTAATCTGATCCAATTTCGTCAGTCTTTATTGGAGCCATTTCCTCCTGATCTGGGTACTTGGAACATATAGGGGAGCCTAGATCAGATCTAGGTGTCTGGATCTGTCGTAGTCTAGGCGCCTAGACCTCACTGGATGGCCTAGACTATTTCGGGTGCCTGGATTCAATAGGGGCACTTGGAACAAGTCAACTAGATTTGACATAAGTTGACTTTCAGGTTTGATTCGACTATTTCTGCTTGTTCCTTTTATACTTCCTCAATCTTGCTTTTAGCTCTTAGTTCCTACAAGATTAGATACAAATAAGCAAGAAATTTAAGCTTACCTATAGTTTGTTTGACCTACTAAGCTTACCTAAGCCTTAAAGGGTTTGTGCAACTCAATATGTATAAGAGGAATATCTATTGAGATTATGCCTACAATCTTTCAAAATTCCAAAACTATTTGTTCATTATAACGATCAATCTTGGCATAACTACCATTTAATTATGATAGTAGTCACTCAATCGTTGCAGACCAGGGATTAGGATATGGAGGGGCTACCATTTAGATCATGGTCATGTCATCTCGATGATTGTTGGGGGGTAACGGTTCAACTTGGGTAGACGAGTTTAAGTTGACTTGGAGAACTCGAGTATTGAGTTGCACAAGGATTTTGGGTGACTGAGCCACATGGGGAACTCAAGAAATTGAGTCACATGGGGAACTTTAGCGGACAAGTCAATAGAGTTGATGAGTTGAGGTGCTCGAGACACCAAACACTTGAGTTGATATGTTGGGGTCCGAAGGGTGATTAGCACCTTACATATATATTGATGTGGCAAAGCACCTTACATCTAGGTATGTGGCTGGGGACGACAAACGCTTAGTGTTTTTTTTACAATCTAGGTATTCTAGCTTCACTCAACTAATTTTGAAGATAAATAGTGTTCCTGACTCCTTGGCTCGCCTATCAGATAAATCTAAAGTACAACTTGTGAACACTTAGAGGTCGACCTCTAGGATATTGGCCTCATTTGAACTTTGATTCTCTTATTGTTCTTTTGAGCACTTTACTACTCTAGCACACCTATGTAGTTTTTTTGATAGGTAAATGTAAGTATGTATTACTAAAAAAATGTACAAGACTACCTTAGTTCTCTACTCATATTTTATACAGTAGTGAGTCAGAGTAGATAAACAAGGTTAAATATACATGCATTTTTAGCTCTCTACATAAATTTTCTCATTATCACATATGCTTTAGTTCCTTTCTTGTCACACATGATGTATCATGTATGACATGGCTAAGTGGCAGACTTTTTCTAAGACTCTATCACTACTATAGTGTTGCTTGTAAATTTTTAACACCCTCTGATAGGTGAGCATCTCGTGTTGCATACGTACCCATGCCTTGACTCTCCTCTATAGCAGAGCCATAGGAGGGCACATGAAGAAGAGGTGCCCCTTCATTTCCATCCATTCTCAACAAAATTAAGATGCAATTCTTTTCAATAGCATACTCTAGTTTATCTCTAATGGGGAGCCTCCTGTTCAATAGAAGCCATACAGTGGACATATGGCTTGGTTGGCGATATGATTTCTACACCATGCGAGCCCATGATTTCTTGGGAGACAACTGCCTGAAATGACTATATTCTTTGGCTACTCCTTTCCCCCTTATCCCAACCATCTAGCTAGCATCTGTGCAATTGCCTATGAAGAACCTATTGAAGAAGCCAACTCATCCCATATCTGCAACATATTTTTAATCAATAGAGGATATGTATGCATGACCTGCCAAGCCCAAATGTCCAAACCACTCAAGTATGTGTGATGTATCTATTTGATTTATTTTGGATATGTTTGTTGGCACCCTTTTTTGCTCTTCTCTTTTCACATTTATCGTTGATCCAATTGAGATGGGGGATAGGTTGACACAAAGAAGACTTCAAATGGGTTGGTGTGTGCATGTCGGCGTATATGAGTCTAAGCATCATGAAGCTCTCAATTCGAGAATCATTAAAGGACTAAATAACTGAAGAGAAGGGTGTGAGAACTTTCTTGAGACAATTTGCAGACCGATTCATGTCAAATGAAAAGGTTAAGACTACCACATTTATCTCGAAGTTGGTGTCAGGAAAGGGTAACATACAGGAGTACATTATGTCGATGTCTAATCTTGCCACAAGACTAAAGACACTTAAACTCAAAATGTCTGAGAGTATATACTGTTTACACCTTTTAAGATTTCTATAATACTCAAATAGACCAGTGGACATTAAATGAACTTCTAACTCAATGTGTGCAATAGGAGGAGGGACTGAGTCGTGATACATTTGAGAGTGTTTATTTTGCATCCACTTCTCAGAGTTCGAACATTAAGTCAAAAGGGCTAATGCTAATGACAAAGGTAAACACACTGCAGATTATGGAATTCATGACTATAAAGAGCAAAAAAAATAAGATAAGGAATCTTCTTATTTCATCTACAAGAATAAGGGTTATATGAAGAAAGAATATTACAAATATGCTAATTGGCGTACTAAGAAAAGTAAATTTCTCACCTTTTTTGTTCAGAAGTCAACTTAGAAGTTATGCCTAATAACATTTGATGGATAGATACTAGTTCTACTACTCACATAAGTGTCACTATATAGGGTTGTCTTAGGAGTCGACTGCCGCTTGATAGTGAAAGATACACTTATATGGAGAATGAAAAGAAAGTTAAAGAGTCCATAGATATTTTTAGGTTTTATTTAGGGACCAATATCTTTCTAAATTTGGATAATACATATGTTATATCATATTTTTGATAAAACTTAATTTCTATTTCTTATTTGGTTGTTCATTTGGAAATAAAATTTTTAGTATTTTTCTATAATTCTGTATTGGTCGGCAATGATTCCTTGATTGATAAGTATATAAATTAAATAGCTTAATTCCTACCGTTGATAATAAAATTATTCATAGTATAGGTAAGACACACAATTTGACTAATTCTTTCATATTGTAAAATAGGCATTTGTGACATATATCCAAATGCCACCTAGAAAGATTAATGTCACATGAAATTCTTGATTTCCTTTGTTAGATTTGAGAGGTGTCCTAAGGTAATTGCCTTACGGTTATACTATTTATTGGATAAATAACAACTCATTATTTGAGTGCACATTTCATATGTATTTGATTGGATCTTAAACTTAAATATTGAACGTCCGTAATACGATTTATAGCATGAGAGAATTTGTGATTGGATCACAACTAGTGAACATCTTTACACGTGTAATTATGAACGTATTGGAATTATCCTAGTAGAGGAATTGATGAGCACGGACGTCATTGATTTTGTTGAGATTAGCACGTTTTGAACTCCTTGGTTAGCCAAGCAGCTGATCTAACTGTTGTCGACATTAGTTGTTGAGAGTTAAACGTGGATGCTGGTTAAAGGTAACAAGTTCACTGGAGTGACATGCTTTGAGACTTCATATGGTTCGAGATATATGTCAATGAAGATCTCAGTGCAGCTTAAGTGCGAGTTTCCTTTGACTTGCGGTATGCAAGTCACCTTGGTCACGGAGGCTTATACTTTGACATCTTAAACAAGCATCTCCGAGGAGGTGTGGACCCAAGATAATTGGGTATGAGTTGAAGTACCCGAAGGTGTTTGAATAGCCCACAGATGATTCACCGCTCCTTAGAAAAAGATACGTATACCTTGTGGCCGCTTGTCAGGATTGTTAGCAAAAATCTTTGGCCAAAGCATTACATGTCAAGAGTACGGTACTCTTGGACACATGCACGAGTAACTTGAATCCATAGGACAAGAAAGAAGCTTGGGCTAGGTGTGATGTAGTCAGCCTAGTGGGGACCAACGCATAGACCATGTCCTGAACCAATTGGGTATAAGAAGGTGAAAGAAACGAGACACGATTCAATGTAGCTGCTGAAAGGTTTAGAACTGTTCTGGAATCAATCATGATTTTTCGATCAATTAGAGATTATGATATACTACTAGGTGTCACTCATGATCGTTTTGTAATTAATGGTTAATTACGGACGACCAACATAACCGGAAACCGATTGGGTCACACGCACTACAAGTTCTCTAAAAGACTTAAAATGAGTTTGAGAATTGGATTCTCAAAAAGAGATAAATAAAGTCTGGTTGGACCGGACAAAGGATAATATGATGAAATTCGTCTTACGAAGATGAAAAGAACGAAATTGATTTCGTTTGAATCAGAGACCGTTTGGTTACTGAACCAAATGATTTAATTTTGAACTGAATTGAACCAAGTTGGTTTGGTTCATGATGGAAGAGATTTTGGTAGAATGGATGTGATGAGGAGATTACTCTTGCGAAGACGAAATGAATAAAACTAGTTTGGGTCAAATCGGAGTTCGTTTGGTTAATAAACCAAGTGAATCAAGTTTGAATATGGTTTGCTACAGTAAATCCTAATTACTCGGTTTTGTTCAGCCCGGTTCAGATTTGCCCGGTTCAAGTCCAGTTTTTCGGTTCACTATGGCACCCCAAACCTAATAACCCCGGTTTAATAGAGGCGGCTACTGTAGTTCCTTAAAGAAGCAGCGATTGCGCGATTAATGCATTGTTTGGGAGGAGGTGAGGGAAGGGGAAAGAAGAGTAAATAAGGGGAGGAGAACTTTAAACCTTGTTTGTAAGGAAGTGAGAGAAGAGGAGGGAAGGATAAGGTAGGGTAAGTCTTCACATTCCTTACCCATGAAAAGGAAGATTTGCTTACACTCCAATTTGGGGTGTAAGGAAGAGGAAGGTAACTCTAAATATTATATGTTCCAATTTTATCCCTATTTTAACATATTAATTCTCAAATAATTTATCTAACTTAAAAATTTTAAAATTTTCTAGTTGAACATGATCTTTTCACTCATTTTTTATATCAATAAAGTTTTATAAAAATATACATAAAAATATTGATTTATCATTTGTCGTACTAAAGTATACAGATTCTATATTTTGCATGCTTATTATATGTCTACTCATTATTTTTTAATTTTTTTTATTTATTTAAGTCGTAAACATTTATTTTAGTTGATCTCACAAGTAGTTTTGACAACAAAAATCTTATATTGATTTAATGAACTATATTTTTTTTCACACATAGATTAATTTATTTTAAGAAGTAAGGGTATTTTTATAATTTTATATATTTAACCTTCGTTCCCTTTCCTTTTCTCCCAAACAAGGTAACACATATTACATTAATGAACCTTTCCTTCCTTTCAAACAAGGTGAACATAAATACTTCTCTTTCCCTTCCTTCCCCTCCCTTCCCCTCCCTTCCCCTTCCGTTAATGAACCTTCTCTCACCCCATCCAAAAAGGCCATAAGGGTGTCTTCTTCCTCCTTCGCATGGGGCGCCGCTGGCAATGGGAGAGCAATGAAAACCTAGGCTCTTCCTACATCTTCACGAGTGCAAGGAGCAACAAGGTGGAAGCCCTAGCCATCTCCTTCGCGTGGGGTTGTCTTCCTCCTGCGCCTTGGTTCCTCTCTTCACGCAGAAAACCAGAGGAAGGTCTTCCTGTTCTTCTCAACCGGGTGGCTCTGGAGAAGAAACCCTAGAGCGCAACTAGAGAAGAAGAGGGTGTGGGTGAAACCCTAAGGGAAGGGAACCTAGCCTTCTCCTCTCCCTCTTCTACTGATCGCCACTGACGAGGTTGATATGCGCCCTGTTCTTCATCGAGAACAGAGGCATTGCCGCCAAGTCTTCCTTCGCGCGGGTGTCGCCGGCCGATTGGCCTCCTCTGAGTGAAGTTGGCCGCCATCACACCACCTATCCTCTGCTCTGCTCGCCGAAAGTTCCGTGATTCAACCTTGCAGATCGTCTCTCCTTGTGTCCGCTGGGATAGAAGCTTGCTACCGGCTGTGAAGGGAGATGGAGCTGTGAGTGAGAAGAGAAGAATTTTCTCCTCCAAGAGTGATTTGTGAAATCGTTTATGGAAATATCCGTCAAATTGTTGTCAGGATATATCGGCCAAAGTTTTGTATTGATTGCTGTCATTGAACACCGGAAGGTTCTTTATTATCAAAAATTATTTCGCCACCAGAGAAGTCGCGTGTCAATGTCAGGGTTAACAACCGGAAGCTCATGATGATTCTGGAGAATTTTCCATTAGCGTCGGAAGGGTTCTGGTTATTTGTTCGTTATCGGCGGTCAAAGATTGACCACCGAAAATTACATCGAGAATATGGGACGGAGATCCAGATCGCCAAGAGTTTTGACCCCTACTTCCATTATATCGATGGCGACTGTATGGCAGTGTACGTAGTCGATGGCTGTATGGCAGTGTACGCAGCCGAGTCGATGATCTGATCCTGACACCGGTTAGGGGTAGTACTCGGAGAGTATTAGCGAACAGATATCGACCATAGGATATGAGATCACCGGACGCGGAGCACTGATCCCCCGATTTGGATCACCAGACTACTTTATTGTAGGGGGCGGAGTACTGATCCCCCGATGCTGAACATACCCAGTCTCAGATGCTTGCACGAGTGCTGTAGCATGTGGGGCAGTTGCATCATGCATATGCATATCATGTGCATTATATATATGTATTGGACCGCATTGACCCTGCATGTTGGTTGTTTATTGTTTGATTCTTGATTGTTGCATTCAGTTTAAAATGTCATTCATATGGTGCATTACATGAGACTATTCTAGTTGCTTACTACCTGCAGAGTTATTTCTGATACCTTGCTGAGCTTTGGTATGAAATTCTTATCTTTATTTTATCCCTTCATGCACTATCTGTCTCTATTACCCACTGATTTTTATACTCACCTTTGGACCCTGGGATTTTTCTGTCTTCCCATGTACCAGGTAGAAGCTTACAGACGATGTTAGGGATCTGCCAGCTGTGCCATCTCACATCAGAAGAATTGGTAGATTAAAGTTATTCATTTTTGTAGTAGTTTGATATGGTTGTATTAGCATTCATTACATTCGGTATGGTGTAGACAGGTTATATGCATTGGTGTGGTTCTTGTCGCGGTCTTCTGTTGTGTGGTTTTATATCTCATATGGATTTCCTTATACACGGTAGTTGACTTTCTTGTGATTTAATAGTTGCAATTGTTATCTTTCCGCTTGCGCATTTTGGTTTTAGTACGTGTGTAGCATTTGGCCGTGTGGGCCTTAAACTTAGAGTCCGTCACCTGTTATGTATCTGTGTGTGTGTGATTGGATGTGTAGTCCATATTTTTGGCCGCATGTAGCCGAGTATATATTGTTTATATTCAGGGAATTGTCTTGGATACTGGGGAGGTGCTGCCGAAATTTTTCAGACGGCTATCTCTTGGGTCGTGACAAGTAAAGTACGGTTGGAGGACTGGAGGACGTTGTGAAGTCTGGGCAGTCAGAGAGGGCCGAGCCACAGTAACAAATCCTGGGGGTTGAGGACAAAGCTGAGCAAAAGTCCAACGAGTCAGGAGGACTTGGTTGGCAAAGATAAAATTCTCTTGAGTGGAGTGGGTCAGGACGCGTTCCTAAGGGAACAGTAGGCGTCGGTCTAATCCAGAGTCTCACTGGAGACCTGAAGTTAAGACCAAGAGATAGTTCTAGGAATTGACTCTCCAAACCCGTATTTTGCATGTTATTTGGCTAACTTGTTATGTTGGGTTGGAGAGAATGAACATGTAGACTCCGGGCAAAAAAATCAGATTTTCAGTGTTGGAATCGACTTGAGTGAAACTCAAGTAGACCTGAAGTCTGATCAATCACAAACGGAAGTCTGCGCAGTTCTGTTTCTCCACGTCAGACTCAAGTCGACTTGAGCGAGGATTAGAGTCGATTTGAGCATCAGATAATGACGCAAAGAGGCGAAGGTTATCGGGAGGTGGCACGTCGGACTAGAATCGACTTGAGATTGGACTCAAGTCGACCTGAGGACAAAGTCACCGCGGAGAAAGTGGATTAAGCTGAGCTGGAGTCGACTTAAGATTTGCTTGAGTCGACTTGAGCACTATATAAAAGAGAAGCTCGACCAGAGGTTCAGAACTACTCTTCTTACAATCTACACGAGCACTCTTTTGAGATAACAGTGCCCTAAGAATCTTCATGCAACCCTAAAGCCGCCGCTATGCCGAATTCGCAAGGAAACGACGATAAAGCAAGTCTTCGGCATTCTCTTTGGTAACAAGTTCATTACTCATTGTAAATTCTCTATCTTGTTATCGGTGTTTGAGTTTTGTAATTGATCGACTTGTGTCCGTGAGGAACAAGTCCTATTAGTAGATTGCCTATCGGAAACGATCAACGACAATGGGCCTTGGAGTTGTAGCCTTGGGCTGTGAACCAAGTAAAACGACTGTGTCTGGGCACTTGTATTTTTACTTTCGCATTACTTTCCTGTACTTGTACTTGCTTCCGCAATATCTATTTTTCGTTAAATCAAAAATTGGTTGAAAAGTGAAACGCGCTATTCACCCCCCTCTAGCACATTCTTTCGATCCTACAATAGTTAGAAAACACTCGGAAATGATAGCGACAAACATTGTTGTATGTTTACGAAATAAGATTTCTCTCGAATCGATCGTTATCGATTATCGGCTCGTACCGAAGATGATGACGTGACTTAAGGCTTTCGAAGTCATCCAGAGGAGAGTTTGGCGTGGATCACTAGCAGAGGCGGGACTTCAACAAGGACCGCTCGATTGATGCCAACATCGCTCAACGTTATCAATAAGGTACACGTTGAATAATTTGTTATTTTGTAAAATTTTAATTTTCTACCATGCCTTGTACAATGTTATTTCTTATTTTACATGTGTGTGTTGTGATAATAATTAGTTTAATTATTTATATATTTCCACTGTGCACGTTTATGAAACTTGTAAACTCGCGCATTGCATCGGGATGATCCCAACAGTGGTTTCAAAGCCTGATAGTGCAAGGCCTACGTGTAAAATGGTTTTACGTATAGTAGTTAGTCTTGAATCTAGTTAAGGGAATTTTATGATTGAATTTAGAATTTTTAATTATAGAAATTTTTAATTGGTTAGGAGATTTCGTATTAGAAAATTTATTTCCTAATTAATTAGATTTTCTTGATTAAAAATTTTATTTCCTAAAAGAAAATATTGAGATTTAATTTAGAATTTCTAATTATAGAATATTCTAATTTATTAGGAAATTCAAATTAGAAAATTTATTTCCTAATTAATTAGATTTTTTAATTAAATATTATACTTTTTAAAATAAAATATGTGATTAGATATTAAAATTCGTTTCCTAGTCTAATTAAAGAATTTTGATTTGTGAAATCAGATTCTTAATTATATTTTATTAAATAAGATTTATGACAACTATGACTAGAAATAGTCATAATTAGTTGCATTAATTATGTTATGTCATGTCATTTGTCATAATTATTTGCATTAATTATGTCATGTCATTTATTGTCATATCATGTAGATAATTTCGTTATTTGCATGAAAAGAGGATGAGACCTAGAAATCTCTTATAAATAATTAAAGCTAACACCTTCTGATAATTTATTTAGAACTAGTGTTTAATTTCTTATCTGGGTTATTGGAGTCTTTCCCAGCCCGACTTGAAATTAAACATGTTAGAACTATCAAGATATGATCTCACGATTATTGGGTTGACTTTAACTTGAAGCGTTGATTTGTTGGACTCTCTCCAAGGTCAATGTGGATAGAGGTGAAGTCATGTGTTATACATATAATGTATACGT
>NC_133878.1:652873-694209 GCF_044706935.1 Curcuma longa | reverse complement strand
TAAGGAAACAGGTAATCGATCGGTTGATCGATTACCGATCGCAAACCCGAAGCAACCATAATCGGTCGGCTGATCGATTACCGATCGATCGATTTTTCACAGAACCTCTCGTAATCGACTCATTGATCGATTAACCTTGGGCTTAATCGATCGCATTGATCGATCGCTACTTCTTTCTCAAAATCGAACAGAATGGTTCTTAATCGATCGGTTGATCGATTAAGATGCCATAAATGGGGTAGGTGATCGATTCACCCACCCTGTTTTAAACCCTAACCCCTCACCCGTTCCTTTCTCTCTCGCCGACGTCTCAAAACCCTAAACCCCTTTCCTTCTTCCTTCTCTTCTGCGTCTGCTTTCCGTAGAGTTCCTTCTTCTTCCCGGCTCGCGATTTCCTTCCCCTAACGACCGCAGTGTTTAAGGTTTTTCCCCTCTTCTCCTCTCTAAACCCTAGCCGCCACCTCTTTTTCCCCTCTCTGAGTTGCTGTCGCGCCTCCTCCCCCTCTCGGCGACTCTCTTTACTCGGCGCCGCAGCTTGCAACCCTCGTCGTCGCCCCCACTAGCGCCTTCGCGGCTCCTTCTTCGGGGCGCCACTAGACCTCAACACCACGCGGCTATTCTTGTTGGTAAGAGGTTGAATCCTGGCTGTTTTGGTTGGTTTACTGTGGATTTTGAGATGGAGAGGGGTATCTGATTTCCCTAAACCTTGAAACCAATCTCTTCTTGAGACTTTTGTTCCTCTTCTTGATTAATTGTTAGTGCTCCTCGATCTGCAGGGTAGTCTTTTTATCTTATCTTATTTTTCTATTTTATTGTTTATGATCCTAGTGGTTTGCAATTTTAGGTTTAGTTACCTTTGTTGTTTCACTCTAAAGTGTAAAGAAGGTTAAAGTGTAAAGAAGGTGATGCTTGTCCTTTATCGTTAGGCATTTACAGGCTAAAATCTGGATTTTTGGATTTGCTTCGACCAAAACGGTGACTCTGGAAACTGGAAGTGATGTTCCTTCATTCCTTTTTTTTCCGTTAGGAGAGTCTGATTCTCAATTTCTTTATTGTTATTATTCTACAATTTAACTGCAACCATATTCAATTGCTACTTCAGGATAGGTAGAAATAGGTACGAGTCCCCTTCTTTAATTAAAAGGAATTATTGAAGTCAAAGAATGAGCTTTCCCTCTCTTCATGTTTCTGACTTGCAGTAGGAATGATCACCTAAATGCTCTTTAATTATAAATTAGCAATATATGAAGAGCTAAGAGGTGAATAATGAGTGAGATTGGCTTTGGCCTCAAAATCGTAAATGGTGTTTCGGGGTGCGATCCAGAGTTGTTATATCTCCACTCTCTCCTAGATTTTTATGTAAATTAATCCCCTTGTTGGATTTTCAATGTCTCCCCTCTCCCGATTCACTCTTATCCTTATGACTCAGGATCTCAGTCAGGTCTCTTTTATTCAGGAATAGGAACTTCTTCATTTGGCTTATTACCGTGGTCAAATCTCATCCCTCTCAGCTTGCTTATCTGTTGAGACATATCCTTATTTTATTATAATTGTTTTATCATTCTAATTTCGGTAGTATATTCCACTTCAAGCGTGACAAGCTCATTTTGTTGGATTTCTCATTATAGGACATTGACCGGTTACAGGACTTCTGGACGGAGGTTTTTCTTTTCGGACACCGACTACTTTCGGAAGGCGGGTATCTCGACTTATCTTTTAGATTTGTCTTATTGATATGTATAGTTTGCTAGATTTAGTGGTAATATTTATGCGTTATTTCTGTTGTGATAAGTTACTACTTGGTACATATGGTATGCCTTCCTTGTTACACTGTTTCGTTACTAGCATAGATTGGTTATTATTATGCGCATTAGTGTCATGCATCATTTTGCATGATTGCATGCTAGCGATCGGCTCCTTTGCAGTTTGAGCCCGTCGCTAGTTACAGGATCTGCACACACAACTACTCATGAGATAGTGGTACACCAGGAGGGTGTGTGCAGTTGCTCTGTCAGGGCTCCGCTCGGCCACACCAGAGGTAGCAGTGCCATAGCGTTGTAGCATTACAGGGATCCCTCCTTCGCATTATGACGAGGAGATGAGAGCGTTTGTAATACCCGCAATATTCCTACCATGATTCCTGGATATTATGAATGAAAGCCTAAGTTATGGGGGAAAATTTAGTAGAAATGCTAAATAACCCTTATATTAAAGGGATAGGACCCTAAATAGACCAAATGTAGGGTATGTTCTAAATGGGTCTATGGGTTAATGTTTTTCATAATGGGCCTAATTTTTATATGGGCCAAAGGGAATGAACATGGGCTCTTATGTGTGGGCTTTGCCAAAAGAGAAAAAAAGAAAAAAAAAAGAAATGGAGGAACCAAGGAATTGAACCTTGGACTTCATGCAAGTGGCAAGCCTAGATGCACATGGGTTAGCCACTAAGTCTAGCAAGCAATTGCTATGAGAAGGACAAGGGAAATGCTAGTTAAACCTAGGGTTCTAGGGAGAGGGGTTTAACAAGGAAAAGAGACACTTGTTCTCTTTTACTAGTGAGTTAATGGGAGTTAAAGTTAGAGTGGTCAATTTGTGTTGAAACACTTGCCTCACTAAACTCTATATAAGGCTCCCTAGACACCCCATTCTCTCATTTCTCTCCTCACTCTTGCCGTGAACTCTCTTTCTCCCTCTCTTCCTCCACCTTGCCGAGAGCCCTTTTCTCTCTTTTCCTTGAGTTGTGGCCGAGAGGTTGAAGGAGAAGCCTCCACTCTTCATCTTCTTGCTCTCTTGGCCGAAGACTTCAAGAGCTCTCCCTCCTTCCTTGTGTGGCCGAGAGGTATAGAGGGGGGATCCATCTTCCATCAAGCTTACAAAGGCAAGAAAACTAAGGCAAAGGTTAAAGGCTAAGAGAAGGGTCAAAGTAAGGGTAAAAGAATTCTTAAAGAAATCGTTGTAAGTTTCCCCTCACCTGCATCATATTTGCTACGTATGGTTCCATGCATGCTTTCTTGAGTTTATGTTATTTGTCATGCAAAAACCATGAGGAACACATGTTAAAGTTTCGGCTAAAGCTATGTAGGAGTTAGATGATGACTTGAACTCAATCTATGGTCTCATATGCTCAAAAAGGTTTCCATGTCATGAACTAGGGTTTTAGTGGTTAGTCTTAAAGTTTAACCAAGGAAAACCCAATTTGAAGGTTTCGGCCATGATCCATATTAGGGCTTAGGGATGATGCTATAACCCTACTATGGCTTAATGCATGATATATGAACTTGTAGGAGGATTTAGAGAGGTCTTGGTTTAACCTAAACCATGGTATGCACCTCTCTAGGTTTCGGCCAAGGAGGGAAGTAGGGCATCAAGTGATGCTCTAGCAAAGGAAGGGTGATTTAGAACAAGTTAAGGTTTACCAAGCTTTAGGGTTTAATGAACTAATCCTAAACCATGTTTGGTACCTTGGAGGTTTCGGCCAACCCTAAGAACTAGGGTTTAAATTCATGTCTTGAACTTAACTAGGGTTGCAAGCAATGAACCATGATGGTTAAAAGTTATGTGGTTAAACCCTAACCTAGGCTTTGCCTATAGGGGGTTTCGGCCAAATGAAGAGGAGTTGGGTTTCAACCTCAACTATGATTATCAACCTTAGTTAAGGATGCACCATGATAAGGTTATGGATGAAAGGCTAACCCTAAGGAATGTGGGTTTAGCTAATAAGGCTATGATATGATGTAGCATGCCATATGCATGAAAGGAAATGTATGCATGAATGTTCAAATGTTATGTTTAAAGCAATGAAAGGAACATTCATGACATAAATGAAAAAGGGCATGTACATCATTATGTTACTTTGAAATGAATGGCTTGTACCGGATCCTGAAAAGGAATCCAAAGGGAAGGGCACCCTAAGGCAGCCAAACGCCCCTAGGTTTGAGACCTAGTAATCGAGTAGTCGAGACTAGCTATCTCGTACTATCTCTTGAATGTATGTGCGCAAAGAATGAATGGGTACAAGCCAGGGATCCCATAATGTTGATGATATGTTTATCTATTATGATAATAAGTTTTCAAAGGCATTTGCATTATGTTTGTATGCATATGAAGGAAATGATAAGATAGAAGAACGTATGTGCTTTATGCAATTCCATGTGCTTCTATGTTTATGCTTATGTTGCTTATGCTATATGAATGTGATGTGACGAATGGTTTTGTGAGTAGGAAAGGAACTTACTAAGCCTTGTGCTTATAGATTCTTTCTTATGATGCAGATCCAAACAGTAGTCACTGAACAAAAAGGGAAGCAGCAGAGAAGTGGTTGATAAAGGATGTGTGTGGTGGTGACATAGCATAGAGATCCTGGCAACTTATTAAACATGATTTTTATATATGCATGTTCGAACGTCTGGAGTTCTGTTATGATGAATGCTTGTGCTACCTTTAATTACATTGCATCATGTGCATACTGCATGGATTGCATTTATTATGCTGCATTTTATTTGCTGCATATGTTTGACATGCACATACAGGAGGCCTTATGCATTTGGTTTGACTACCTTACACCGACTTGCATAATTTGTACCCTTGAGGTAGACAGGTGATTCTGGTATGTACAGCTCTTCCAGTTCAGTATGGCATTTCTTATATATCCTTTTCAGGAGTCTGTACCGCATGATTATTACTGCTAGATTTAGTTTACTATACATGTCTGCTAGATATCCGCTGAGTTCTTTGAACTCACTCCCGTTGATTTTATTCTTTTCAGGTTGACGTCTGTCTGGAGAGCCGTGCTGCTAGTCCCCTGTCGAGATGTCAGAGTCTCTTTCGGATTTTGGTTTGGTTATGTTTTCGGTAGTTCATATTGTGAAAACTATTTTGATCATGTGGACTCTCGTATATGTTTTATTTTTGGTGTATGTTGGTTTGATGTCGTATGGAGTTTTATTATACATACTCAGTTTTAGTATGCATGTTATGATTTATTGTTGTGGCCGTGTGGGCCTTTATTCATTCAGTCTAGTATTTTATCCATGTATTGTATTATGGATAGGCCGTGTGGGCCTTTGTGTATTTGTGTATTCAGGGTAATTGTCAATTGTTACAGGGGAGATGCTGTCAAAATTTTTCGGACAGCCTTCTCCCTGGGCGTGACAATTTATTTGGTATCAGAGCCCAGGTTTGCGAGTCCTTTTTGGGTTCTTTCGTTGTATTTTGGATTTATCTGTATCAATTTAGTTGGTATCAGATGGTAGTTTCGGTGTTTACGGATTTCCGTTTATCTGATGCCAATTAGCATGGTATCAGAGAAACAGGTATGCGATGTCCTTTTTGGTTTTGGTATTTCGCATTTTTGTTTTGGAGTCGTTATTGCGACAAGGTCATGTTTTGGGACTAGCGGCGACAAGGCATCTCCAGATGGCAATAGGTAAAATATTAATCTAGCAATTTTGGTACCTTTAATAATACTTGGTAATAATTTTAACAGATATGACTCGAGGAAAGCATGCTTCTACACGGGGACGTGGTGCAAGACGGCCACGTAAGAGGACGTTCGAGTCTCTGATGGCCGAGCCCCTGTAGGGCCTACTGAGGTTGAGTCCTGTCGTTCAGGGACAGGCTTCACAGGGTATTGCGGGTATTTCGGGCTCTCAGTCTCCGGGGGTCTCTTCTACGAACCCATTAGTGGACCCCGCAATACCCCTAGCAGCACCCATCGTACCCCCAGAGTTACCCACCCCGGTAGTACCCACACCAGCGGTGTTCACTCCACCAGCGGTACCTCCGCCAGTGGCGCCCACTGTATACCAGGCAGCCTCTGCTGTCGCCCTGACGTGCACCAGCAGCCACTGCTGCTACGTATCAGGCAGCCCCTGCTGCCGTACACAGGCACTGAGTGTCTACCACCAGGCAGCCCCTGCTGCTGCATACCCGACACCTCCACCGGCAGTGCCTGCTACTGCATACCAGGCACCTCCACCTGCAGTGACTCCAGTCGCTCCGGCCTATGTGTATCCTGCAGTGCCACCTGCGGTACCTGCCCCTGCTTATGCTGCAGTACCGGTTCCAGCACATCCGGGTGTACCACCAGAGGTACCTCCCCCGGTTTATCCAGCGGCACCCCCTGCAGCACTCGCCCCTGGCCTTCCAGCAGTACCACCTCCTTCCTTTGGTTCAACCAGTTCCAGTGGCGAACCCTACTCATCCTACGGATCTGACTGCGGCACGAGCTCGGATTCCAGCATTAGCGGAGTCGCTGAAAAGTCGATTCACACTATTCCGCGGAGGGACGGATCCGAGGACAGCTCAGTCTTGGATAGAGACTGTGGAGCGCACCTTCTTCTATATGGCTTGCTCCGAGTGGGAGAAGGTAGAGTTGGCTGCCTTCCATTTACGGGACGAGGCCGAGGTCTGGTGGGCCACACAGCGCACGATCCTAGGCGAGCAGGACATTACATGGGCGAGATTTAGGGAGATTTTTGAGAGTCAGTATTTTCCACTGTCATATCAGATGACGCGCCGTCAGGAATTTCAGAGTCTTCAGCAGAAAGGGCGCACAGTGATGGAATACAATGCTGACTTTAATCGGTTAGCCAGATTTTGTCCTGAGTTAGTCGCTGAGGACAGGTCCCGTATGCTTCAGTTTGTCCAGGGGTTGGATGGACATCTTCAGGTGAAGATAGCAGGATTTGGCATTTCCTCCTACCTACCGTGAGGCTTTGGATAGAGCTCTTCTGATAGAGTCTGCCCAGCAGAGGGCGTTTGGGGATAAAAAGAGAAATAAGCAATCAGCTCAGAGTTCAGCCCAGACCCAGCAGCCACAGGCTACAGGACAGCAGCGTGGCGGTCGCAGAGAGTCGGGTCAGATTACTTCTGGGGCATCGAGCAAGCCCCAGAAGTCAGGACAATCTTCATCAGGACGCTCTCGGTCTTCCCGACAGGATCAGAGGCAGTCCGCCAGTGACACTCACTGTACTCGATGTGGGTCTAGAGATCACATTACATCAGCCTGCTCCCTGGGACAGTCAGTTTGCTATTATTGCAAACTGCCCGGACACCTGAGCCGTGATTGTTCGCTGAAGGCTCAGCATGTGTCTTCAGGGGTTTCTATTCCGGGAGGACAGTTTGGTCAGACGGGATCACAGAGAGGGGGGCAGAAGGCCCAATCTTCGCATCGCCAGCAGA
Source organism: Curcuma longa (assembly GCF_044706935.1). NCBI lineage: Eukaryota > Viridiplantae > Streptophyta > Magnoliopsida > Zingiberales > Zingiberaceae > Curcuma > Curcuma longa. Next base: position 687,027 of record NC_133878.1, on the reverse strand, counting down.
GGACAGCTCCCCCTGCAGCAGCTGCATATGGCATGCACGGACAGGAGCACTCTAGTGCCCCTACTGGTATCGCAGAGTTCTGTTGCGGGACCTCAGTACCAGACTCATGTTCAGTACCAGTCGCAGCCTCAGCCACTGGTTCAGTATCAGACGCAGTCCCAGCCACCAGTACAGTATCAGTCGCAGTCTGCATATCAGCCTCTGGTTCAGTATCCGGCATCGCCTCACTATCCGCCTCAGTGGCAGACCCAGGCCCAGCCGCAGCAGCCTCTGGCAGCGCTACCACCCCCACCCCCGCCAGAGACTGGACGGGTCCACGCAGTTACCAGAGAGGATGCGCAGCGAGCCGACGGATCCATTTTTCGCGGTACGATTTTACTTTATGCATTTTCCGCTGATATGCTAGTTGATACTGGTAGTTCCCATTCTTTTATTTCTCGTATCTTCATGAGAGAGATTGGTAGACTACCTACCCTTAGGCCACAGCGGTTGACGGTATCCCTACCATCTGGTGATATAATAGATGTCACTCAGGAGGTCAAAGGATGTCCATTAGATTTCGGCAGCACCATACTCACTGTAGATTTGCTAGTTCTTGATATGATCGAGTTCGACATCATTCTTGGCATGGATTGGTTGACCGTTTATCATGCCACTGTTGATTGCCAGACGAGGGTGGTTACGTTCCGACCTCCTAACCAACCCTCGTGGGATTTCACTGGCATCCAGGGCAACGGAATATCGACCATTTCTGCGATTCAGGCTCAGAAGCTTCTGTCACATGGCTGTCAGGGTTTTCTATTATCGCTGATCAGTGATGACGGCAGCAGTAGTTCTCAGCTCTCAGACGTTCCAGTAGTCCGAGAGTATCCGGATGTATTTCCAGATGAGCTACCAGGCTTGCCTCCCCGAAGGCAAGTAGAGTTTGCTATTGAGCTGATTCCGGGGACTGCGCCGACATCGAAAGCTCCTTACCGTATGGCCCCGAAGGAGTTGGACGAGCTAAAGGTCCAGCTCCAAGAGTTATTGGACAGGGGTTTCATCCGCCCTAGTGTATCTCCGTGGGGTTCTCCGGTATTGTTCGTCAAGAAAAAGGACGGTACTCTGAGGTTGTGCATCGATTATAGACAGCTGAATGCAGTGACCATCAGAAATAAGTACCCCTTGCCACGGATTGAGGATTTGTTTGATCAGCTCAGAGGTACATCAGTGTATTCTAAGATTGATCTGCGGTCCGGATATCATCAGCTGAGAGTCAAAGATTCTGATGTTCAGAAAACAACATTCCGCACCAGATACGGACATTATGAGTTTTTGGTAATGCCATTTGGGCTTACCAATGCTCCAGCGGTATTTATGGATTTGATGAACCGCATCTTCCTGGATTATCTAGATCAGTTCGTTATCGTCTTCATCGACGACATTTTGGTCTACTCGCATTCCGAGGAGGAACATGCACAACATCTTCGCATAGTCCTGGAGACTCTTAGAACATCGTTTATATGCGAAGTTCAGCAAGTGTGCTTTCTGGCTATCCTCAGTCGGTTTTCTGGGACACGTGGTTTCTAGCAGAGGTATCTCAGTAGACCCCCAGAAGATCGAGGCTGTCACCAGTTGGGAGCAGCCGAAATCAGTTCAGGAGATCCGTAGTTTCTTGGGCTTGGCCGGATATTACAGACGGTTCGTCGAGGGTTTCTCCCGCATTGCTTTGCCACTGACACGCCTTACTCGGAAAGGCGTGAAGTTTACATGGACAGAGGCTTGCGAGACCAGCTTCCAGGAGCTAAAGCGGAGATTAGTGTCGGCACCGATTCTGGTATTACCCTCCGGAGAGGACGGATTCGTACTCTACACCGACGCATCTCATCAGGGTTTGGGCGCTGTTTTGATGCAGCACGGCAGGGTAGTCTCCTATGCTTCACATCAGCTGAAGGAGCATGAGAAGAACTACCCAGTACATGATTTGGAGCTGGCCGCCATTATCTTTGCCTTGAAAATTTGGCGGCATCATCTGTACGGTATTACATTTGAGATTCTCACTGATCATAAGAGTCTCAAATATCTTTTCACCCAGAAGGAGCTCAATCTCCGACAGAGGAGATGGATGGAGTTCCTGAAGGACTATGATTGCACCATTAGCTACCACCCAGGGAAAGCTAATGTGGTTGCCGATGCACTTAGCAGGAAGTCCAGAGGGACTTTGGCTTGCCACCGAGTTTTGGTCACGGATTTGATACAGGGTTTCTCCGAGTTGGGCCTTGAGGAGCAGAGACAGACAGAGCAGGGTATTCTTGTCACCATGGTTGCTCAGTCTTCGATCAGGACGAGGATCCGAGAGGCTCAGGCTGGTGATCAGCACTTACAGTTCATTGGCAGCCAGATATCCTCCGGACAGCAGACTGAGTTCACCCGAGATGACGAGGGTATTATTTATTTCTGGGGCAGATTATGCGTACCTGAGTCTCACCCGGTCATGGAGGAATTACTTCAGGAGGCTCATCGCTCCCGATTTGCTATCCACCCAGGCGGGACCCGCATGTATCGAGACCTGAGGCGTGCCTATTGGTGGAATGGCATGAAGAAAGACATCGCGGATTTTGTAGCTAGATGTCTAGTCTGTCAGCAAGTGAAGGCTGAACACCAGAGACCTGCTGGACTACTTCAGAGGATTCCCATTCCTGAGTGGAAATGGGATCACATTACTATGGATTTTGTGGTGGGACTGCCTAGGACACGACGAGGCCATGACGCGGGTTGCAACTGGATCGTTGCTTCCAAGGCAATTAACGCTCAATAAAAAAACTCCTTTAGGCGGAGAAGCCTTTACAATTGTAGCACACAGACTTAGAGAGAAGATTACAAAAGTAATTGATGATTTAACTCTAAAACTCTAAGTCTATTTATAGCACAAGAGAATAGATCTAGATCGTTGATCGTAGATGAACTTTCTCTTGGTCGTTGATCCGTTGATGCGATCCTAACCGTTGATCAGAGATAAGCTTGATCGTAGCCGTTGAGTAAATAAGGATAAACTTTATCTTTAATAAAAGATAAAGAGAATTATCCTTAATAAAAAAATAAGCATTTATCTTTTATATGATAAAAGATAAATCTTATTATTATTATTTTTCTTCTTTTTTTTTTTTCCGCCACGTTCAAACGGTCCAAGTCTACGTCGTCTTCTCCGGTCAACGGTCAACAATGGTCAAAGTCAAAGTCAATGGTCAAAGTCAATAGTTTGACTTTTGTTGACTTTTTGTAGAATCTTTGGTTGGGTGATTTCTGGCCAACCGGAGTTAGGCTCACCCGAACCCGACTCCGGCCTTTTGCCCCTCGAGCATGCTTCCTCCCGGCTTCTCGTCCCTCGGACTTCGCGCACGTCCTTCTCGCTCCACCGGTGTACTCTTCCGTAGCTTCCGCGTCCCTCGGATTGCACCGAGCCCGTCGGCTCACTTTCCCGTGCAACCCTTCTCGTCTGCTACGTCTTACGCTCGACTTCCTCCGTACCTAAGTTCCTGCACACTTAGCAGAGGGATTAGAACAACACAGGACCTAACTTAACCTGGTTGATCACATCAAAACTAACCGGGGCACCAACAATCTCCCCCTTTTTGATGTGCATCAACCCAGGTTCAGTTAGGGTTAAACCAAAAAATAATAAAAGAAATAAAACTAAATAAACAGCTAAGCATAAAAAGAATATTTGCATGTCAAAATTATAACCTCCCCCTGAACTTCAGCCTACTCTCCCCCTTTGATCACAGCAAAAACGGGGGTATTTAAAATATAATTTTACATTTAAAATATAATTTTCACTTAAAAATTTATAGAAAATAATTTCATTGATATAAAAATTTGAAAATTTTTGTGAAAGTTGAATAAAATGTTTGGGAATAGTACAAAAATTTTCAGAATTAATTGATTTTTCTATGTGTAGAAAAAAATCAAAAAGTGACAGAGTAAGAAATATGAAAATTTAATTTTTAAAATTCTAAATTTTCTAATAAATTAGTAAAAAAAATTGACAAAGTCAGCATATGATGTGTAGATCCGAAAAAAATTAGATCTGGTCAAAATATTTTGTTATCAAATTTTTAAAATTAAAAATAAGATTTCATTATAAAATTTGTAGAAAATTGAAATATTGTTAAGAAAATCTAAAACATTTCGTAGAGGTCGAGAATAGAGATATGAGATTATACAAAAATTTTCAACTTTAAATGCATTCGCTAAGTTTGAAAATAAAATAAATACTCATAGAGAGGAATTTTTGAAGAATAAATAAAAAGAATTCTAAAATACTTCAAAAAATTCGACAAAAAATTGTACTGAATTCTTTTGACTATATCTATGTCCAAAAAATTATACTTGAGAAAATAAATTACGTTTCTATTTTTAAATTTAAAATTTGAATTTCAAACGAAAAATCATGAAAATTCAAATAAATTTTTGGAAAATCTTGAAAAATTTCAAGTGTATAGCTGACATCTTTGTGCATTCAGGAAAAATAGAAATATAATTTTTTTTTAACAAAAACCAATCGAACTAAATTTTCTAAATTAATGAGAAATAACAAAAAATTAGTCAACTAAGTCCATATGTAATAAAAAGTCAGTTTAAAAAAGATTTAGGAACCCAAAATAAGTTCCTATCTACCGGGTTAATTAAAAATTTTGGGGGTACATAATTTCTGGGAATTTTTCTAAGTTGACCCTTATGATTTTTAACATACCAATTTAACCCTTGAGTATAATAATTCTTTTTCTGTCGCAGACATGTAATATCAATTTCTAATTTTGCAACTAAATTTTCTAAATTTTCATTTCTATTTTTTAAATTATCAAACATGCTTAATGGACATGATGTAGATAATTGTTTTTTCAAATTCAAAAGTTTTCTTCTATTTTTGCATAAATTATTAAAAAGAGATTTTATAGCAAAAAATAATTCGTTAGGAGATAGTTTGCATACCTCACTTACCATGTCGTCATACCTATCACTTAGTGGTTCATCGTCGCTGCTGCTTTCATCGGATGACTCTCCCCCTTGATCGATGCTCATCTCCGATGTGCTTTCTTCGTCGTCCTCCTCTTGATGACTTGCCATTAAAGCAAGTCCAGCATACTCTTCGTGTTCTGAATCGTCGGAAGACGTGTCATCCCACGTTGCTTTCAAGGCCTTCTTTCTTTGCCTGGGAGTCCTTCTTCTTGTTCTTTAGTTTAGGACAATTTTCCTTTATGTGACCATCTTCGTCACAATTGTAGCATTTTACTGTCCTCCTTTTTGGAGATCTCTTCTTTCCCTGAAACTTTGAAGACTTATTAGATTTAATAAATTTTTTAAATTTTCTTACCAGATATCCTTTTTCTCCTCCTTCATCATCCGAGGACGCCGATTCTGGTTCCGTTGTTTTCACGTTCAGGGCTACACCGTTCGCCTTTCGACTTCCTACAATTCTTGATTCATGAAGTTCAAATGTTGAAAATAAATTCTCGAGCGAAGTTGTCTCGAGATCTTTAGCAATAAAAAATGAATCGACAAAGGAAGACCAATCAGAATTTCTCGGGAACGAATTAAGCGCGTACCTTAGCGAATCTCGATTACTTACCTTTTCTCCGAGATTCGTTAGTTCAGTTATTAAACCTTTTATCTTCGAGTGCAGATGCGCTACCGTTTCGCCTTCTTCCATCCGGAGGTTAGTCAGTTGGTTGCGGAGAAGATCCCTTTTGGCGAGTTTGGCCTCTGAAGTCCCTTCGTGTAACTCTAGGAATTTTTCCCAGAGTTCTTTAGCGGATGCATATGTACCGATTCGGTTGACCTCTTGTGCCGGGAGTACAGAAAGCAAATGGTAAACTGCTTTTCCATTCGCTACAAAATCGGATTGGTCCTTCTTGCTCCATTTGGTTAAATCCTTTTCTACGGGAGCTACAAAACCAGACTGCATTATTATAAATAATTCGAATTCAGTCGTGAAAAATACCTCCATCTTGCGCTTCCATTCGGCGAACTCCCCCTCGAATTTTGGCGGGTAGATTACGGGTCCGACCATTTTGGTTGACGATGCTGCAGTTGGCGGTTAGTCCTTCTGCGGCGAACTCGCTCTGATACCACTTGTAGGATCGGGTTGGACCGGCTAGAGGGGGGTGAATAGACGGTTAAGAGAATTAGCACTCGTCTTTAAGAAAAACTTGGTTGCAACTGGATCGTTGCTTCCAAGGCAATTAACGCTCAATAAAAAACTCCTTTAGGCGGAGAAGCCTTTACAATTGTAGCACACAGACTTAGAGAGAAGATTACAAAAGTAATTGATGATTTAACTCTAAAACTCTAAGTCTATTTATAGCACAAGAGAATAGATCTAGATCGTTGATCGTAGATGAACTTTCTCTTGGTCGTTGATCCGTTGATGCGATCCTAACCGTTGATCAGAGATAAGCTTGATCGTAGCCGTTGAGTAAATAAGGATAAACTTTATCTTTAATAAAAGATAAAGAGAATTATCCTTAATAAAAAAATAAGCATTTATCTTTTATATGATAAAAGATAAATCTTATTATTATTATTTTTCTTCTTTTTTTTTTTTCAACCGCCACGTTCAAACGGTCCAAGTCTACGTCGTCTTCTCCGGTCAAAGTCAACGGTCAAAGTCAAAGTCAAAGTCAATGGTCAAAGTCAACAGTTTGACTTTTGTTGACTTTTTGTAGAATCTTTGGTTGGGTGATTTCTGGCCAACCGGAGTTAGGCTCACCCGAACCCGACTCCGGCCTTTTGCCCCTCGAGCATGCTTCCTCCCGGCTTCTCGTCCCTCGGACTTCGCACACGTCCTTCTCGCTCCACCGGTGTACTCTTCCGTAGCTTCCGCGTCCCTCGGATTGCACCGAGCCCGTCGGCTCACTTTCCCGTGCAACCCTTCTCGTCTGCTACGTCTTACGCTCGACTTCCTCCGTACCTAAGTTCCTGCACACTTAGCAGAGGGATTAGAACAACACAGGACCTAACTTAACCTGGTTGATCACATCAAAACTAACCGGGGCACCAACATTATTACGTTCAGCATTTATACTTCATAACTATTGTTAGTATCTGCTGATAGTAAATGTCAAAATTTGGGGATCAAATTTTTATTAGTGGAAGAGAATGTAAAATACGGTAATAGAAAAACAAAAAAAAATTATTAAAGGGTTCGGGTTTAAAACCCATTAACCCCTTAGGAATCCAATAACCTTTCCCCCCTTTGTGATTTTTCTTCTCCCACCGCGCGCCTCCTCCGCGATCTCCTCCCTCATCTGCCGCGGTTTCCTTTTTCTCCAGCCGATCACGATTTCTTTTCCTTAGCGACACAGCGTTTATGGTTTCCCTCTCCTTCTCCCTCTCCTCTCTGAACCGTAGTCGCCTTCCTCTTCTCTGTGTCCTGCCACTGCACTGTCGTTGCCGCCTGTCGAATCCCCTTCTTCCCCCTCTGCCCGAAGTTGTGCCTCCATCCGCTTCTCCTCTCCTCCCTTGCTGACGCCGCCACTACCCTGCCGCCGGTTCCCGACGGCCACAGCCCCGCCGCCGCGAGGAGAGGACTCTCGCGATCGCCTCAGCACAGTCACCATTTTCGGCCGACCACCGCCAATCGACGCTTGAATCCTAGGGCAACAAATCTGAGGTTGGATTCGGGAAGAAATCGATCGACTCAGAGTTGGATTTAGGTAAGTCCTTATTTGAGCCGGATCTTCTAGGTGGATTTAGGGATTTCGAAATTTGGGGATGTTGCATTTATCTGTGCTTGGCTTGGATGATTAGAGTTGTGGATTAGTTACCTTTGCACATGGGAGGGCCTTGTTGGAATCGAACCAAGTGGGTTCTTCGATTATGGTTGCATGTTTCTGTGATGTTATAGTTGCCCTTTAAATTCTAATCTGCCTTTTTATTCTGTTTGTTATTGCTTTGGTATAAGACAATAATCAAACTAGGATTAGTGCAGAAATCTTATCATCGCAATGTCCATTAGAAACAATTTTTCTAAATATCACTAATTAATTATAATCACGATTGAATAACAACATAAATAATAAAGGTATAATCTCCTTTAGTGGCATTGTGAACGGTTAATGATGGCAACTTTTACATTTTTTATGGATTTCAACATGAATACTTCTTGCTTGTAATTGATCTGAGTATCTCATCTGATTGAGTCAATGCGGTTAATAGAATAGTTTCATTTCTATTTCCATCAACAGAATGGTTGTGAATATTATTAAGTGTATTACCTTTTGTAACCGAATGAACTTAAGTGGATCACAACACAAAATGATCAACATAATTAATAATCTAATTGTGATATATAGGATAGAGTCATGTCTCATCCTTTTTCTTTGGAGTTAATTAAAGGAATAGGAATGTTTAGGATTGAACTTGATACAATTTAATTACTCATTTAGTCAATCACCTTGATATGAGAATGGCTAAGTTTAAGCTCCGTGTTACAGGACATTGAATTGCTATCGGAGGTTCTTTTCTGATACAGACTACATTCGGAAGGCGGGTATCTCGACCTATCTCTTTAGATATGTCTATTGATGTGTATGGTTTTGCTATGACTAGTAGTAGTAATTTTATATGCTTTATATCTGCCATGTTATGTCACTATTTAGCATATGTTGTTGTCATCTTTATCTGCTACTTGTTTAGGTTTATATACCTTCTTGATACTTGCCACATAAAATATGTTCAGCAGATATAGTGATATACTGTTTCTTTACTGGCATTGATTGGTCGTTATTACACACATTAGTGTCATGCACCATCCTTGCATGATTGCATGCTGGCGATCATCGGCTCCTCTGTAGTCTGAGCCCGTCGCCAGTTACATGATCTGCACACACTGCCACTCATGGGTTAGTGGTACATCAGGAGGGTGTGTGCAGTTGCTCTGTCAGGGCTCCGCTCGGCCGCTCAGGGGTAGTGGTGACGCAGCGTGGTAGCATTACAGGGATCCCTCCTTCGCATTGTGACGAGGAGATGAGAGCATTGCTCCCCCATGTACTTGGGGTAGGAGGATAGGTGTACTCCGACAGCATCCTGTCCACTCGGTCACGCAGGAGCAGTGACGGCAGAGTGCACAGTTGTCATAGCCCTACCCACTCGACCTCACGATTGTCTGTGACGGTGGCTGACTGGTGTCAGGGGTGACCATGTCATTGCATCATGTGCATACTGCATGGATTGCATTTATTATTGTTTGCTGCATTTGGTTGCTGCATATGTTTGACATGCACATACAGGAGGCTTTATGTATTTGGTTTGTGCTGTTGTATCGAGGTAGATGATTCTGGTATGTACAGCTTTTACAGTATTTCATTCTGTATTTCTTACTGTACAAGCATGGTTATTACTGTTAGATAGCTTATTGTACATATCTGTTAGATATCCACTGAGTTCTTTCCCCGTTGATTTTATTATTTTCAGGTTGACGTCTGTCTGGAGAGTCGTGCTGCTAGTCCCTCGTCGAATTGACCTCGACCATTTTGGTTTTTGCTATGGTTTTTCAGTATTTGTGTCAGAACTTGTTTTATGTCGTATGAATGTTCTTATACATGTTGGGTTTTGTGGTGCATACTTTATTTACTGGTTGTGGACCTTATTCACATAGTTTAGTTTCTGTTACATATGTTGTCATGTGTGGATTGTGGCCGTGTAGACTTTATTGTGGTCATGGAGGCCTTATGTTATATTGTATTTAGGAAAAGTGAATTGTTACAGGGGAGATACTGTCGAAATTTCTCGGACAGTCGTCTCCCGTGACGTGACAATCTTATCCTCCATTAATTATAGTAAAAAATGAAATCGTCACCTTGACAACTCTGCCAGAATGGCCCCTCACTTCCTGAAAGACAATAAATCACAAAAAACTTCACCTAACAATAGCGCATGCAAGGGGTGAGACAATCAATAAGCCATTCCACCCACTAAGAATCCATCCCAAACCTATTGATAACAACACTCTTACAAGAATCATCTGTGTCAACCCATGAGGTCATCTTATCCTCCATTAGTGATTCTAGGTTGAGAAACCTCTCTATAGTACTAGTCTTTCAAGAGCTATCCTCAAGTTCATCTCCTTGTCAAGGAAGTTTGTGCATTGAACATGTCATTGCCTTCAATGATGAAGAAAAGTAATATGCTTGTAGTAATACTAGTCAACAACATATCACAAGAAAGAACAATTATTAGTAATTCACATTTGCTACTAATGAATAAAATTTAATTTCGCAACAATCCCACTATTTGGTATTATTTTCTAGTGAATAAATTTTAATTTAGCAACATATCACCCAAAAAAAAAACACTGATTGCTAAACTTGACAGACATAAACTGAAAATCCACTCATTTAATCACAACATCTTCTATCATATCCATCGACATCGTCCAGTTTTTTCAAACGGCCATCAAAAATAATATACAAGACAAGACAAACTTTACTTCAAATGTCTTTATTAATAATATTAATAGTTCTCATTATTTTTGTCCGCGACGACGGTAAAAGTAAAGCCCTATCTGGGAATTCCTCGAAATCAGCCAACATATATTTACATCACCAAATATTTAGTAAGCATACTCCATCCATCACTCCTATTAACATGTACCGGTCCAGTATCCAAATTTCTAGCTTAGACAAAGAAAGCGAAACCAGTAGATTTCCGTGGTTTAGTGCACTCTGACTGAACCCAACCTATTTTCTGCTGCGTGTTGTCGTAAACAACAAGCTTCCGCCGCAAGGAAATGTCTGCCAGCAAAATAGGAGACAAATTCAATTTAATTCTGCAAATTCATCGTCCATTGAACTGTAAATTAGCCAGACCAAACTTGACTCTTGACTATGTATGAGCTTGTTGATTTATCATATAGAGGTTCAAAGCAATCTTAAGCCTCATTTATTAAAAAGTTTTTAAAAAAACTCAAATAGAGCTCAGCTACAGATAGAGGTTGTCCTTGTGATTCAATTAAAACATCCATCCAATAAATCATCTCTATATCATTTTTCTTATATTTAACATACTATAGAAAATTTTAATTTATAAGGTATTAAGAATAGATATAAATAGAGTATAAATATGATACATGTAGTGCACTTCTTTTATATTTGAACAAAACACAAAAGAAGCACAGTCAGAGTTGCATCTTAAATAAGTTATTCGATAAATTTATAGTCAAGCTCTGTTCAAGAACATTACCATGTCAAGCTCACCAGTGTTTATGCTTATTTATTTTATAATGTTAAACAAACATAAATGAGCTTATCAAGTGTTCCGGTTGAGAACTGCTTCAGGACACGTCATCGGACCTTCTCGTTGCTGACTTTGAACAGTAGATGATGATGAAGGCGATGACAGCTTCACAAGCACCGGAAACTTCACCGGAGCAGACGATGAGCAGCAACAGCTTCAGGGACGGCCTACGATCACAGGAGATGTCAGTAGGAAGGCCCGGGGGATGCCCTGGCGCGACCACTCCGACGATCAAGTTAGAGCAATGGGAGGAAGAAGATGAACAGTAGAAAAGAGAGAGCAGTTGAGAGAGTTCAAGAGAGATACCTGCGGAGTGGAGTGGTCTTTTTAAGAAGAGATGAGCGTGCATACCTGTCACGTCATCATTTAAGAAATGTCTCATCATGATTAATGAGGTAGTAGGAACAATCGAGTTTGTTGTCTCATCGCCGGTAAAGCATTATGTTGTCAATATCCTTGCAGATAACAGAGAGATAGCATTAATTATTGGAGGCGTGGGTTTGTCAGAAATCATGATGAGATGAGCCAAGACACTGTGAGGAGTGTAGTTACACCAGGGTGCTGACAAATATAATCAGAGGTTTTGTGAGGTGATTCGGTGATTTGACTAGTATATGGCAAAAAGAGAGCTTCGGCTAGTGAATAACCGCACGGAGGGAGTCGAATAATGCGCGGCCGAATGGAAGGATTCAACTAATACATAGCCGAACGGAAGGACTCGGCGTGTAGTTAGCCGAATGGAAGGATTCGACTAATACATAGCCGAACGGAAGGATTCGGTGTGTAGTTAGCCGAATGGAAGGATTCGGCTAGTGCGTAGCCGAATGGAGGGATTCGGCGAGGCACCTGCCGAATGGAGGGATTCGGCGAGGCACCTGCCGAATGGAGGGGTTCGGCGAGGCACCTGCCGAATGGAGGGATTCGGCGAGGCACCTGCCGAATGGAGGGATTCGGCGAGGCACCTGCCGAATGGAGGGGTTCGGCGAGGCACCTGCCGAATGGAGGGATTCGGCGAGGCACTTGCCGAATGGAGGGGTTCGGCGAGGCACCCGCCGAACGGAGGGATTCAGTGAGGCACTTGCCGAACAGAAGGATTCGGCATGTAGTTAGCCGAATGGGAGGATTCGGCATGTAGTTAGCCAAATGGGAGGATTCGGCATGTAGTTAGCCGAATGGACATACTTCGCCGGTGTAAGCTTGAACTACTCGAGGAAGTTGACTTAGCGGGTGGGGACTCCTACGATGGGACCAACTTCAGACTCGAGTCTGATCATGGCTAACCCCATGGTTCGTCCCCGGAACATAAGCCTCCCCACTAGTCTAGTCGAAGGGAGCGGGAGGCGGACTGACTAGACCGAGTCAGACTCGAGTTTGGGTCAGGTTCGGAGGCTCAATTTAATCAAATGAGAAAAAGAGGGAGAGAGAGATAAGCGATCAGACCGTTACACTGTTCGGAGGAAGGCTAATCGACAGAGGACACGTGTCGATGCGAGGTTGGTCGCATTAATGAGGGGACTGGCGGCGTGCGTGCGCGGAAAGGGGCCGCTGTCTTTTCCAACACAGGCAATTAAGGAGGCGTGCTTTTTGTCCGCCTTTTCATATCGGTGTCCTGACATCAGCAGATCCGCTCAGGGAATCGTGCTGATCTGACAACCCTTACTGAATCCAATCCCGCCTTTTCGATACCGCTTGATCGGACGGTCCCGATGAAATAGGGTTTTCATATATAGCTGGCGAAAGATTGCGGCGGGACCACTTCGCTATCTCCGTCCTCGCGTGTGTTTGCTGCTGCTCAGTGTCTCAAGCTGCTTCTTCTTCTCCGGCGAGTTTTAAGGCGTAAGCTCCATTTCCTTTCCTCTTCTCGAGTTTCTTTCGATGCCATTTCTTCTTCGTTCTATCTTTCGAGTTTATTTCGTGTCCAGCCCTAGGTTTTATAAGAATGTCGGAGTCCGAAAACGCCTGGTATGAGTCCACTGTTTCTGTATTTGATAGAGCGTCTAGGTCGGCGGTGAGACTCCAATATGAGATTCCTCACCAGTATAAGATTAAGGTTCCAAAAAGCCACCATCGACCGCACTTACCCCCTCCCGGTTACCAGACCTTTTTCCTTGATCAGTTGGAAGGAGGCCTGCGGTTCCCCCCTCCCAGACTTCTACGTTAGGATTGCGGCCTATTTTGGTGTCCCTGTTAACCAATTGGCACCCAACTCCTTCCGCCTCCTAGCCTGCGTTTGCATAGTGTTTCAAGTGTATGACATACCCTTGAACCCGACAGTTTTTTATTACTTCTTCTATCCGAAGAAGAAGGAAGACAGGGTATTCTATCTTAACGCCCGTCCCCGTTTAAAATTCTTGGCTGAGTGCCCCTCCTCCCTTAAGTTTTGGAAGACAAAGTTCTTTTTCGTGCGTCCCCCGAGTCCTTTTCGAGTAGCCGAGTGGAAGGACGATCTACCACTTCCCCCTCGACTGAGCGGCTACAAGAAGGATGCCGCCTACTCGATGGCTTCGAAGGTGTTGGACGGCTTGATGTTTCATGCCGGGAGGATACTCAGCGAGGAGGGCCTATTATTCCGAGCAGGCTTGAGCCCGATTGTTGCGGAGCTGTCACAGCCACTTGGTAAGAGATTATTACTGCCTTAGTTTGTTGATGTCTAATTTTATGTATTTCTTGTTTCTTCGCAGAGGATCTTTGGATGGCAGCTTCTATGAACAAGTTCATCAAGTGGGACCGGGCATCCTTCAAAAAATTGACAACCCCCGGCCACTCGGAAGAGAGTCCAGCGGCGGCAGCCTCAGCAGCTGATCGATCTGCCGCAGTAGAGTCCGAAGCAAGGTCTCATTCAGCCACTCCATCCAGCCGAGTCGGCCAGAGGCCTCCTTCTGAAAAGCCTCGCGAGAAGGCATCCAAGGCGAAGGAGCCCCGAACGGAGAGGGCCAAAGAGCAGGCTCCGAAAGCCAAGAAACCACGAGTGGAGGAGCCACGCGAGAAGGCCCCTAAAGCCAAGGCGCTGACTATCAACGAGCCGACTGACGAGCAAGCGTCTCGACCGCGTCCTCCGGCAGCTGAGATGGGCAAGTTAAAGCAGAAGGCTCGTCCAGCACTGCCACCTCCAGCTAAGAAGAAGAAACCCTCTAGCCCTCAGAGGGTGGTTGCCACGACGCCTGGCGTAGAGTCTAGTCGGGGGGCGAAAGGGCAGCTAGGGTCGCGAGTGTCAGCTGCTCGGGCCGAATCGCCAGCGCATTCTGCGGCCGGGTCGCCCGCTCCTACAACTGCTGCTATGCCCACCCCAGTACCGTCAAGGGCCGAATCGGCTGGTTCGACATCGTTATCAGAGAGACGGGAGCCGGTAGTAGCAGTGTCCGGCTCCCGCATTAGGCAGGAGGAGGCTACAAGCGGCGGGCTATCTACAACTCCTTCTGCTCCCGTGGTGAACTTGGAGTAGGCGGCAGAAAGGAGTACACGACTGAACATGCGAGAGACTTCTCCTCACATTATTAGGGAGGAGTCGCCCCGCCAAATAGTCTACTTGGAGGGCATATGTCCTCCTGGTGCGGCGGGAGTCTACCCTGGTGGCATCTTTCCACCAGGAGAAGTTCATTTGCCTCCCATTGCAGCAGATGCCCCCTCCGACGAGCTGAAGTCAGTGAGACCCTTGACCGGATCGCGCGCATCGGGGGGCCGCCTACTACGAACCCCTGACTCTGTCTGATCTAACCAGCTACACCATCTACAGCCTGTACCAAGTAAGTTTTCTTAACTCTTTATTTCCCTTATTGCCTTTGATAGGGAAAGCTAACATCTCCGCTGCAGATTTTGGCCGAGGCCTTGGAGCTGCACAACCGCCTGCCCGGCGTCTATCATCACTTTAACCTATTGGATGGGCAGGTGGCTGATCTGAAGGCCAAGGAAGCCGAGCTAATGAAGGACTTTGAAGCAGCTCGATCCGTCGTCAGCCAGCTTGAACATCAGGAACAACTTCGTTCCTTGGAAGAGCAAGTAAAGGCGCTGAAGGCCTGAGAGGCGGATCTGACTTCTGAGCTTGAGGCGGCTCGGTCAGCAGCCAATCAGCAACAGCATCAAGCTCAGCTGCGCTCCTTGGAGGATCAGATATCCCAGCTGCAATCCAAGGAGTCGGACTTGGCCAGGGAGCTGCAAGTAGCTCGCTCGGTGGCTGACCAACATCAGCACCAAGTAAGCTTAGCCAAGGCGCAACTGCTAACTGCTGAAAACCGGGTGGAGAACTTAGAGCGGGAGCTGTAGGAAGCCCGGACCTAGGAAGAGCTGAAACAAAAGAAAGATCAGTCGATCCTCCAGGACACTCGACTGGCCAAGTAGGAGGAGGAGGTAAGAGAGCTGAAGATTCAGCTAGATCAGAAATGCGCTGATTTGGACTTCGCCTGCAATGAGTCCAAAAGTTTGAAAGAGAGGGTCGCCAAGCTGGATGAGGAGGTGACCCAACTGAGGAAGCAAGTGGCCGACTTGACCGAATCAGCAAAGGTAGTCGAGGACGTCTCTGCAGATGCCCGGAGTGAGCTTGCAGCCTACAAGCTTAGCGAAGAAGACTGACTCGAAGAGGCTAAGGAGGCATGGCTGAAGTCGAAAGAATTCACTGATCAATTTCTGGAGAAGACTGGTAGCATGCTCCAAGCCGACTTTGAGGGAGCCTTGAGGCAGCTCCAGGAGGCGAGCGTGGTGATTTCAGATGCAGCCTTTGACAAATTAGATCCACAGAAAGTATGGAAGGCATTACCTGCTGCAGCTCGGACAGCCTCGGCAGTGTTGAAGAAGCCTCCAGTCGGCAGAGGGAAAGGGAAGGGGAAGTAGACATGTTTAATTAATGCCTGCCCTTTATAATTTTTTAGACTTGTAACTTCTGCAATTGTAACTCCTGAACTTATGCTTCAATGAAGAAATCTTTTCAAGTTCTCAGCTCCCTTTTCTCTTGGTTATTTTTGTTCTTTTCTTTAATTGCTAGGCCTTTATCCCAGGGAAGAAGGGTAAACCGGGATAAGGAGAGTGAGTGTTAAACCTTTCGATAGAAGGCTGTGAGATGCCTAAGTATAGAGAGGACAGGTGCATATGTCGGCAAGTAACGAGTGATTGACCGAGTGGAGCGTGCTGATGGACAACGGGTACTTCGCCCGTGGGTCTCTGCGTGCGGATTACATACGAGCTACTCTCGGATTGACTCATGAAGTCTTCCATGGGACTCAGCGCGTAAACGAATCGGTGTATGTAGTCTTCGGGAGCGCTAACGATGGATTCCAGTCCTGAGTCAGGTCATTGATGTGTGGACGTCGACGAGTGCTTCCATGTTGAGAAGGCGCAGGCGGCGGTTGCTGCTTCCGAAGTGGGAAGGCGCCGCAATGATGGAGGAAGGCAAGTGTTAGCTTACCTCTTAGCTTGTCGTTGGAGTAGGTCTGAGACCTAATGCAGAGTCGATGGAGTAGGTCTGAGACCTAATTATGTCGGTGGAGTAGGTCCGAGACCTAATTATGTCGGTGGAGTAGGCTCGAGACCTAATGCCGAGTCGATGGAGTAGGTCCGAGACCTAATTATGTCGGTGGAGTAGGTCCGAGACCTAATGCCGAGTCGATGGACTAGGTCCGAGACCTAATTATGTCGGTGGAGTAGGTTCGAGACCTAAGTTGGCTCGATCCGCGACTATGTCCGAGTCGGGAGAGTACTGTGAATGGCCGAGAGGCCTTGGAGTGGGGAAGGCCTGTAGGAAACATTACTTGTCATTGTATGTAAGGAAATGAATATAGACAAGTAAGGAAATGTAGCGTAAAGAGTTTTAAGTATGATAGGGTCGGAGGTGTGTGGCGCTCCATAGGTCTAATCAGATCCTTGCCCTCCGAGTCGGTGAGGTAGTAGGCGCCGGAACTTGTCTTCTTGACTACCCGATAGGGGCCTTCCCATGGTGGTTCAAGCTTGCCCACTTCGCCTGCCGGTTTCGCCTTCTTCCACACCAAGTCCCCTACTTGGAAGGATCTGGGGATCACTCGGCGATTGTACTTGGCGCACATCCTTTGTCGGTAGGCCATGAGTCGAGTGGCGGCTCTGTCTCTATCTTCGGTGATGAAGTCCAGCTCCATTCTTCGACGCTCCCCATTGTCTTCATCATAGAGCCTCCTTCTGTCTGATGGGACTCCCACCTCCATTGGCACTACAGCCTCTCCTCCATACACCAGATGGAATGGTGTCATGCTGGTGCTTTCCCTTGGCGTGGTTCGGTAGGCCCATAGTACAAATGGTAGCTCCTCCACCCAGCTGCCTCCTTCATGATCCAGCTTGGTCTTGAGGCCATGCAGTATCTCCCGGTTGGTCACTTCAGCCTGACCATTGGCTTGCGGATAGGCCACGGAGGTGAATGCTTGCTGGATGCCGAGTCCTTGGCACCAAGACTGGATCTTCTTTCCTTGGAATTGGCGGCCATTGTCGGATACCAGCCGTTGGGGAATGCCATACCGACAGATAATATTCTTCCATAAGAACTTGATGACGGCTTCCTCCGTGATGCGGGCAAGGGCTTCGTCTTCAACCCATTTAGAAAAGTAATCCACAGCAACCAGCAGGAACTTCTTCTGTTGCGGCCCTGTTGGAAAGGGTCCTACAATGTCCATGCCCCATTGGTCAAAGGGGCATGAAGTGGTGGAGGCCTTCAACAATTCCGTCGGTCGTCGTGAGAAATTCTGGTATTTCTGGCAGTGTAGGCAGGTGGATACTAACTTTGCCGCATCGGCTTGAAGAGTCGGCCAGAAGTAGCCGGCTAACAAAATCTTCCGGGCCAGCGATCTTCCCCCCGGATGGTTGCCGCAGCATCCTTGATGAGCCTCCCGCAAGACGTAGTCGGCGTCCTCTGGCCCAAGGCATTTGAGCAGAGGGCGGGAGAAGGCGCGCCGATACAACTGATCTCCTATCAGGGTGAATCGGGCTGCGCGCCGTCTGAGTACTTTGGCTAGGCTGGGATCTGAAGGAGTGGCGCCTGTCTGAAGGAAGTTCATGAGGGGACTCCTCCAGTCTTCCGGCTCTGATGCGGCTTCGGCCTGGTCTATTTGGGCAACGAAGGCTACTTGAGTGATGGGCTCTTCGTCCGTCCATTCGGTCATGGAGCTGGCTAGCCGGGCCAATTCATCCGCCTTAGTATTCTCAGTGCGGGGGATTTTCAGGAGGGAAACTTCTCTAATTCAGCTTTGAGCTTAGCAAAGGCTTCAGAATACCGACGGAGTCGGTCATTACGGACTTCGCAGGTTCCTTCCACTTGGTGTGCCACCAGCTGAGAATCTGAATATAACTGGACCCGCGCAGCTCCCATTCCGTTTGGCTGCCTGCAGACCAGCCAGCACGGCTTCATATTCAGCTTCATTGTTGGACGCACGGAAACTGAGCCTGGATGGATAGCCGAATCTCCTCTTCTTGAGGGGAGATCAGTACCACCCCGACTCCGCTTCCTTGCCGATTTGAGGAGCCATCCACATATACTTTCCAAGTTTGCTCCGGCTCCCCTTCAGGTATCTCAATGAGGAAATCGGCTAAGGCCTGAGCTTTAATGGCGGTCCGGGGTTGATACTGGATATCATATTCTCCGAGCTCCACGGTCCATTTGATGAGGCATCCAGAAATCTCCGGATTGGTGGCAGTCGGCCCAGCTTGCTATTGGTCAAGACTGTGACTGGGTGGGAGAAATATGGGCGTAGCTTCCGCACCAGCATCCATGCCAACTTCTCCAGATTGGAGTATCTGGTTTCCGCATCTTTGAAGAGATGACTGGAGAAATAGATGGGGTGTTGAGACTGACCTTCCTGTTTGACTAGCACGGAGCTAGCTGCGGAATTGGAGGCCGCCAGGTACATGAACAGGGGCTCGCCTGGTGAAGGTTTGGCGAGCCGAGGGAGCTGAGATAGGTATTCCTTGAGCTCGGCAAATGCCTTGTCGCAGTCTGCATTCCATTCAAATTTCTGTGCCCGCTTCAAGACCTTGAAAAATGGGAGGCTCCGCTCTGCTGCCCGAGAGATGAACCGGGAGAGTGCAGTGATCCGGCCCATCAGCTTCTGTGCTTCTCTGAGGTTGCGAGGTGGAGCCATATGAGATAAGGCTTGAACTTTATCTGGATTAGCCTCAATTCCTTCCTCAGTCACTATGTATCCGAGGAACTTCCCCACTCGGACACCAAATAAGCACTTGGCTGGATTCAGCTTCAGACCATACTGGCGTAGGGTGCTGCAGGTTTCTTCTATGTCGGCAATGAGGGAGCTTCCTCTTTCAGACTTAATCAATATGTCATCCACATACACTTCTATATTGCGGCCTTGTTGTTGCCGGAATATCTTGTCCATCAAGCGTTGGTAGGTGGCTCCTGCATTCTTGAGTCCGAATGGCATCACAGTGTAACAAAAAGTTCCATCTGCCGTTATAAAACTGACCTTGTCTTGGTCATCTACAGAAAGGGGGATTTGGTGATATCCCTGGTAAGCATCAAGCATACATATATATTCATGACCGGAGGTCGAGTCGACTAGCTGATCTATGCGGGGCAATGGATAGCAGTCCTTCGGGCAAGCCTTGTTCAGGTCTCTGAAATCCACGCAGACTCGCCATTTGTTCCCAGGCTTCGGCACCAGCACCACGTTGGAGAGCCAAGTAGGGAAGTGCACCTCCTTGATGTATCCAGCTTTCAGCAACTTCTGCACTTCATCTCGAATCACCTTGTTCTGCTCGGGGCCGAAGTGACGTCTCTTCTGTTTGATGGGGCGAGCTCCCGGCAGGACGTTGAGGCGGTGCATGGCGACGTCAGGAGAAACTCCCGTCAGATTGGCCGGATCCCAGGCGAAGACATCTTGGTTCCGACGAAGGCATTCAGCTAACTCTTGCTTCAGCTCGAATGGCAATTCGGCGGCAACTTGCACGGCTGCTTCCGGATGATCATGGCATATTTGCAAGAGTTCCTTTTCGATAGCAGCGCGAGGGTTCGGCGCATCTTGCACAGCATGCACCTCTGCTCCTTGAGTCCTCCGAGTCTTCCTGGCTTCTGTTCGGACCGAGTCCACATAACAGCGTCTAGCCGTCAACTGGTTGCCTCGTGCTTCCCCCACTAGGTCCCCCACAGGGAACTTGATCTTCTGATGGTAGGTGGAGACGACGGCGGAGAAGGCGCCAAGTGTCGGGCGACCTAGAATCACGTTATAGGAAGAAGAGGCATCCACTATGGTGAAGAAGCAGTACCTCGTCCTCCGAGCTGGTTCCGTACCCAGGGAGATAGCCAGGCGGATCTGACCGAGGGGACGAACTTCATTCCCCGTGAAGCCAAAGAGAGAAGTAGCCATTGGCTCCAAGTCATCCAAGTCAATCTGCATCTGGTCGAAGGCTGACTTGAAAATGATGTTGACGGAGCTACCGGTGTCAACAAATACTCGGGATATCTCATAGTTAGCAATGGTGGCCTTTATGACCAACGCATCGTCATGAGGAGTCTCTACTCCTTCTAAGTCTTGAGGTCCAAAGCCGATGACAGGCTCGTCTCCTCGGCTTCCTCCAGCCACTCCGCAGACTTCCAACCACCGGCTATGAGCCTTCCTGGCCCGATTGGAATCTCCGTCAGTAGCACCCCCTGTAATCATGAGAATATTACCGAGGGGGGCGTTATCTTGGTTGCCGGCTCGAGGGTCACGGGAGCCAGATCCCTGGCCGCGGTTTCCTTCATTCTGCGCCGGGGGAGTGAGTTCTCTAGGGGAACGGTGGCGCTTGGGGGCAGCTCGAGGAGAAGGTGGCAGCAGTGGAGCGGTGGCTTGACGATGAGTCTCCTGCCGGTGTTGAGGGGCGGCTACCATCCCTCTAGCGCGCTGGTCCTCTGCCTCACGGAGGACTCGGGCATATTGATGGCAATCCCGAGTGTCGTGAGTTCTTGACTTGTGGTATGCACAGAAGCGTGGCAGCCACCGTGAAGGTCCAGATGACTGAGTGGGCCGGGAGTCTACTGCTTGGATGGCGCGATGGCCACCCGATGATCTGGCAACATGCTCTGGTTCTGGTCTTCTGAGAGGTTGAGGCGGCTGGCGATGCTCACTTCGAGCAGCCGGAGCGGGCTGTCGACTCGGACCGCCGTGAGAGGAGGAGTCGGCATTGATTCGCCGAGCCGACTGGGCTTCCTCCACGTGTATGTATTTGTCGGCTCGGGTCAGCAGCATATCAAAGTTCTCCAAAGGCTTTTTGATGAGCGATCTGGAAAAAGTCCCCCTCTATCAGTTCCTGGGAGAAGGCACTGACGAGGAACTTCTGATGGAGCGGCTGGGACTTCCTGCGCTCCTTGATTAAATCTACGCAGGTAGTCCTTTAGTGACTCTTTGGACTTCTGTTTGATGGCGAAGAGGTCCATCACATCTTGCGGTAAGTGCGGCTGGTGGCGAAGTGCCTTAGAAAGGAACTTCGGAAGTCGTTGAAGCAGCAGATGGATGCTGGCGGCAGATGATTAAACCAGCGAACTGCAGCACCAGCCAAAGTGGTGAGGAAAACCTGACATTTGATGGCGTCAGTGTATTGATGTAGGGTGGCAGTATTTTCGAATCTTCCCAAGTGGTCTTCCGGGTCAGTTGCTCCGGTGTAGTCCATGAGCTGCGGAGCACGGAAGTGACGCGGGAGCTCTTCTTCTAATATCCATTGGGCAAATGGAGATTTGTGAGAGCCGCTGCCTTCCTCGGGACCTGGACCCTTGCCACGTGGAAGGCGTCTAGGTGGGGTCCGGGCAGCTGCAGATTCTACGGACATCCCTCCGTAGTCTTCAAACATATAAGGTGAGGTGGGCCCTGGACTTGATGGGCTTGATGGGCCTGATGGGCCTGTTGAGCTGGGGCTTGGTAAGCTGGAGCCTGATGGGCTTGAGCAAAGTGAGCGGGAGCTTGATGGGCCGGAGATTGGTGGGCCTGAGTATGGTGGGCCTCGGTGGGCTCAAACAACCGGCGAGCTGGGGCCGGCGCCGGCGCCGCGGTGCTAGTGCTTCAGCAGAAAAAGAGTGGGGTCTAGAAGGACCAGCTGGTACCTGTTATTGTTGTTGTTGCCTGGAGATTGCGAGAACGGCGTTGGCCACCGCCCTATCGAAATCCTCCTGCGTCATGGTGATGAAACGAGGTTGCTGAGGTTGAGGAGGTTGGGGAGGTTCGTCCGTCGGCATCTCAAATCCGGGCTAAAAAGTTCCCACAGACGGCGCTAAATTATGTTCCGATTGAGAACTGCTCCAGGACACGTCACCGGACCTCCTCGTTGCTGGCTTTGAACAGTAGATGATGATGAAGGCGATGACAGCTTCACAAGTCGCCGAAAACTTCACCGGAGCAGACGATGAACAGCAACAGCTTCAGGGACGGCCTGCGATCACAGGAGACCGTCAGTAGGAAGGCCAGGGGGTGCCCTGGCGCGACCACTCCGACGATCAAGTTAGAGACAAGGAAGAAGAAGATGAACAGTAGAAAAGAGAGAGCAGTTGAGAGAATGAGAGTTCGAGAGAGCCCTACCTGTGGAGCCGAGTGGTCCTTTTAAAGGAGAGATGAGCGTGCATACCTGTCACGTCATCATTTAAGAAATATCTCATCATGATTAATGAAGTGGCAGGAATAATCGAGTTCCTTGTCCCATCGCCGGTAAAGCGTTATGTTGTCAACATCCTTGCAGATCCGCAGAGATATAACATTAATTATTGGAGGAGCGTGGGTTTGTCAGAAATCATGATGAGATGAGCCAGGACACTGTGAGGAGTGTAGTTACACCAGGGTGCTGACCATATAATCAGAGGTGATTCGGCGATTCGGCGATTCGGCTAGTATATGGCAAAAAGAGAGCTTCGGCTAGTGAATAACCGCACGGAGGGAGTCGACTAGTGCGCGGCCGAATGGAAGGATTCGACTAATACATAGCCGAACGGAAGGATTCGGCGTGTAGTTAGCCGAATGGAGGGATTCGGCTAATACATAGCCGAACGGAAGGACTCGGTGTGTAGTTAGCCGAATGGAAGGATTCGGCTAGTGCGTAGCCGAATGGAGAGATTCGGCGAGGCACCTGCCGAATGGAGGGATTCGGCGAGGCACCTGCCGAATGGAGGGATTCGGCGAGGCACCTGCCGAATGGAGGGGTTCGGCGAGGCACCCGCCGAACGGAGGGATTCGGCGAGGCACCTGCTGAACGGAACGATTCGGCATGTAGTTAGCCGAATGGGAGGATTCGGCATGTAGTTAGCCGAATGGACATACTTCGCCGGTGTAAGCTTGAACTACTCGAGGAAGTTGACTTAGCGGGTAGGGACTCCTACGATGGGACCAACTTCAGACTCGAGTCTCATCATGGCTAACCCCATGGTTCGTCCCCAGAACATCAAGTTTTATAAATATTGAACTCATTACGTCCCAAATCCTCTATTTGGCAATTTTGTTCGGTGATTCAGCAGTAGAAATAAATGTTGAATATAGTGCAAAGACATGGAAATGATTGATAGTAATTTACCTCCCAATATTACAGTTGATCCATCGTGTACTTCAGTTCCATTAAGGACGCCCAAGCACACATTGCCTTTATCCTGCATAAATTCAAAACCCCTAAATTACATTGCTATCTACTTGTTAACAAAATGTCTATACTAAACACATTTCACTTTGGATCATCTTCAAGTAGTAATCATACTAAACACATTTCAAAAGAAATACTAAGCCTTTCACCCCAAGTTCCATCTCCGCCTCAATCTATCATCTCACCCAAACCTTTCTTCCCTGAAACAATTCAAACCAACCAGTCAGTTCAAGCAAACTGACAAATCGAGCATCCTTATCCAATTCAGCCGAACTAGACTCAGTTTAGACAAACCTAATTGACCTGAACCTAACTCATCCGAATTCTACCTTGGCTTCCTCTGACCATGTTCTGAATAGAGGTTGGAGTTTCTGATAGCTAGCAAACTCCCTGCAATATGTTGTCAAATTCCCAAAACAAAATGTGAAGAGACGTACACTGATTACTAGGTAACCTTCAGGTTGAATAGTGAATGACTTTGACATGGTCCACCATTTCTTTACGAATTGCATGACTTTGGGTTAATGGTTCAAAGAATTGCTTCACATCTTTAAAAGACCTGTAAATATGATGAACCTTATCAGACACTCGGTGCTAAGGTGTTTTAGTTTATGAGACAAGATGAAAATTTCCATGTGTGCATTTGCAAGAACATTTTACAAAATGTAGGAAAGCAGAAACATAGTACACTCAAAAGCATTGTGAGAAAATGGTTAAGATAGTTAATAAGATATCACCTAATAGGAAAGTCGGCACGCAAACAGATTGGCATTGTAAGATCAGAGACATCTTGAATGAAGTTATTGGACATGGACTGGAGCTGTGTGTTTGTGAAATTCACATGGTAAATATTGATGATACTGAAGAAATGTAGTCCAGAATTTCATTTTTTTTTCTTATGACTTACATAAGCGGTTAGCTTCCCATATGCTTCATCGGGAAAGTAAGTGTATGAGCTTCCAGTATCAAATATTACTGGGACTGCATTTCCTTTCTGCCCCGAAATTTGCTTGCCTCCATAATTAATTTTTGAAGCTTTAGAAATATAGAAATTTCTGGAACAAACAGAAGCAAAACAAAGTCAACTTACATTACCAAAAAAATTGATTCGAATGGATCACCATGTAAGAATTTCCATGTGCAAGAAAGATCTGAAAGCAAGAAAAGAAGTCATCATACATAAAAGTACAAAAGCTTGTATGAATGCAGTCTTTTATGTTCTTTGTGGGTAAATTAGTTGGGAGAAGTGTATAGAATAATTTCAGCTTCATACCTAGGGTTTGGCCTTTATCACAGTTCAACCCTCCAAATTTAAATACCTTGATTTAGTCAATGCATTTAAGAAACATTTTATTACTATCCAACATCCCATAATTGCCAAAATTGAAACAATTCTGGATCGAAAAAGAGATGCACTTCAGAGCCTTAAGGTATGAAAATCACAAGATTATTTTTCTCAGAAGAATCTTTAGTACCATAAAAAGAAAAGAACAAAAATGAAATGATGAAAACTTGAGGGAATTTGAATTATTAATCTATGATGAAAACTTGAGGGAATTTGAATTATTAATCTATGATTCAATGGTTAATAGAAAGCAAAGTACAACCAATTTATATTCAAACAACCATAACAAAGTTTCACCTTAAAAAGCTCAACATACTGACACAAATTAGGATGGCAAAGTTTTCCCCAAAGAGATGTTAACTTTGTTACTAATATTCAAGGAAAAATTATGTATGAGCTATGAAATACTAAATATATGTGCGTATGAAAATGACCAATAATTATATTCTTTGAGAATAGTATATAAAAAAACATGTGGAAAGGTGATGCTTACGTGAGGCCACTTTGTCTGGGAACCCAAGTCATGCCCCATTGAGGAACATAGTCATCTCCTAAGAACATGTATCCCCCACCTTTGGCTTCTCGTTTTATGCAATGGCCTATGACATTGCTAATGATACCTTGACTTTCCAATTGAGAAGGTAAACTTACTTTCGAATTGCTAAGTCCAAGAATCCCATCTGTTTTTGCAGGAGAGGCTAAAAGTTGGCCTTGTTGATCATAAGCACACCTACAATACAAATGTAACAAAACCAACTTTATGAGTTGAAATGACCCTGACAACAAATTATAACAATGAAAAAGTCATACCCAAAAGTGAAACTGAATTTTGCCTTTTCACCATTTGCATCAAGAATGTGCATATCATCTCTTGCAAGGACACCCATGGAGGAACTATGATCTGCATATTCTATCTCATAATCACATTGTTCACAGGAGTCACAGTAACGATAATTCTGATTACGTTGTACTTCCATGCACAAAGAATTGCTTACATTTGGTTCGTGAATTGGAATAAGCAAGGAATGAAATTGCATTCCTAAAAAACGTAATAGAGCAGTAAAATAATAATAATTTTTTAATTCGATTTTGTGCCATCGTTATGAATAGTGATTTTTATATTTGGTTCATAGGAATATTTTAGGATATTGAGAATAAATATTATCACAATAATGAAATAAATCCTATATAAAATACTTTGTCCGACTTTTATAGTTTGCACAATATGTATAATTTACCTTAACTGATGTACCCTGTTAGACTGGCTCAAAAGATCAATAGGTTTGTTGGCCCACTCTTCTTGTCTAACTATCTCATTCGACTTGATCGACCCATTCAACTCACCTGGCTTGCCCTCCTTACTACCTTGCAGTAGTCCATAAAACATATCGCTTTGATGCAAGTTCATAAAAGAAGAATACCTTTTCTTGTAGTAAAGTCTGCATGAATATAATACAATAATAACACTCATCTAACATCACAAGCAACGAATATAAAGTAGAATATCAAAACACTTTCTTGGTAACCAAGTACAATTTGTCTAAGGATAGCGCAAGGGAGGGCGTTTTTATTTTTCTTGAACCAAGTACAATTTGTCTAAGGATGTTTTTATTTTTTTGTCATAAGTAAAATTTATCGGATGATTCACATTAAGATCTTTGATTTGACAACTTAAATATGTTGCCCGTGGGCAATGGTACAGCAACATAATATCTTTTTAATTTCTCATACATCTAAGCATTTGAGTCTCAACTTTGACCTAAGAGCCCTTGGATTGATGAGCCGTTCGCTAGACGTGTTTCTCGATTTATCCTAATGACTAATGGAAAACTTCTGTAAGACCGGATTGATCATCCCAAGATTAATCAGTGTAAGCTGAATAACCATATCAACTAAAAAAAGAACAAATTCATTAGCCCCTGAATCATGATGCAACGACAAAGATCTCAAGCAATTATCCTTGGAATAGAAGTCAGTCTTAATTCGAACGATAAGTGTTCATAATTTCATATGTGATTCACATTGTCTCGATTTCAATTTGGATGAGTGTTCTCCTTAAATATTATTCAATTTCAAATTTAAGTTTGTTTGCCTGCTAAAAATGATTAATATTAATGTTGTTCAATAAATCTCTCCCCTTAGAGATATCCCTAAATAAATGCACAAGGTCATCACCTTAGTTATGGCGTTCCCTCCCTAGTGAATAAAAGACATAGCTAGTCAATGGAAGTAAAACTCTTTTCCTTTATCCATAGTATTGATCTTCCCATGAAGCAAAGGGCAAGCCAGCATTGAATTTCTCACTAATAGTACTGAACCCCCAGGTTGAAGGTGCTAGCTACAACTGGAAAGACTTTAGGTTGTGGTTCTTAAGGTCTTGGGTTTAACACTTCTTCATGTAGATTTAGGTAATCAAAGCTAAAGTTGAAAGCACTATGAATTAACACTTTCAGTCTGAAAAAAGGGAAATTAATAAATTAATAAATTAATTAAGCAGCTACATGCACATACTTCTCTATCCCTACAGTGACTATCTGACAATATTTTATTTTTTTAACACACAAAAGTATTATGATCATCAATTATTTGGTGTTTCTGATGATAGATACCAGACTCAAATATATGTGGGAGTCGTTTTAATACATGAACGTTTAGTTAAATAGAGTCAGTCCTGGAAACTTACTAAGGCACTTCCGAAACTTACTATTATGATCACAAGAATTGATCAACCCACTGAGAGTCGGGCGCAATGACAGAGTACACGCCGGTAGCAAATGCCACACACAGGAAGCTAACTGCAAACAACAGGTACACGATTGCCAAAAAGACGAAACTTCTCCCCTTGACCTCCTAGTAGATAATCAAATGGATCAAACATGGATAAGTGCGACTGCTGTAACGACGGAAAAGACCATGGCACAGGTGTCTGAGATCAAGAATGCCTTGAAGGCAGCTCTGCTCGATAGAATGGCCATCCCTTCATCTGATCCAGAATCGTTCTTGTATCCTCCTGGTAAGGTGAATGCAGCTGCAAACGTGACTGTTGCGATGAGCACCGCAACGATAGAAAGGTTGTTGGCCAATGTTCGATACCGATCTATTTCATCTTGCATTCTCTGCGAGTCGGTTCTTGTGTCATTGACATACCGATTTATTTCGTCTTGCATTCTCTGAAAGGGGTTCTGATATGATCGACTCGCTGTGGACTGAAACGCGAGCCGCATCGCATTAATTTTTGCATAATGTAAGGCTGCAAAACCAAAGAAAATAGTGGTTATATCCGACAAAGCAATCTGAAACCTGTAACTGAATATCTAGAGAGTTAGAGAACGCTTAAAAGGAACCCCACCCATTAACATAGAAACTGAAAGATAGCCATTATACTTGTGAAATGAAATGAACACTTACCATCCGAAATCTGGCTTCCATTCCGACTGCTGAGAAAGCAAGGTGGATCGGTGTTAAACCCAAATTGGTCGTGAGGGCAGGGTCCGCGATTTGACTGGATAGCAACAGTTCAATCATATTCCCGTCCTTCATAAGGACCGCAAGATGCAAAGGCGTGTTTCCTTCATGGTCTTGTTCATTTAGGAGCTCTTTGGCCGCAGGGGGAAGAAGTGATAACGTACTTCACTGCCTTTAGATTCTTCTTCTCGACGGCCACATGAACAAAGTTGCTTCCTTTGTTGTTCTTCTGTTCCAGTGCATCAGGGCAATGCTCCAATATCTCCTTGATCATGTTCAGGTTTACGCTTGCTGGCAGCCAGTAATCCCTAGAAGTTGTGGCTTTCTAAAAATACTTTAACCCCGGGCTAACAGTGGGGAACAATAAAAAAACTGAGCAACGCCCAAAATTAATGTCGTAAACAGTTAATAAAAAATAAAAACCTCTGGTTGTGCTCCGGGCCTGAAGCCCTGGTAAAGTTATACCTGCCTCCGCCCTTTGCTGCGATGTGGATGATGGCGAAACCTTCTTCATCCTGCATGTAACCTGCAGAGGCATCTCGTTCTAGAAGCAACCGCAGAATGTCAACATTTCCACTGGCCGCTGCAAAGTGAAGCGGAGTACTTTTCGACGTATCTTGATGTTTCAGACACGACGGGTTCTTGTCTAATATCATCTTTGATATTTCTGTCATGAAGGGACAAGTGGGAAGGAAATCTTGCTTAATTCCATTAAAGGTAAATTTGTCAAGTTTGAGGTAGGAATTAATTTGTACGTAACTCACCGTAGCTTCTAAGAACAGCAGCGTGTAGTGCCGTCTGACCACGAGGCCCTTGGTGCGAGACTTCGGGAGACTGCATCAGTATTCTCCTCACAATCCATAGCTGTTCCCTCTCGGCCGCCATGTAGAGCGGAGAAACCCCAGCTCGGTTGGTCATGGTCGCCAGTTTGGGAGCCGCCGACAGATGCAGATTCACAACTGAGAGATGGCCACGGATGGCGGAGCCAGAATTTATAATATGCCCGGACTAAAAAAAATTTAACGAACAATAACAACAAGCAACAAAACTCCGGACCAACAAAAAAATTAAAAACCTTCGGATGGACCCCTGGCTGAAGCCCGGGTATACATGATCGCCGCATGGAGGGCGGTGTTCCCGATTCTGTTGGCAATGGTGGCCATCCACACCACGTCTTCCTCAACACCACCAGATGACGGCCGGTAGTGCTGCCAAAGTTGCCTGTGTTGGTGGATCAAAAGGGTCACGATCTCGGAATGGCCGGCGGCCGACGCCAAGTGCAGTGGCGTATCTCCGCTCTTGTTGGGCAGCGTGAGGAGGGAAGGCTGCGCCTCGCTCACTTGCCTGGCGATCTCCTCATGGCCGCGCTTTGCGGCGATGTGCAGCGCCGAGTTGCCATCGATGGTAACCTCGAGAAGGCGCGTCTTGTCTGTTTGAACTACTTCTTCAATGAATTTTGCATCTCCGGAGGTTGCTGCCTCCACAATTTCGGGTCCATGATATCGTTGCTCCTCCTTCCCTGCATGGCCTCCCTTCGTATTACGCCACAATCTTTGCTTGAGATTGCAACTGGTTTGTTAAATTTCAGAGGGTTGATGTCATGGACTTTATAACACCAGTGTCATCTTTGACATAAGATTTCTCTATTTCTTTTTGTATTGTGTGTGGAAAAAATAACATGTTGTCAGACTGTTTAAGACACAATAACAATACCTTGAAATAGCGATGGAATAATTAGCGATGAAATTTTTTTCCATCACTAAAATTAGTGACAAAACTTAAAATTGCATCGCTAATTGAGAATTCACGATAGTTTTTTAATTCTGTCACTAATTAACGACTAAAAAAAATTATCCGTCGCTAATTAGCGACGGAAAAAAAATTATCCATCGCTAATTAGCGACGGAATTAATTAGCCGTCGCTAATTCCCTCGTTAAATTATGGGACAGATTTGTTTAGTGCCGAGATGACCGATAACCCTAAATCTACCGACGGAATAGTGACGGAGTTTTAAATCCGTCGCTACCATTTGCGACGGATTAGAGACGGAATTTAAAGTTCGTCGGTAACTAGCGACGGAATTTAAACTCCGTCGCTAATCCGTAACTAAAATCGCGATTTAGGTTTCTTCCCCAACCTTTTCTTCTCTCTCGATAGCTCGTGGCGCCGTTCTCAGCTCCGGTTCCGATCCCCTGTTGCTCGACCTTCTCCCCCGCAGTTCTCGGCTCCGGCTCCCGGTTGTGCCTTCTCTTCCGGTCGTTCTCTGCTCCAGCTCCGACCTTCTCTTCCAGGTGTTCTCATCTCCAACTCCGGCCTTCTCTTCCCTGCGTTCTCAGCTCCAACTCCGGCCGCTCGATTGTCTTTCTCACCTCCAGCTCTGGCCGCTCGCTCGGGGTTCTCAGCTCCGGCTCCCGCTTCGGATAAGGTAACCCCTCCGGTTACCTATGTATAGGGATGAAAATTTTTTGTTGGTAACTACTGAGATGCTTAAAGTATGACCCTAAACACTATATTGGTAACTACAATTTCTGTTGGTAGCTACATTTTGATGTTTAGGAATGAATAATTTGTGTTGGTAGCTACATTTTGATATTTAGGACTGAACACTTTCTGTTGGTAAAACCCACAATTTTCACAACCTTGATTTGACAATCAATGATAGGTCAACTTGCTCTAGCCTTGTGAACATGAGGAAAAAGTTAGGCAAAAGGGCTGACATTGCGATCTTATATCTCCTTGTCCTCTAATAAAGTCATATTTGCATAGGATGACTATGATGATGGCTTAGTCGGATTAAAGGGAACAAGGGGAGGGTTGAATAGGTACTAACCTAAAATTAAAATTCCTCTTAAAATTTGCATTTGATTGTAGACGAATTTGCTTGTGATGGTTTAGGGCTTATATAAATCTTGAATCTGATTAAAATTTAATTGTGCATGATTATACAAATAAGAGGATGGATAGAGACCACATGTATGCAAATTGAATTGTGTATGCTCACCTAATGTTAAACCTAATGATGTGTAAAAAATTAATAATGAATCTTGTCATCACATATAATGGTTTGTAATTAATAGTATAAAGGTTAAGCGCATTAAATGCAAATTAATTTTTATGTGTGCATTAAATCAAAAATTATTTTTTGTAAAAGGTTATAATGTATATGAATAAAGTTTGGATGTATAATCGACTAGACGATGAATTTATCCGAGCAAACTCTTCATTAATTGCAAGGTCCTTTTTATTTACTTCAACAACAATACCCCATAGTTTCATTCTAGGAGAAATATTCTGAACAGAGAAGTAAAATCATATTATGACCTGCATGTCTGTGCAACAAATATATTCCTTAAACAGAAAATCACTTTGTGCAAAGCTTCAAACTGTTCCATAAGAAGTTAAGGTATACATTTTGTACAATCCTCTCACCAAAAAATTTTGCACGCATGTATTCTTTATATGCATTAAAAAGTGGCCACTGGTTCTAAATGACCTTATCATTTAAATAATAAGATAATGATAGTTAGGTGTTTTAGCTAGAAAAGTAGATGAGACAGATATAGATATTTTTTTTTCTCTTCTTCATTTATGATTTTTCAATATGTTTGATCAGGCAGCAGCACCATCAGGTGGCCGGATTATATTGAGAGTATAAGTAATGGTGTTATTAGTAATTTTTATTTCATAAATAATTGCATGTCATCTGTATAACATTTATATGTTTTATAATGCAGTTTTACGCCAGAAGGTTATAAAGTTGCAGCCTATATTTCTAGTAAGTTTCACGAGCGAGTATATCGTTTAGGGCATACTTGGAGGCATGTCGACGAGGGCATGCGAACCTTCTACTATGATGAATTTGTGGTAAGTCATTTTAAACACCTTATAATTAAGTTGTTTTTGTTTCTACTAATTGGTTTTTTTCTTGTAGAAAAAGTATACTTTTGAACCAGGGCATGAGCGAGAATTTCAAGACACCTGGAATGCTGCTGCTGGCAAATTATATAAAGATATATTATATAAATGCAGAAAAAGGACATCAGACCATCTTGGATCCCAGAGGACGTCTGGGCTGCATGGCAAGCCATATGACAAGCAGAAAGATGGCAGGCAAATGCAGCGATAGTTCGATCCAACAGAAACACCGAGCTAGCTGGCCCTAGCATCGGATCCACAAAACATACAGTTGGATCCCGCTCCATTGTGGAGCATACCTTGGACTTAGTAAGTTTACAATTAATATATTTTTAATTAATTAGTAATATCATGATTGTTATTTAATTATATTTTTGATTTTTCAGGAGCACGAGTTACAGCGTCCTCCTACTTGTTGGGAGATTTTTACGAAGACACACAAGTCCAAGGATGGTACATTTATCGATCCTCGCTCGCAGGCATTAGACGTAAGAAAATAATTTTTAAATTTAATTCACATTACCGCCATGTAATTATTTTTTCTAATCTTAAATTTTATAATAATTTAATTTTAAACAGGCTGAATATTCTGCTAGAGTTGCACAGGCGTCTGCGCCTGCAATTGAGGGAGGAGAGAGGCAGGAGCTCTCAACCGACCAGTTGAATGAGATCTACTATGATGTGGTACGTGGGAGGAAGAAGAGCTCCACCCTCTACGGTCTAGGGTCCCAGGCGCGAGTCGTATATGATCGTGTGATGACCCCTAGAGCTAGGGGTCGTCCCAGCGGATCATCTTCTGCGATAGAAGCCCTACAGAAAGAAAATCAAGAATTAAAGGATCGACTCTCCGCATTAGAGGCGCAGCAACACGCCGCAGATGAGACGCAGCAACAGAGGTATGATCAGCTTGCGCGGCAGATGACGACCTTCATGGAGGCCTTCGGTCCGACGCCACCCATGCTTACTTATCATGCGATGCAAGGTGTGAACATGATACGGAGACTCAGGACCCTAATGCTCCTGATCAGTAGCTGTCTGCAAGGTATGTTAACATTTCTATTCCTTTTATTTTTTTTAAAGTTATTACTTGTAAGCATGCTTTTTTTCAAATACATTGTTATAATTAAGTTATTACTAACCTATCTTATTGTCTTTTTGTAGGATCTTTTATCTTGGCTGGGCTCGTTTATATAATTCAGATATGTAATTTGACATTTGATACAGTATCAATGTATACAGATATTTGTATTTATATTATTGTATTAAGATTGTATTGAAGTTAATCAGATATTTTGACATGTTGTATTCAGATTGTATTTATGTTGTTGTATCATTTTTGATTTATCAGTATATTATTGTTATGTTATACCATTGTTGGTTTACAATTGATTGATATGTAAAGAGGGAATTTCAAAAAATAAAATTTTTTAAAAAACTTTTAATTAGTGACGGAATTTATAATTCCGTCGCTAATGAACGAATTTTTTTTAAAAAATTTAGCGACGGAACTTTTCTATTCCGTCGCTAAATAACGACGGAATAAAAAATTCTGTCGCTATTTGCCGTCATATTTCCACGTGCCCATTTTCGAATTAGCGACGG
>NC_133878.1:627848-652773 GCF_044706935.1 Curcuma longa | reverse complement strand
TTCTGTTCCGGGGATAATCCAATGGGCTCATCATGGTCGGACTCGAGTCTAAGTCTGGTCCCAACGCACAAAGTTCTCAATCGGAACATAATTTGGCGCCGTCTGTGGGAACACATTTCTGCCCGGAATTGAGATGCCGACGGACAAACCTCCTCAGCCTCGCCTCACGCCATGACGGAGGAAGATTTCAACAGGGCGGTCGCCACGGCCGTCCTAGCAGATTCTGGACAACAACCTCGGGTACAAGCTGACCCTTCGAGACCTCCATCTCTCGCCGACGATGCTCGCACCACCGGCGCGCCAGTTGTCCGGGTCCACAAAGGCCCGCTATGGGCCCACGTAGGCCCACTATTCTCGAGTCCAGAATCCTCAAGTCCTTCAAGCCCCAACATCATCAGGCCCATTAGGCCCATCAAGATCAAGACCCATTAGGCCTACCAAGCCCCGGCCCACCAGGCTCAGGCCCAGGCCTGGTCCTACATCGACACTACGCATCTCAGGCCGATGCAGAGGGTAAAGACTTAACCAGGCCATGGTCCTCTCCACGCTAAGGCTTTTCAGCCATTCGACATCAACCTCCCTTCGGCTCGGATATAGCCAAGGTCGAGCTCAATTCAGGTCTCGGACCACTAGCTCCGATCCATCAGCAAAGGTCCTTTTCAGGACTCAACCTCCCCTCCTAGTCAGGGTCGAGCTCACTCCCGGTGGTCACGGACCACTATCGCCCACCGCCGCAAAGTCTGGTAAATCTCGGAACCCTCCTCACTATTTTTCCATGTTCCAAACTCCCTCGTGCTTCACGCATCCGGGGTCGAGCCGAATGGCGGAGACGGGTCAACCTCAGCGCCCGCCGCCGTCTTCCTCTATTCCAAACTCCCTCGTGCCTCACGCAGCCGGGGTCGAGCCGAATTGTGGAATCGGACCCGCTACAGCGTCCGTCACCGCCGTCTACTACAATTCTCAAACTCCCCCGCGCTCCTGCAGCCGGGGTCGCGCTCGCCTTGGCAACCGAGTCGTACTACCGACGTGGGGTCAGCTCACGCAGTTCTCTTGTTAAGCGGTTTTCATCTAGGCTTTCAGTCATTCATCCAAGGCTTCTCAGCCACTCATTCAAGGCTTCACAGCCACTCATTCAAGGCTTCACAGCCACTCACTGAGGCTTCACAGCCACTCACCAAGGCTTCACAGCCAATCAACCGAGGCTTCACGGCCATTCGGCCATTCGGCCATGTCCATTCGGCAATTCGGCCAGGTCTATTCGGCCATTCGACCATGTCCATTCGGCCATTTGGCCATGCCCTCATTGGCCATTCGGCCATGTCCCTTCGGCCATTCGGCCATGTCCTCATTCAGTCATCCATCCTGGCTTCTCAGCCATCCTTTCAGGCTCCTCAGCCATCTTTCCAGGCTTCTCAGCCATCCTTCCAGGCTTCTCAGTCATTCTTCTAAGGCTTTTCTACAGCCCTCACGGCCTCATACCCCATGGCCTTCCTACTGACAATCTCTGTGATCGCAGGCCGTCCGTGAGGTTATTGCTGCTCATCTCCTACTCCGGCGAAGTCTCCGGTGGTCGTGAAGCTCTCATCGTCTCCCTCATCAGCCACTGTTCAGAGCCATCTAACCGGAACAATTCCACTTAGTAGAAGCAAGCACAGTCATTGCTTTGACATTGTTACCGTTGACGCGCGACGAGTAAAACTAATGTCGTAGCAAACCTAGTTCATGCGGAGCGTCACAAATCTAGCAAGCAAAATATTTGTGGATGAATGGATAAAAAAAAATTTTCAAATAGAAAATGGTTGTATGTTTCTTAAA
Organism: Curcuma longa; assembly: GCF_044706935.1. Lineage (NCBI taxonomy): Eukaryota > Viridiplantae > Streptophyta > Magnoliopsida > Zingiberales > Zingiberaceae > Curcuma > Curcuma longa. The sequence goes on along the minus strand of NC_133878.1, from coordinate 650,958 downwards.
ATTACTTAGAGTGTGTTTTACTAAAAAAAATTAATAAGGTTTGAGGAAGAAAGTGAAACCAATTGAGAAAATTTTGAAGAAAAAAGTAAATTAGAATTAGAAAATAAATTTGTGTCTATTCTCACATGGAATATTTTTATTGTGTTAGATGATGTAAGAAAATTGCTGGTATGGAATAGACAAATTTCTTAAGAAAACCTATAATGAAAAGTGCAAGGAATTGTCCAGTCTTAGTTAGTACTATAGAATAGAAGATGAAGCAATGCTAATGAAGCAGTCTTAATTATCTATAAAAAAATGATAAATCCAGTTAGTCCTATTGATTATCTTTGGGGTGACTGACTCGGCCCCACAGAAGTTTCCCACCGGTCACTAGGGTAAATCGGGAAGTGCACGCAGTGGCTAGCCCAGACGCCCAGCATCCTTTGATTGCATTCCGCATTTGATTCTATAAATCCCAGCTAGCCCTGGGGTGACCGGCCCGGTCTCACGGAAGTTTCCCACCGGTCACCAGGATAAATCGGGAAGTGCACGCAACAGCCAACCCAGACGCCTAGCATCTTTTGATTGCGTTCCCCATTTGGAGGAAAATTTCCGTAGTTGGGGATCGAACCGCAGGTACCTGAGTGACAACTTGGATGTCCTACTGTAGCGCCATTACCTCGGGGACAAAATTGTAGTGGATAAATTTTTTATAGTGATCAACCCCACCGCCGAAACGACCTCATATCAGAAAATCCCCTAAGGGATTTTTTAGAGGCACGGTACCACTAGTTTGATAAGAGCTTACTGCCGAAACAGCACCTTAGCCGAGCTAAGATTTGAATCGATACAGCACCTCAGTCAATAAATATATGTTGCTAAGAGGACTCGAACCCGGAACCTCAGGCAACAGATGTCTTTATGCTTACCACTTAGGATAAGATACTTCGACAAAAATGATAAATACCAATTAGCCCCATTGACTATCTCTGGGGGTGACCGCCCGACCCAAAGGAAGTTTCCCACCAACCACCAGGGTAAATCGGAAAGTGCACGCAGTGGCCAGCCCAGACGCCCAGCATCTTTTGATTGCGTTCTCCATTTGGAGGAAAATTTCTGCAAATACGCCGTAGCTAGGGATCGAACCGCAGGTGCCTGAGTGACAACCTGGATGTCCTACCGTGGTACCATTGCCTCGGGGACTATAGAATATAAGATGAAGTAATGCTAATGAGGCAGTCTTAATTATCTATAGAATAGAAAAATGAAGTAATGCTAATGAAGCCTATATATATCCACCAAGTTGAAAAAATGAATAAAAAAAGAGTGGTTGGAATTTACTTAAAAATTGGGCATTTGAGGATGAACCAAATGAAGATGAGATATGAAGTTTTGAAGAAATAGATATTAAACTTGTCAACAAATTGTGATGGTTTGCCTCTTGAAATTAAAGTTATTGGTGAGGTTCTATACCAAAAAAATCAAAGCAAAATGGGAGGAAGGTCTTCAAAGTGATGCTTGGAACATGAATCAGATTTAGGAAGAATGAAGGCCTTTATATTTGAGTTATGCTAACTTACTGTCTGATTTCAAACAATGTTTTCTCTATTGTTCTTTGTACCCTCAAAAAGATATGTATTCTAAGGAGATTATTCAGTTTTGGGTTGCCAAAGGTCTTATTAATAATAAACAATATATATAGGCCAACTGATCAACAAAAAACAATGGAAGATCTAAGGGATCGAGGATATTAATTACAGGGTGCTACTTTGTAGGAATCTCTCGGAAGCTAATGTAGGTTTAGATATTTCCAAGATCTAGACCTACTTCTCTATGCATGATCACTTTCGGTCTCTCACCTCACTTTTAATGCGGAAGGAATTTTATATCGAACATGGTAGAGAATTCAAAATCGATAGTCATGTGAAAATTCAATGACTATCAATCTCTTATGCCATGTTTGCGAGTTTTCGATCTCAACAACACATTAATTGAAAAGATTCCAGATCGATTGCATTGGAGATCTGTTGCATTTAGGATATTTAGATCTTGATGGAACAAATTAATAGTGCTAGATTCCACCTTGTAATTAAAATTATTGTTAGAATCTATCAATTCCAATTTGATCAATAAAATTCTTACAATTTCCTCAACACAAAGATTATGTATAAAGATCTTATCTCATTATTTCCATACGAGAAGAGATGATTTCGAATCCAATGGATTGAAGATAGATATCCATATCAAACCAAATTAAATTATCATCCCCTTCTTCTGCAAAAAAGATGAAATTCGTCATCCCAACGGCCCCACACGATCAACTCCATGACTATCATCCCCAAATCATATAACATTAAACATGGCTAATATGATTGATTTATAAAACAATAAGAAGTTCTAGGACATAAGGATTATGCATAAAGATCTTATCTCATTGTTTCAATGCAAGAGGAGATGACTTCAATTTTGATAGATGGATAAACCTCCCTATCAAACCGAATTAAACTATCATCCCTAATTTAAAATACTCATAAATATGACAAATCATATAGCATTAAAAATGATTAACATGATTAATTAATTTATAAAGAAAAAAATACAAAATTCTCCAATCATTTTGTTTCGTGCAAGACAAACTGCACAATAAAAAAAATTAAAATTTTCTAAATTTCCAATCAATCACAGCTGGATTAGTAGACTTCAAAGTCATTGTTTTAAAATATATAAATACATATATATTAACTTGAATATTAGCTTTTAATAATTTCTATATAAATAATTAAGCAAATAAATTGTATAATAAGTGGATAAAATATCAAATCGATAAATATCTAATCAATCACAACTGGATTAGTAGACTTCAAAGTTATTATTTTGAAATATATATATTAACTTGAATATTAATTTTTAATAATTTCTAGGCCAATAATTGAGCAAATGAATTATATATTAAGTGGATAAAATATCAAATGAATAAATACAGTTTTGCTCCGCTGCGCGCCTCCTCCTCCGCGATGCATCCGCGACCTAATATGGCGATGAAAAATGGTTTTTCGTCGCAAATCTGCGACGAAAAATGGTTATTCGTCGCAAATCCGCGATGAAAAATGATTTTTTCATCGCCAATTTGACCGTCGACATCTCCATTCACTCCATAATGTTTGCGACGAAATAGGTTTTTCGTCCCGAAAGTTAGCATCAAATTAGTTTTTTCGGCGTAAATTTTGTCACGAAATTTTATTTTTGTCGCCATCTTTTGGAACAAAAATACTATTTTGTTGCAAAATTTGGCGACGAATTTAGCGACGAATTTAAATTTCGTCGCAAAATTTGCGATGAATTTCAAAATTTTCGTCGCCATACGTTGCGACAGGCTTTTGGTAACGAAAAACTTTTCGTCGCCAATTTCGTCGCAAAACCATTTTGCGACGAAATTTTTTTATTTTTTCGTCACCAAATTCGTCGCAAAAATCCTATTTTTTTGTAGTATATGCTATTTATTAAATTTTAAGATGGAAGAAGAACACACTTATGCAGTGAATCACATGAACAAATTCAATAAACTCCCACTTCAATTGAGGGTACAAATCAAACCAGAAGATGGTTCGACAGAGAATAGAATCACGTGAAATAATTTTTTGGCACTTGAGAAAGCTTTCTTTGACAACCAATTCATTCTGTAATGTTCATTAATTAGGATCGACCTTGATCAACTTTTACCAATCATTTTGGTTGCTGCTGATGATTTGTGGTGGCTTGGGATCGAGTTCAGCTGATGTTTCTTCCCCACAAACATCAAAGGCACATCCATGTTTCACCCTTTTTTTTGTCTCAAAGCAATGATGGATTTCCAGTGCATCATATTATCAATTGTTTAGACATTGACCTAGTTCCACTACATACAAAAAAAGTATGTAGGAAGCTTTTCAAAGTCCCTGAGAAACACTAACATGTGGAACCAACAATGTTCTTTGCTTGAATAAAATATGAAAGGGAGATAGAATCTCACTCAATTAAATATCCTTAAAACATGCACTTTCTATGCTTACCAACTCCAAAGTCCCAATTATCTGCCTTCCCTTCCACATTTAATCCCCCTGATGCGGGAGGTCAAGGCGGATGACGTGGCTCCTCCATAAGTCTCCCTAGGGTCAAAGTTGGGACCAAGGTGTTGCCCGCGGCCTACGTCTCGTCTCAGCCTGCGGTGTTCACATTGTCTCGGCCCGCCATTACCACTCTCGTCTCGCCTCCCGATGTCTCAACGAACAACCCCTCTCGGCAAAGGAGGACTCTCATCTCGCCTCCCGACGTCTCGGCGAACAACCGCTCTTGACAAAGGAGGACTCTCGTCTCGCCTCCCGACGTCTCGGCGAACAGCTCATCTCGGCAAAGGAGGACTCATGTCTCGCCTCCCGACGTCTAGGCAAACAGGCCCTCTCGGCAAAGGAGGACTCTCGTCTAGGCCTTCGTCGATTGGCCCTACTTCGGTTGCTTTCTTTGAGTCAACCTCATCTCCATATACGAACCCGGCCACTCCACCTCTGTCAAGCTAGGATTTAACCTCAACTATGACTCCCTGACACTAGCTTTAGGCGTTGCTGCAGTAAGAAGGATGTGTCAGCAGGTAGCATAGGCATGGTCCTCCTGACACCGGTCCTTTCTACGCCACCGCTTTGAATTAAAGGCGCATCAAGCCGTTATACGTGGCCTCTCCCTCTAACCTCGTGGCTTGCACGCATTACCAAAAGGAATATATGTGGAATCAGACTCGAGCTTCGCTTACGCGTCTCCCCTACGCACACAGCTAAAAATAGAGGAGACAGAATGAAGGTCCTTTCGGTAACTATGTAGGGGCCCGAGGCGTACAGCAGCCAACTTTACGTACGAAACCCTAAGGTTGGTTATAAAATGAGTAACTCACCACGATGCAAGAGGTCCGCTTTTTGAAACTCTCTCACTACTTTTCTTACCTATTCTCGATCTCTTGCTCCTGATCAGAACCCTAACTTGAACGTCGGAGTGGCTTGCCGGGACTCGACGTCAGTCTAACCTCTGTTGCTAGTGCATTTCAGGCGGACCCTGGTGCTTAATCTCGAAAGGAATCTCTCGTCTGGCCTAGTCGCAAGATTGCCTTCGTCAGACGATTTGTTGATTGGTGGTTTGACCATCCACGGTATTTAGCCGGAATATTTTGGTGTCGTCTGTGAGAAGACTAAGCTAGATATCGTGATGGTTAACACTAGAAGAACCATCGATAATCGTAATTCTGTGGACGAAAGGAATCTAGGCGATATGGTGTCCCTGACGCCTGCGCAGCTTGACCATCTGGTGGATCAGATAATGTAGAGGGTCTTGCAACGCCAGCAATCGCTACAACCGCCTACCTGGGAGATGCTCCACCCCTTGGCCAGCGGTCAACCAGCCAGCTAAGCCCCCCGTGCCTAGCCCGACCTTGCCTCTGGCGGTGGCCTCCCTACATCGAAAAGCACCTCCGCCTAGAGAGGACTCCCTTGAGTCTCGTGCTGGGGAAGTCCCCCAGCACGATCGGAAAGGTAAGGCCCAGCCTTCCCAGAGGAAGAGAGGGAAGATACTCCTTTCTCCAGAGAGATCCTGGAGCAAGAGCTACCCCCTCATTTCTAACAATAGCAAATCGAAGACTACATCGGTACTACGGACCCGGACGACCACCTGTGTCATTTTAAAAACGCAGCCTTGTTGCACCGCTACTCCGACGGAGTAAAATGAAGGGTTTTCTTGAACACCCTGTCAGGTTCCGCACAGAGGTGGTTCAAACGCCTTCCGACTTCCTCCATTCACACTTTCAAGGACTTTAAGGCTGCCTTCTTATATCAGTTTGCTAGCAGCCGAAAGTACCAGCAAACTCCGCTTAACTTGTTTACCTTGAAGCAAAAGCCTGAGGAGACCCTAAGAGAGTATCTCCAACGATTCGGCAGAGTCGTTTTGGACATGCCTTCTACTTCCTCTGATATTCTGATCAGTGCTCTCACCCAGGGACTAACTAATGGTGATTTTTTTAGGTCTTTAGTGAAGAAACCGCCAAGTAGCTATCCTCAGCTACTAGACCGGGCAAACAAGTACATCCACTTGGAGGAGACCCGGTTAGCTTGCAAGGCGAACGGGGCTCTCACCCCTCGTCCAGAAAAAAGGTCGACTCCTCCTTCGCTGAGACAGGAGGTTCCTCCGAAACTGCTTAACTTCAGGGATGGACGCGTCGTCCAAACAGTGGATTCCGCCCCCGCCCTCTGCATGGCAGGACCAAACCTGACAGGAGGGCCGCCTATCCGTTTCTGTACATATCACCAATCCCATGCACGCGAGATTGAAGAATGCAGGCATCTCGCCCAGGAGGTAAACCGCCTGATAAAGGAAAAGCAGCAGGCTCGAGGAGCACCTTTCCCAGCTCCCCAACGCTCTCCAGTCCCTGATAGGAGGCGAGAGAACTTTCCCCCACGTCATTATCCATTCCCAGCTGACGCCGCTCCTTGCCGAGAAAGAGAGCAGCAACGACATCCCTCGGTGCCTCGAAGGAGCCCCCGCTGAGATGCTCCTCGAGAGGAGGTAAACAAGTGGGATTGGCAGCGTAGCAAGCCCCGGGAGGAGCGTCAACCAGCACCCCGTGACATACCAGACAACACTGCCTATCGCGGAGACATTAACATGATCTCCGGTGGATCCATCGATGGCGTAATATCCTGGAAATTGTAGAGTTTAAACTAACCAATTAAAGACCAAGTCCTAATTAGTTCGAATTAAGTGGGATGAAACCTAAAATTAGCCAAGCCTATTTAGATTAATTAGGTCAGATCTGGAATTAGGTTAAGATTAAACCAAACTGAACCAACTTAATTTGGTTCATGTTGGAAGAAGTTTTGATAAAATAAAATGGACGAAAAGATTCATCTTGCGAAGATGAATCCAACAAAACTGGTTTGAGTCAAATCGGAGGTCGTTTGGTTAGTAAACCAAGTAAACCAAAATTGAACTCGATTTGCTACAGTAACTGGTTTACTCGTTATAATAAATCTTAGGTTTTTAGTTGATTTAGTTCGTTTATTGCGCCGACTAACCCACAATTACTGTGTATTCCTTTTTAAAGCACAAATCGCGATCCCTTAATCACGCGTGCCGTCTCCTCTTCTCCCTCTCCCCTCCGCCGCACCTTCCTCCTCTCCCCACTGCCGTTGCTGCCGCCTGGAGAAGAAGCCGCCGCCGCACGAGTAACCCTAGTCGCCTCTTGCCCTCCTCACACGAAGACCGCCGCTTCTCCATCGTCTCCGACGTCGACTGCTAGCGCCCTCCCCATTGCCCTACCGCCAGTCGCACGCTGCCGTCCTGATGCCGCACACCGCCTCCACCTCCGGCCATCAAAGTTCCCTCCTCCACCGCATCACCTCGCCCAGCCGTCGTCGCTCCTATGCTCGACGCTCACCGTCGTCGTCCCCTCTGAAATTTGCTGTCGCGTGAAGACCAACAACCGGGAGGACCCGCAGCGATGCAGCCACCCTGCCATCGCGCCTTCTCCTCCTCGACCCCCTGCCGACCAGCACCGCCATACTTGTATTCGACCGCAAGAGAAGAATTGGAATCAGGCCTGAGCTAGGTTACTAGGGCATCTGAGGTAAGTCTTTGTGATTTTGGTTATTTTGTTCAACAATGAATTTGGTGGTATCAGAGCTAGGTTAGATCATTTCGGAGTTGTCATTTCGGATTTGTCGTTGTATTATTGAATCTATCTGATACCAATTTGGTGGCATCAGAGCAGTTCGGTTCTTTGAGATTTTTCATTGTATTGGTGGCGTATCTGATACCAATTTAGTGGTATCAGAGTTGTCATTTCGGTTCTTTCGGGATTCGTCATTGGACTTTTCGTTGCATTTGTATCCTATCTGATACTAATTTAGTGGTATCAGAGTGGCGCAGCGAGAGCGTGGTGGACCCATAACCCACGATTCCGAGCCTAGGTTCATTCTGTTGACTTTTCGTTGCATTCGTGACTTTAGGTTGGATTTGTCATTGCATGTGTGTCCATTTGGCGGTGTCTATTGAATTTATCGTGGGATTTATCACGTAGTTGTAGTTTTCGGAAGTTAGCATTTCATTGTAGGTTTATTAGGTTTAGAAATTTTTATCGCATTAGTTTAGGGTTTAGGTTTAGGTTATTTTCAAATTTTTCGTTGTTTGGTTTATATGCGGTTGGCATTTCATGGTTTCAGAGTCTATTTTTCTGTTGGATTTGTTATCCAATTTGTCGTTGTTTCTTAGGAATTAGTAATCGTACTTGGTTATCGGATTTCGTGTTATTCGATCCAGGTTGTGAGATGAGATAGATAGCGGCATAATCTCTCCAAGTATTGTAAGTTAAATTAACTAGTACATCTTATTGGTTCTTAGAAGCTTATAGTAGTACTGTTAGCATAGGATATTTGATTTCATTATGATCTCAATACATCAGTCGGTTCATCTATCGTCGTCAGTGCTTCAGAGTCAACTTCAGCTAGAGTGGACGCAGACCGTATTCCTTCAGCTACCCAATCGATCAGTGCAGAGGTTGGACACGTGAAGATATGACTAGAGCTGAGACACAACAGAATGAGAGATTGATCATTCGAAGCATAATATTTTGGCACTATAATAGATAGATAGGAAATTTGGGGACCAAATTAATTTTTATTAGTGGGGGAGAATGTAATATCCTGAAAATTGTAGGGTTTAAACTAACTAATTAAAGACCAAGTCCTAATTAGTTCGAATTAAGTGGGATGGAACCTAAAATTAGCCAAGCCTATTTAGATTAAATAGGCCGGATCTGGAATTAGGTTAAGATTGAACCAAACTGAACCAACTTGATTTGGTTCGTGCTGGAAGAAGTTTTGATAAAATAAAATGGGCGAAAAGATTCGTCTTGCGAAGACGAATCCAACAAAACTGGTTTGAGTCAAATCGAAGGTCGTTTGGTTAATAAACCAAATGAACCAAAATTGAACTCGGTTTGCTACAGTAACCGGTTTACTCGTTATAATAAATCTTACTGTGCATTCCTTTTTAAAGCACAAATCGCGATCCCTTAATCACGCGTGCCATCTCCTCTTCTCCCTCTCCCCTCCGCCGCACCTTCCTCCTCTGCCCACTGCCGTTGCTGCCGCTTGGAGAAGAAGCCGCCGCCGCACGAGTAACCCTAGCCGCCTCTTGCCCTCCTCACACAAAGACCGCCGCTTCTCCATCGTCTCCGACGCCGACTGCTAGCGCCCTCCCCACTGCCCTGCCTCATGTCGCCGTCCCGATGCTGCACACCGCCTCCACCTCCAGCCATCAAAGTGTTGAGGCAATTTTGCTCCAATCAATTTAGATTTTAATGTTTGGCTAAATCAGGTTAAGTTAGGCAATGCTTGTTGATCTAACATGTGTGACTTGAGTTCACAGGAAAGTCCAGGAATGAAGTCTTGGTATTTGGTGAAGTCCTAGAGGCGCGGCCTCTTGGCAAAGGTGAAGTCCCGGAGGCGAGGCCTCTTGGCAAGAGAAGTCTTAGCACGACAAAGTCGAGGAAAACGTCTAAAGCGAGTGCAAGGGAGTGCACGAGACTTGTGGATACAAGCATGAGTTCTCATGTGCTAGAATTAGGAGTGACCATGGTGGAGAGTTTGAAAATTCAAAATTCTCCAAATTTTACTTAGAAAAATGGATACAAGCATGAGTTCTCATGTGCTAGAACCCCTCAATAAAATGGAGTTGTTGAGAGAAAAAATAGGGCTTTACAAGAAACCGCTAGAACCATGTTAAATGCATACTCACTACCCACTTACCTATGGGCAGAAGCGGTTAACACCGCTTGCTACATTCAAAATCGGGTAGTAATTCATCGATTTTTAGGAAAAACCCCTTTTGAGTTGTGGAGTGGAAAAATTCCAAAGATTAGCTACTTCCGAGTGTTTGGATGTAAAGTGTACATTTTAAACACTAAGGATGAATTGAAGAAATTTGAGCCCAAGGCGGATTAAGGAATCCTTGTGGGTTATTCATCCTCTAGTAAAAGCTATAGGATCTACAACAAAAGGACTCAAACAATTGAAGAATCGTCAAATGTTGAATTTGACGAGTCAAGTAACACCTACCCTAGAAGATCACAAATTGATGAGGATATAATTGCACAAACAAAAGATATAACTAAAGAAATGGAAAATCTACAAATAGAGGGCAACAATCTAGGGGGAGGAAGAAATGACCTTGAGGATGAGCCTAAATGCAACAATAATGAGTGTGAGGAGCCCACTAAGACTAGGAATCTTAGGCATCATCAAGATCATCCTATTGATCAAGTTGTAGGGGATATAGAACTAGGAGTGAGAACTAGGTCCCAATTTAGAAACCAAACAAGTCAAATTGCTTTAATTTCACAATGTGAACCTAAAACAATTGATGAGGCTCTATGTGATACAGATTGGATACTAGCGATGCAAGAAGAATTAAACCAATTCGAAAGAAGCAACGTATGGGAATTAGTTCCAAGACCCAATGACAAGACAATTGTAACCACTAAATGGGTGTTTAGGAACAAGTTAGATGATCAAGGAATTGTGACTAGGAATAAGGCTAGATTGGTGGCTAGAGGTTTCAATCAAGTTGAAGGACTAGATTATGATGAGACCTATGCACCGGTAGCTAGGTTAGAGTCCATTCGAATCCTTCTAGGATATGCCGCATACATGGGTTTTAAGCTCCATCAAATGGATGTAAAATCGACATTTCTAAATGGGTTCATTAAGGAAGAAGTATATGTAGAGCAACCTCCCGGGTTTGAGAGTGTTGAGTTTCCCAACCATGTGTATAAACTCAACAAAGCCTTGTATGGGTTAAAGCAAGCTCCAAGAGCTTGGTATGAGAGGTTATCAACCTTTCTAATATCAAAAGGCTTTAGGAGAGGGAGTATTGATCCAACATTGTTTATAAAATCAAAAGAAAATGATATCTTTGTTGCCCAAGTGTATGTGGATGATATCATTTTTGGATCAACTAATGATGACTTCCTACATGAATTCATCAAACATATGGAAGATGAATTTGAAATGAGCTTAGTTGGAGAGCTTACTTTCTTCTTAGGACTACAAGTGAAGCAAACGAGTGAGGGAACCCATGTGTTTCAAACAAAATATGCAAAGGAAATGATAAAGAAATTCGGAATGGAAAATGCTAAAACAATAACAACTCCAATGGGAACAAATGTAAAACTAGATAAAGATGATGAAGGTAAAAGTACGGACTCAAAACAATATAGGAGCATGATTGGGAGCCTACTCTATTTAACCGCTAGTAGACCGGATATTTTATTTGCGGTTGGGATGTGTGCAAGGTATCAATCATGTGCAAAAGAATCACACCTTGCAGCTGTAAAAAGAATTTTAAAATACATTAAGGGAACCTTAAATGTAGGTCTTTGGTACCCAAGAAACCAAAATTTTGATCTAATTGGGTATACTGACTCAGATTATGCAGGATGTAAGTTGGATAGAAAAAGCACTAGTGGTGGATGCCAATTTCTAGGAGCTTCCTTAGTGAGTTGGAGTAGTAGAAAACAACCATGTGTAGCTTTGTCTACTACTGAAGCAGAGTATGTGGCCTTAGGAGGATGTGTAGCTCAACTCTTATGGATGATGCATACACTTAAGGATTATGAACTAAACTATTCCAAGGTTCAAATCATGTGTGACAACATGAGTACAATCAACTTAACGAAAAATCCGGTGCATCATTCAAGAACTAAGCATATTGAAATTAAACATCATTTTATAAGGGATCACATGGCAAGAGGTGATATAGAACTAAGCTATATTGAATCAAAATCAAATCTTGCCGATATATTCACCAAACCACTACCCGAAGTTGAATTCACAAAAATAAGAAGAGGGTTAGGAATGTGTTTTGTGGAATAGGAATGTCTAGCATTTTATAAAGCCAACAACATGAACCTTTACATCCCACAAGACTCTAGGATGACTTTGAATGTGTATTGGTAATTTGATTGATATGTGGGATGATAGGATGATACTCATACCTCACAAATGCTTTATAGCATCTTGATGTGGTATAAATGGTATCAATTCAATTATTTTAGACCAACTATGGGAAAGGCAAATGTTTAATTAATGGACATCTTGCTCATAGATCATAGTTGGACATTTTAAAGAATTCCACACCATTTCAAAAATTAACTAAGGATAGGGAGACAAAAGACCAGATTTGAAATCATAACAAATCCTAAACTTGATACAAAATGCATGCATTTGTGCCAAACTTCAAAGTTCGTATCAAACCATGGAAACAAGAATATTTTTCATAAATTCATATTTTTCCCTAAGTAGAGAATATCAAAACAAACATGTCTGCAAAATTTCAGATTTTTCTGAATTTTATGGAATTTTTTACGCATTTCTGAAGTTCGTATCAGAATATGCATAGGCTGATTTCAGACCATCAGTCGACTGACACAGAATATCCAGTCGACTGATGCAACTCGGCAAACACCACAGAAAAATCAGTCGACTGTGTCTTCACTCGACTGATCTTTCTGTGAGTTTTCACAAAAGGCATCAGTCGACTGCTTCACTCGACTGATCTTTCTGTGAGTTTTTCACAAAGGGCATCAGTCGACTGCAAATGGCTCAGTCGACTGATATCAGTCGACTGGTAAACTCATCAGTCGACTGACGCCGCGACTTCTATATAAGAAATCATAAACGGCGGTCGACTGCTAACCCTAGGGTTGCGTCGTCCCGGCCGTTCTTCGTCTCTCCAGCCTTCCTCCAACCTTCTAGAGCCCTAAACCTTCCTTATTCTCATCTCCTACAACCTCTACTCATCTTTTCAAGCAAAAACTAGGGTTTTTGAAGTCATGGAAGACCAACAAACCAAAGAAGGTAAACCTCTAAAACGACTCTTTTCTGATTCTATTCTTTTAAAATCTATTTTTGGATTAATTTGCTTATGTTTTCATGTCTTATCATCATGCATTGCATCAATCTTAGAGTTAGGCAAAAGCATGTAGCCCATAAACCTCCTAGGAAGTCAATTCTACGTAAGAATAAGGATACACCACAATATCCTGATCCTTCCTATTTCCATGGTCGTCCTGAGCCTAGGTTTCATTCAAAAATGGCACAACATCTCTTTGAAACATCCGAATTTCACTTCATGGATTGTCGTTATCTAAATCGACAATTCTTTCAATCAACTACTCCTCATATCTATGACCGTATCTTGTACTACCAACTAGAAAACCTAGTGAATTGCACAAGCAACATCAATTTAGACTTGTGCAAAGAATTTTATGTAAATCTTCGACCAACAGACATAACCGAAAAACATTATGTGTCTACTGCAGCCGGCATGCATATTGAGTTCACACCTGAGTCCATCCGATCTTTTCTTGGCCTTCGTACTTCCTCAAATCCATTTGTATGTTTTCCTGATGTTACTGGTAAAATCACAGGATCTTTCTCAAACGTGACCGTTGAACAAATTCACACATACTACTTCAAGCAACCAAGAAAACCCACTAGGAAAAACTTTCATGCCACAAAAATGTCTGCTGATCATTACGTCTGGTACCGTATCATACTTGACTGCATTTTACCCATAGTGACTCGAGGACGAGCTATGATACGTATACCTCATCTAATCATGATGTATGCCTTAGAGCAGCATCTTGACATTGATATTGCTCTCCACATCTATCACTCCATTCTTTACCACTCCGATTCCACGAATGGCAAGATCTATATGCCGTTCGATCACATCATTACTCAATTTCTAGCATTCCAGGGGGTTGATATCACAGTGGGAGCCATACGACAATTATCAAAAGACTATGATCAACTTGGTCCTCGTCACTTGAAGCTAGCAAGGATTGTCTATTCCAATGGTGCTATGACTTGGATTCAAAAGGCAGCTCAAGTGAATATTTCTTCTGATTCTGAGGAAGAAAAAGATGCAAGTGAAGATGAGAGGCTTACCCGTCTGGAGAATATGATTTCTGATGTTGACGGGCGAGTCAAAGTCTGTCTTGCGGAGATTCGTGTTCTGCGTCAAGAAGTTCGAGCTGTCACACAAAGACAGCAGGATGGTCTTGCACAGCAGCAGCTCATATGTGACATGGTGCAGAAAATGCATATGCATTTTCAATCTCCTTCTCGACCTCCTCCACCTAGTGATGATGACATGTAGTTTGAGTGACTTGATAATTCTATGAATTTTTGTAAAACTTTGCTTGTGGTTGTGATGGATATTTTGGATTTCACAACAGATCACATTCTATCCATTCTATCTTATTATCACATATTAATTGAACAACTCTAATGACGACAATACCTACACCATTTTAATAACCCTCAACAGATTCACATCCCAATTAATCACAATGATTATGTTCACCTTCAACCTACTTCACCATGGCAGAACTAATAAAAAATCAATCACGCAGTACCCTTGTTCAAGCTTATCCGAACAGCACACTAACCACAAATCTCAACACAAATCCACTAACCATCTCTAATCAATAGCTAAATCTAAAATATCCATATCAGAATCAAGTAGATTTACCTCTAATCGAGCCGTTCACATCCCTAATCCCCTTTCTTCTTGCTGCCGTAACTTCTTCAAGCTCCAATCGGCCAGCCCTTTTCCTCTTCCTATCCGAAAGCAAAGAACTCCACACTATGGAGAAGGAAACCGATCAAATCAGGGTAAACTCGAGGAAGACCTAATGAGACCTCCTTTGAGAAACCACGCAACCAAAACCTAGTTTGTACTTTCTACTTACCGATGATCTCTCCTTCGACTTGCTGCCGCCGAACCGCCTCCACCACACGTCGTTCCAACAAGACCTAGCACCGGTCTATGCAAGCTCCGATCAACGCTAGCTCTGGTTGCCAGCCCCTCCAGCTCTAGCTCCAGCGTCGGCTGGACTCTCTCTCTCGGCGCTGTCGGAGACGAAGGAGAGATCGAAGTCGTGGGCGCGCGATGAGACAGGGGATGTCGCAGGTTGGGAAAACGGAAATCGCTGCTCCTCTAGCCTCCCCGGCTCCGGCGTCAGCCCTCCGTTCACTCGGCTTCGGCGGAGACGGCACGAACAGCACCGCGTCGGCGCGATGAGGAAGAAAGCGCGGCGGCGCGCTCAGGGGAACAGGGTGTCGCGACTTAGGTTGCTGTTCCGGGGTTTTTAAAACCTCTTAACGGGTTGGCTGAGTAGGATCCAATAACACCCTTAAACCACTACCCATTAACCATTAATCCAATTAGATGAGTTAGATTTAATTAATCAAACCCAAACCACCTTTGATCTATTTTAATCAGCCTCCTTAATCTTCCCTAAAATAAAATTATAGGAATTAACAGGGTATTTTATTTACAATTAAACCTTCATGTTTCCGGTATTTTACATTACTTGTTCATTGCGTCCTTTATAATTCATTACTTTAGTTAATATTGATGTAATCTATAATGGAGATTATTTTATTCTCAAATTTACGACGTATTTAAACTTATATCACATTATTTGATAATGACCCGTACACTCTTGCAAGTTCGATTACTGCAAAATTAATAAATAGAAATAAGTAATCTATTTATAATTGGATAATAATAAACACAAAAATAAATATTATGTATAGAAAAACATTAAGATTTTGTTTAGGAACAATAAAGAAAAGGTGATATCTAAATCTATAATGTCTCCCTAGTCTGATAGCTTCTTTCATTCAAATGCCTTGAGATTTATATTTACAAATAATGTGTATGGACATAATAATAACTTACATAGTAATTCAAAAATATCTATTCCGGTGGGAGATGATGCTGGAGCAAGCTCTCTAGATGTTGTTGGAATAATAAAAATGGATAACATGAGGAGGATAGCCAAGCTAATTTTCTTTGTGTCCATCATCATATCTTTGATATCAAGATGGATGTGAAGCACAAAGTTGATTAACTTTCAAAGGGAATTGAATTATTTGCCTATTGGATCTACTATCTACTATTTCATTAGGGAGTACATCATGAAGATGTCGAATTTGGTTATAAGGCTTAGGACACTAAAGCTTGAAATGTCTGAAACCATACTTGCGAACCTTGCCCTCTTTCTACACAGTTCACTCCTTTTAAGATTAACTATAATACTTAAAAAGAGAAATGGACACCGAATGAGCTTATAGATCAATGTGTACAAGAAGAGGAGAGATTGAGGCATGACACATCTCATAGTACTCATTTTGGGGCCTCATCTCAGTAGTCGAACAAAAAGAAGAAAAAGGATAGAGTAAGAGTAAGGATAAACAACTTACAGTGACTGAGGCTTCAGGGCATAAGGTGCAAAAGCAATAAGATTCATACCCAATTTGTTATTTTTGTAAAAGGAAAGGCCACCTGAAGAGAAGGATGTCCCCTATATTTGCCAATTGCGAGTCAAGAAAGGTAAACTTCTCAATTTTGTTTGTTTAGAAGTCAACCTAGCTATTGTACTTAATAATACTTGATGGATAGATACAGATACAACTACTCATATAAGTGTAACTATATAAGGTTGCATTTGGAGCCGAATGTCAATTGATACTGAAAAATTCATCTATATGGGAACTGACAAGAAGGTGAGAGTAAAGACAATAGGTGTCTTCAGAATTTATTTAGGAACAATATACTTTTGAATTTGAAAAATATATTTATAGTGTCGTTATTTAAATGAAACTTAATTTTTATTTCATATTTGGATAAATCTGGATACACTTGTTCATTTAGAAATAGAAAGTTTAGTATTTTTTTAAAATTTTATTTTGTGTGGTACTGATTCCTTGATTGATAAACTATACAGATTAGACATTGAAATCCATATGGACAATATTGTAATGCTTAGTATGGGTGTGAAGTGCGGTGTGATAAATGAGAATTCATCTATGTTGTAACATATACATTTAGGGCATATATCTAAACAACGTATAGAAAGGTTAATGCCATTAGGATTCTCAATTCCCTTGATATGTCAAATTTTGAAATCTGCATTGAGTGTATTAAGGGGAAAATGACTAACAAAAGTAATAAGGGTTTAAGAAGGAGTAATGGGATATTAGAGCTTATACATACGGATATATATGTATTATTCCCTAAGACTTCATGGAAAGGTTAAACATACTTTATAAGCTTTATAAATCACTATTTTCGATACGGATACTTGTACCTTATTCATAAGAAGTCGTAAACCCTAAACATGTTCAAAACCTTTAAAGTCGAAGTTGAAAATCAACTTGGGAAGAAGATTAAGACTGTCAGATCAAACCATGATGGCGAATACTATGATAGATCTGATGGATTAGGTGAACAATGTCTTGGGCCATTTGCGGATTACCTTGCTAAATGTGAAATCGTGGCACAATACACTTGTTTGGGACCCCTCAGTAAAATGGTATAGCAGAGCGATGAAATCGGATCCTAATAGGCCTAATGAAAAAAATAGATTTTAGAACCATTAATTGCCATTTTGTTGGATACTTTGAAAATTCAAGGGGCTTCAAGTTTTTCAACCCCTTGAGAAAATCTATTTTTGAGAAGGATAAAGTTAAATTTATTGAGGATGGTGGAAGTAATAAAGTTAGATAAATATCATTTAAGGAGAATATCGATGATCATAATATGGTAACACTGATGCAACTGATAGTGAAATGTCTACCATTCTACAAGCAATTGAAGTTGTACAATTGAAAGAGGTAGTTAACGATGATATTTTCGTATCTCATCCAATTCATATGGAGGATACGTCAGCTCAAATAGAGGTATTTCCTTCTACTATAGAGCACAACTCCCAACAACCTCAATGATAAGTGTCACTAAGGAGATCCATTAGAGAAAAGAGATTTACACTGTCTCATAACTATATTTATCTCCAAGAGCATGAGTTCGACATGTTGGTGCAAGGTGCACTAGGTCTGATCCTAGAATTTCGATGTTTGACAATACACCTAGGTCTGATTAATTTAACTAAGGGTTGATTCACACTACTAGAAAAATGTTAATAGACAACGCGGAAAACGCGTTGTCTTTGTGGGTTAAAAAGCGTTGTAAGAGGCCCTGTTGTAAAAGGGGTCCCTCAACGACAACGCTTTTTAAGCGTTGTCTTTGTTAACATCGACAACACCTTCGCAACGCAGAAAAAGCGTTGTAAATATTACAACGTTTTTTGCGACGCTTTAAAAACGTTGTTTTTAATAGGTATGACAACACATTTTGCAACGGTTAAAAAGCGTTGTAATTTTGTTACAAATTGCTTGGGTTTTGCAACGTTTTTAAAAGCGTTGTCTTTTGATTTTTTTAGCAGTAAATAAGAAATAATATATTTTGTAAATACAAAACCATTGGCTACAAAATTTACTAAATCACATACAAAACATACAACTTATATTTACACAAAAATCATTCTTACAGCAGGTTCATAACACAAATTCATAACATACAGCAGGTCGATAACATACAACTTATACAAGTTCATAACACAAATTCAAGTTACAACTTCCAACATAGAAGCTCCATAATTAACAGCAGCAGGTCCATAACAAAGGTTTCAACGCAACAGAATATCCTCCAACAGCAGCAGAAATAGAACAGGTGCATCACAACATTAGCAGCACCAAGTAACAGCAAGTGCATCACCAAGTATGGGCACAACATTAGCATCACCAAGTAACAGCAGCAGAAATAGAACAGGTCCATCTGCCAAATACCAGCCTGCCAAAAGATAATACTAATTTATCCAAAATATGGGCACAACAGCAGCAGATTTATACACAATGAACTATGGAGATCAGCATTCCATACCTACTCATAAACAGCAGCAGCAGAATTAATCACAAACAGCAGAATTATACACAATGAACTATGGAGATCAGCATTCCATACACAACAACAGCAGCAGAATTAATCACAAACAAATATATTTATTACAAATAAATGGAATTATGGAGATCAACATTCCATACCTACTCATAAATATGATCTTGTATACAGTCTGCCACCTCGGAACGCACCTCATCAATTTCTGCCCGAGTGTACTCAGCTGCCTTAAACTATGAACACACATATAGATTAAGTTAATTGGAAAAACAATCAACACTGACTTTGCAAAATGATAAATGGTTTATTTGAAGTGATTTGAACAAGTACTATTGATCGTAGTCCATCTCTTTCAATAGTTTCAATTTCTGCAATAATCTGTCTCATAAATCTCATCACATAATAACCACATTGTTTCCCATCTGGTTGTCGAGGAGCCTGTGGTAATTGGACTCCACTATCAGTTAAAAGACAAATACACACATCAAGACCATATCAAACATAATTACACATACCTGTAGTATTTCCCACACTGATTTTTTCCGACCTTTCCTTCCCTTGTTTGAATTAAACAATCTCAAGGCCCTACATACGTTAATAAAATATGATATATTAGTGTTTTAACATGTGAATGAAATGCCCAATCAAATTACCCAGTTTGGCCTCACATTTCCACAATATATTTCCAATCTTCATAGCGCATTCGATGACTTAGAGAATCCAGCACATAAACAATCTCCGTGTAGGGTTCAATGACAGTGAGAATCCAATGACAACTGCACATAAACAAATAATTAGCTCATCAATTAAATAAGTTATCAACAGGGAGAAATAAGTTAAAGTAATAACACCAACCCTACCTACACATACATTCCATGAACCTTCTATGTCTTTTGCTTTAAAGAATATGAACGATTGATAATCACTTTTGACTAAAATTTGAGCATAAAGTCTATGCCTATGAAACAAATAAAATGTCCATTAGGTAAACTAAATGGCTAGTAGCCTAGTAGGATATCCTAATCTAGATAAGAATCAAGAAGGTTTAGTAGGAGTTAAAAGAGTAGAGTGTTGAGCATATCTGGTCCTCCAATTGACAACATAAACAGTGTAGTATGGGCACCTAATTGCTACAGGAATAAGATGACAATGATGAGAAATAAAAAAGACTTAAAATAGAGATTTCCATTGTGTGCGATTGCATAGAATTAGCACTAAATAACTTCTTTGAGACAGAGGAAAGATTCATTACTCATTAAAATGTATGGATATGATCACACTGCCCAAACCATTAATATGTGACAGTTAAGCCAGAACTAGACAATGCACACAAAAAACCCATTATGAATAGACTAGTCAAACCATTCAGTAAACCAAATAACTTCTATATTCTGAACTTTTTTGGAAATGAGCATAAGAGTATACCTTGGCTGATAATTCCAGGGATTTAAGATATAGCTCATTTCCAGGATCCTACAATAATGTGAATTCTCATTACAGAAAAAGGCAAACAAATAGCAAGAAGAACTGGACGTCTGCGCATGAAAAGTGTTACCAGCTGCACAGCCTCACGAAAGCATTGAGCTGCCTTCTCAAAACAAACTACAGCAGCCTGTTGATCAGGCGTGTAGAACCCATGAGAAGTATGGGCGTTTACCATGCACCATAAGGTGTCGTGCTTGCTAGGATTTAACACCAAGGCTTCCTGCAGTTTTGATATAGCATCTGCCACAGAAATCCAAAAGCAGAGCTCAGGTGACTTTTTTTTACCTATTTTTTACGTTACCAATAAAGTTTACGAAAACCATTCTATAAATTCACATTGAAATCTTCGTTACAGACCTTCAACCATCTTTACGCAATCGTTCCCACTCTGGAACGTGGATAGTTCAAGAAGCGCTCCTCCCTACCTCGTGAGATTCTGAAATAAAAAAAAAGAATCCCAAAATAAGTTAGCAATGAACGAAGAGAATGAATGCATAAAGAGGGCCTAAACGGACAAAATCAGTGGAACAAACATCGGCATCGAGGGGGTTCTTGGCGTAGCCGGCCTCCGCGGCATTGCGGGCATGCTCGAAGAAGACGAGACGCTCGAAATCATTCTGCTGCAGATCCATGGATATCGCCCCTGTCCGACCCCCGCTCTGACTCGCTTGGGTGAGAAATTAGGGTTCCGAAGGACTTAACACGATGCTTCGTTGCGGGGTGGCGGCGGCTTAGTTGGTCACGAGTCAGTACCATTCAACTCCACCCAGTTAACGGAACATAAAATTAGAATTTTAATAAACAAAATATTTTTAAAAATCTACCTTTAAATATATAAAAATTATTTTAAATTTATCCTATAAATGAATTAAAAGGAAATCATCTATTTTCAAAATTAATTTGATCGAAGTCTCTACACTTGAATTATAAAAAATAAAAGAAAAACTAAATCTAATTCTCTTAGACTGCTAAATATTTATATTAAATTAATTAGATCAATTAGAAGATCAGCGAGTTTAGGGGTTTAGGAAGTACGCAGTGAAAGATCAGCGGGATATAAAAATATTTGGAGAAGAGGAGAGGCACGAAAGGGGGGGCCGGGAGAAGAGTAGCTACTAGCTAGAGGTGCGAGAGGGGGCGGGAGAGGCACGAAAATGCGGCGCGGGGGAGAAGACGAGCTAGAGGTGCGAGAGCGGGAGAGGGACGAAAATGGTGCGGGAGAGAAGAGGGAGGCGTACGAAGGAAATCGCGGACTCGCCCGATAAAAAACCCTGGATATAAACCATCAACGACAACACTAAACGACAATACTTTTAAAAGCGTTGTCTTTGGCAAAAAACCCGCTAAAAGACAACGTTTTCGACAACGCTTTTGTAAAGTGTTGTGGTTGACCCAAAATAAACGCTAATAGACAACGCTTTCTGTACAAACGTTGTCTTTTGATTTCAAAAGACAACGCTTTTGACTAAAAACGTTGTAAATTGAAATACCACAACGCTTTTGCTAAAAACCGTTGTCTTTGGGGCGTTGTCTATTAACATTTTTCTAGTAGTGTTTCTATTTGAGTTGAAAGTTATAGCCATTTTAGTTTTAGTTTGCAGTGTAGTCCAATCGAGACATGGGCGTGTCTTGACCCACGGAAAGATGAGGCACGACCGTGCCTCATGAGACACGGCCTGGGCAAGGTGGGGCACGGCCATGACTTGTGAGACACGGCCTAGAGAGGTGAAACACGGCCTTGGGAGCCTCTGAAACACTCCAAATGACCTTTAGACACCTCCAAATGACCTCCAACTTGGTTCAACTTCATGGCTCCTTAAGTATCCTACAAAAATACATCAAAAAATATTAGATTCAATTCAAAATTTGTAGGAATAAGCAATAGCATCCAAAATACATTCCTACACGTAATATGTGTTAATATTCTATAGTTACACAACGAGAGGGTCAAAATATCAAGTTTTAGAGCCAAAATAAACTATGAAAATGAGTGTTATCACCTACTGGATATGAAGAAGTGCTGAAAAGTTCTAAAAGGAACAAATGGTTAACAGCCATAAAGTCGGAAATGGATTCCATGTATAAAAACCAAGTTTGGAACTTGGTAGACCCACCTGAGGGCATTAAGCCCATTGGGTGCAAGTGGGTTTTCAAGAAGAAGACTGACATGGATGGTAATGTGATTACCTATAAAGCTAGACTAGTAGCAAAAGGATATTGTCAGAAGCAAGGAATTGACTATGATGAAACCTTTTCACTAGTAGCTATGCTTAAATCCATTCGGATACTCCTAGCCATAGCTGCTCATTATGACTATGAGATATGACAGATGGATGTGAAAATAACTTTCTTTAATGGAAATCTATCTGAGGATGTGTACATGATACAACCCGAAGGTTTCGTATCCGTCAGTAAGAATAAAGTATGAAAGCTTTAGCGATCCATTTATGGACTGAAGCAAGCATCTAGGAGTTGGAATATCCATTTTGATGAGGTAATCAAAGAGTTTGATTTCTCACAAAATCCCGACGAACCCTGTGTGTACAACAAGGTTAGTGGGAGTGCGATCGTATTCCTGGTGTTATATGTCGATGACATATTACTGATAGGAAACGATGTGCCTGTTCTACAATCAGTTAAATTATGGTTATTCAAAAGTTTTTTCATGAAAGACATGGGAGAAGCAACCTATATCCTTGGGATTAAAATCTATAGAGATAGATCGAAAAGGTTGCTCGATCTTTCACAGTCTACATATATA
>NC_133878.1:615090-627748 GCF_044706935.1 Curcuma longa | reverse complement strand
GAGGTCAAGAATGAGAGGCAAGATGAACCAACACAGATCTGAAGAATAATCAATTGCTGAAATAAACAAGACTGATTCTGGTTGTTTGATTGCTAGATTATCAACTTAGGGAAGAAAAACCTAACGTGATTATTGAAAGTGTTGACAAGGAAGAAGACATCTTAGAAGATAAGGTACCCATGGATAATCTCAATGATGCAAATGTAATCAATCAAATTCCTGAAAGCATTGTTGAAGAGGTCAAAGACCCCGGATACGATGAGATCGTCAAAGCTATTGATGATCATTCACAAATAGTGAAAGAAGATACAATCACTTTGGTGGAGTCTTTAAATAATCTTAATAATGGTACTGGGACTAATGATGGATTTGAAGAAAAGGAATGTCCAAAAGACCTTGAAATAGTATTGCACAAAAAAGAGGATATCTTGAAAGTTAACAGAGTGATCTTGGATGAAAACTCAAAACATTCTTATGTTCCTGTCACTATTGAGTCCTCCACTAAGATCTGATGTTGTTGAAGTGATTGAGCAGAATGATGGTGAGATCTTAGAGAGCAGTAATACATCATCGGCCATGATCGACAGGGAAGTTGTTAAAAAGTGTGAAGACTCAACAAACAAGAATATAACTACTGATGAAACAGCTAAATCAGTTGGTGAAGAGGGTGATGCTCCAAAATTGCCAATGGAAAATAAGATATCCGAGGACAAAGAAGAAAAGGAAAGTAAGGATGAAAGTGTCAGAGGAGACTATATCAAGGCTGCTAAAGATATTCATGTTAGCAAGGAGGTTTCCACTATTGTTACTGCACTTGACGAAAGCTTGTCTCCAAAATCTGCTGATTTTGTAAGGGCGGAAGAAGAAGCTATTAAAGAGAGTGCTCTAGCTAAGTCCTCTCCCCGTCATTCAAACAATATAATATCCAAGGTCATGCACCAAATTGTCAAAGCGAAGAAGGCTATCATGGGGAAATCACCAAGTCCAAAAGCCATGACACCAACGGAGCAAAAGCCGTGTCAGGCAGCTACAACGGCCACTATAGTCGTGACCAAGGCAGGGCTTCTGCGGCAGTGGTCGAGGGAACGTCCGCTGCTCGATTTGGTTGCGCACGCTGCCAGAACATTGGCCGCATAAAATGAGTTAGGCGCGCAACCAAGGCGGCAGCGGCCTCGGCAGAGGTTACGCGTGTTGCCAAAGCGGCGGCGGCAGTGCTATCCATAATCAGGATATAATAAGTAGAGAAAAAGGCAAGTAAACGAGCCAATAGGCATAGGCTATGAGACCACGGTGCTCATCCCCACAAGAAGCAATTTCAACCATAAGCCTCGTGCAAACTTGCGTAGACCACAACACCGACACCATAGCCATCGCAAAGATCACCACACCACCGTGAGGCACCAACAGTGGCAGAGCATAGAAGATCAACATTGGCTGCATAGAATACTCAATCAAGCTCAAGCACCGATACAGACCTAGATTTCTGTTCCGCCCAGCAACCATGTTAAAGACCACGTAGAGGAAGAGAGAGGCGACGATGACCCAACCCAAGATGATTCCGAAGTGAAACTTTCCGGCGAGAAACTGGAAGAGACCAAATGCCATAGGGAAGAGGAAAGGGCCAACTAGATCGCCGTCCTCGTGGAGATTAGGGTTTACACGGAAGGGATTCATGATGGAGAGGGTCTTCCACCAGATCTGGCGGGTGTTGATGCCGAGCTCCTCGAGGAGGGGCGGCTTGTCCTCGAATGAACCGGAGATGGAGAGGCTCCCAACCCCGCTGGAGGAGGGATAGACGGGGGCGGAGAAGGAGGAAGAGGCAGGGGTGAAGTATTGAGGCGGCAGAATCATGGGACGAAAGCATGTTTGGTGTCCACGGGGGAATTAGTTATCGAGGCATTGCTTTAAAAGTTACCTTAACATTAGCATTAGCAGAGGAGCACAAGAAAGAATATGTCTCAGATATATATGATTGGATAAAATATGTTATCAAAATTATCTAAAAGATAATATTAATAAGTCTAATAAAAATGATAATAAAATAAGTTTTTGAATACTTAGTTTTTTGACGAAGGAAATTTTTTGCTGCTATTAGGAGGATCAAGAGAGGAAAATTCAGATCGTCATAGTTTTTTTCTGATGGAGCCATGATAATTCTTCCGGTGTTAGCCATCCAGCGTCTCAACTCAGTTTTCCCACAGACGGCGCCAAAATGTTCCGGCCAATTCGCCGTGGACGGTTCATCTACCGGATCAGAACTGTTGGTGTACACGCTCCTCGAAGAGAATCACCGGGGGAGATGAGGGGACCTGAAAAGCACTAAAGAAGAGGGTTAGAATGGTGCCGGGGGACCACGATAAGCCACTCTGATGCTCAAGTTAGCACAGAGAAAGAAGGAAAAGAATAACATGCGTGCATAAAATGAGAGAGAAATAGAGGACCTCCTCATTCTTCATACCTATGGGGTTTATATAGTAGCAGAGGAAACTTGATCTTTCGAGATCGATGCATATGATTGGCTGAGTAAAGGCATGATCCAACGGCTCAGCGAGGTTGATTATCTCATTCAACGGTTGTAGGCATAAGTGTGTTAGTTTTTAGGAGACCAAGTTTGGGGACTTGGTCGTTGTCCTTATCCTTTTGGATGGGTGATAACTAGCCGGATCAGGCCCCATATCAGAAAATCCCTTAAGGAATTTTTTAGAGGCACGGTATCACTATGGAACCGCTCTGATGATCTCTCATTAATGTTTGTGCCTGAAAATAAATGAGATCCATCGATCAATCAAATAGCGAATTATATGAACAATTGCTGACAAAGGTAGTGTTGTTCTGTAGCTTGAACTACACTATATATACCTGTCCATATAGATGGCAAAAACACCATCTACTTGGATCAAATCGTAAGTTCTTGGATAAGTGGAGAGAACTATTCAATAAAAATTAATTATTAAATTAAATTTTTTTTATAATATGTCAATTGATTATTTTTTTATTAATCTATCAATTGATCGAGCACCCAAATACCTTTATAAATTATATCCCTTATAGACAAATTATTAATCAAGAAGTTTTATTTCTTCATGTCACGTCCCGAGAGACGGCTGTCCGAAAAATTTTGACAGCATCCCCCTGTAACAATGTCATTTTCCTGAATACATATACATAATACAAGGCACACACGATCGCACAACAATACAACAACAACCACATATATAAATTAAGGCCCACCTAACCACACGCTACATATCCCACACATGCAGATGAAAATATTAATCACAACAACAAACAAATCACATACTCATACCAACAAGGTATAATTGCCAACACACATTAATTACGTGACAACGAGAATCCCAAAACGCATCACTAATGCTCAAAATAAAATCAAACGACAAACTACACGAGACTACAATAAAAGAGGCTGCTTCAGCGGAAACAAACAACGAAATCCATATATACGGATCCAAATCTTCGTAAACCACATATCGAAAACACAATCCAGAACTACACAAGTACGAACACAAGACCAAATCTCATGTACACACAAAACTCTACATGTCCATGAATAAAGCTCACATATCCAAATACAATCAAAATACGTATGAAGTAATACCACAAGATGGATTCTCTTGCTGTGAGATAGGGCAGTCTGACAAATCTCTAAGCTTCACATGACATCCTTACCTATTACCTAGGGAGAAAACAAAGAGACCTCCCAGAGTCTGGGTAGTGAGTATACAACACTCAGTGGGTATAAACAAGAAAGTGCACAACAGATCAATATATAAAAGAACAACAAAACAACATACAAGATCTATAAACAACGTATAACAAGTATCATGAATATGATCATAGTCATATATCAGCAAGTGTAATAGCTACAATCATGTAATAAACAGTGCAATGATCATAAATGCAAGAGACAACTACCAACAATGTATGCACATATGCAATATATGGTCATTATCTGTACTCGTCACCCCCAGATACTCACCCAGTACAATGAACTGAGGCGCACGACAGGAAAACCACACTTGCTCCAACAACAAACCACTACTACACAAGTGGGGAGCGGACGGGATCAGGAGAGCTATATAACCAGTCCTGGTTGCACCCAACTTAGCGCAACAATTGCGCTCACTCTTATGCCACTATCACACAACGACAAATGAGGCCAACAACAACAATGATGAACAACATATCTACTACTATCATGTATGTGTCATGATGCTCAGTGTAACAGTTAAGCCTATATCTAATCAGGCACAATCAACATGTCATACAATGGTATCGAACAACAAGTAAGGTACTAATTACAGTAAGGTATCAATAATATAGATTAACATCCAGAATACATAATAAGGTATCATGTCAGGATCAAACAACTGAGATAGCAAGATCATTAACAATGTAATTAACAACAGAAATAATTAAGCACTTACGAACAATCCTGTGTTAACCAAGCACAGGAGTACCCACCTGATGTACGCATGACGATAAAGAACCCTCTCATGTGTAATAAGATCAACGATCAGGGTCCTGCAATTATATTAACAACATCTACTAAATTCTAGATTGCATTTTAAATTCTACAACAATGCAAACCCTAATCAAAACTAGAGTTAACATTAACCAGACCAAACTAGATCATGCCCGTTAATAGGTCCAACCAACTTGATCAACGAGGCCCAACCAACACCCTTCAACCCGACTAACCTAACCCAACCAATTTATTTGGTTAAGCTCAATAGGTCCAACCAACTTTTCACCTATTCTTATCAAACGTTAGTTAAACATAGGTTCTCTTGTTAATTTGAGAGGTGTCCTAAGGCAATCGTCTTACGGTTATACTATTTATTAGATAAATAGTAATTCACTATTTGAGTGCACATTCCATATGTGTTTGATTGGATCTTAAACTCAAATACTGAATGTCCGCAATATAATTCATAACGTAAAAGAATTTATGATTGGATCACAACTAGTGAGCATCTCTACACGTGTAATTATGAACGTATTAAAATTATCTCTAGTCGAGGAATTGATGAACACGGATGTCATCGATTCTGTCAAGACTAGCACGTTTAAACTCCTTGGTTAGCCAAGCAGTCGATCTCACTGCTGTCGACATTAGATGTTGAGAGTTAAACGTGGATGCTGGTTAAAGGTAACCAGTTCATTGGAGTGACCTGCTTTGAGACTTCATATGGTTCGATATATATATGTCAATGAAGATCTCAGTGCAGCTTAAGTGTGAGTTTCCTTTGAATTATGGTATTCAAGTCACCTTGGTCATGGAGGCTTATACTTTGACATCTTAAGTAAACATCTCCGAGGTGTGAACCCGAGATGATTGGGTATAAGACGAAGTGCCCGAAGGTGTTTGAATAGCCCATAGATGATTCACCGCTCCTTGGAAAAGGAGACGTATACCTTGCGGCCGCTTGTCAGGATTGTTACTAAAAGTCTTTGGCCAAAGCATTACATGTTAAGAGTATGGTACTCTTGGATACGTGTACAAGTAACTTGAATCCACGGGATAAGAAAGCAGCTTGAACTAGATGTGACATAGTCAGCCTAGTGAGGATCGACACATAGATCATGTCCTGAATCAAACGGGTATAAGACGGTGAAAGGAACGAGGCACGATTCAGGATTCAGTGTAGCTGTTGAAAGGTTTAGAAGATGTTCTGGAATCAATCGTTGATTTTTCGATCAATTGGGGATCATGATGTACTACTAGGTGTCACTCATGATCGTTCCGTAATTAATTGTTAATTACAGACAGCCAACATAACCGGGAACCTATTGGGTCACAAGCAATACAAGTTCTCCGAAAGACTTAAAATGAGTTTGAAAATTAGATTTCTCAGAATGAGAGAAATAAAATCTGATTGGACCAGACAAATGGACAAAATGATGAATTCGTCTTACGAAGACAAAACTAACGAAACTGATTTCATTCAAATCAGATGTCGTTTGATTAGTGAACCAAATGATTCAATTTTGAACCAAATTGAACCAACTCAGTTTGGTTCATGATGGAAGTGGATTTGGCAAAATGGATGCGATGAGAAGCTTCATCTTGTGAAAACGAAACGAACAAAATTGATTTGGATCAAATCGGAATTCGTTTGGTTAGTGAACCAAGTGAACCAAAATAAATTAGGTTTGTTGGAGTATGGGTCTGAACCGGACCCGGTCCGGTCCAGCCCAAACCTAATTTAGTCCCAGTCCACGCGATTAAACGCAGCCGCACTGTACATCCTCTCCACACGCGATAAAAACAGAGAGAAGTCTCTGTTCGCGCAAGGGGCTCGCGTGAGAGAAACCCGCCCGGCACCGCTGCTCCGCCTGGCGCACGGCGGTGTGCTTCTTCTCGAGCCACGGCGGCGCACTTCTTCTCCAGCGGCGGCGGAGCGCTTCTTCTCCTCCGCTCCTGTGTGCACCGCTGTCCTCTCTTTCCCCGTCCGCGCGAGGCTCGCCGGATCGAAGAGCCGCCATCCCCATGCCCTGATCGCGATTCTCTTCTTGCTGCTCTACGACGCTGAGCAGCTCCTCCTTCCCTTGTGCGTCACCGGCAAAGAGGGAGAGGACCAGAGAGAGAGCTGCCGGCGTCCCTGGTTTCGCATCCGCATGGAAGAAGGAGAAGAGCAACTCTCTTGCTGCCTCTCTCTTCTCTGCTCAAGGACCAGAGAGAGCAGTAGGCGCCGACCAGCATACCACCATCCTTTTCTTCCACCTCTGTTTTGTGTTGCCGTTGGAGAACACAAGAGCTGCCTCCCTTCTTCCTTCCTACCGACGACCCCTGCCTCTTCAGCCGGCCACTGATTATTCCGACCGTATGGGAGAGGATGAGAAGCCGTCATGTTCTTGGTGTTTTGCTTGAGAGGGAGTTGTGCGGGAGAGGATGAGGAGAGAGGTTTCAGCTGTGTGAGAGTGGAGGAGAAATGTAAGTTTTGTTTTTCTTTTTCCGGAGCAATAATCGCCGTTGCAATAATCGTCAATTGTTATTATTGACCATGGATGTATTTTCGATGTTGAAAAATTGTTTTCAACAATAGGAGAAACTATGTGCGAGTTAGCTATGAAAAGTTTGTGAAACTTTCGGATCATTATTTCATTATTAATGGAAAGAGTTTCTGATTATTTATCTGTTATCGGTAGTCAATGATTACCACAGAAAATTACATAAAGAATACGACTTTCGGTGATAGTCAGAAAGTCCTGGAACAATCGCAACAAACGTTGTTGCGTGGTTTTCGGAATAAGGCTTCTCTTGATTCGATCGTCATCGATCATCGGCTAGTATCGAAGACGATGACGCGACTCGTTGCTTCTGAAGCCATGCATCCAAACGGGAGCTTGGTGTGGATCATCAGTAGAGGCGAGACTCCGACGAAGACCGCTCGATTGATTCAACACCATTCAAACGGCATCTGCAAGGTACGTGTAGAATAATCTTTTATTCTACAAATTTTATTTGTGCACGTAGAATAATTGTTATTCAGAAAATTTTAATTTTCTGTCATACCTTGTACCTGTTATTTCTTATTATGCATGCGTGTGTTGTGGTAATAATTATTATTAATTATTTATTTTATTTCCGCTGCACACATTTTCGAAACGTGAGAATACGCTCATTGCATCAAGATGATCCCAATAGCTCCATCTAAGTATTAGAACCGCGCGTGGGCTACAATACGGTTGCTCTGCTAAGCGGTAGTCTGATCCATTCAGATAATAGTATTTTGTATTATCTAAATCAAAATTCTTTCAAAAATATTAATACAAATCAAATATTAATTGTGTATCCATATGTATTGTTCAAGAGGGTATCGTTGCTCCCAAGGCATAGCTGAGTTAGTTACGACGCAGCAGATTTGCAGAAGAGAGTATCGTTAATTGTGTATTTTTTTTAGTTTGCAGAAAAAAAGAGAGTGTATAGTAGATTTTTTTTTAATTCAGGTATTTAATTTTTACGATTTAATTAATTTTAAAAGTGATCAGTTCAATCTTAAAAAAAATTTCACCAATCATTAAGATAAATCGAAAAACATTTAGACGGCCATATAAGACCTGTCATCCCATTGAAAGAAAAGAAAGCATAGAGTGGAATATTATAAATACATAAAATACAATGCTAACAAGTAAATTTGATATGGTTCAAACATTTTGCTCTTCAGTAGAACTTATATATAATATGTCTGATACTTCACCCCCACAATGGTTCTACTAAAACTACACCTTAGCAAGAATTAATGGGATAAACTTATTTACGATCTAAAGGTTTTATAATTAAATTATTCCTAGCCCTCAACAAGATTAATAGAATCTAAAACTAAAGTAAGAGAGAATACTTATTCACTCCCTTCAAAGCTATATAAGAAACAACTCCAACAACTTTAATTTGTCCGCCTTCATTAAACTAGAAACACCCCTAATTTGATTAATGAT
Organism: Curcuma longa; assembly: GCF_044706935.1. Classification (NCBI taxonomy): domain Eukaryota; kingdom Viridiplantae; phylum Streptophyta; class Magnoliopsida; order Zingiberales; family Zingiberaceae; genus Curcuma; species Curcuma longa. The sequence continues at coordinate 619,288 of NC_133878.1, read as the reverse complement.
TGACAAACATAGTCATTAATCAACCAACAACGTCTAATTTTTAGGTTGTTGACTAAAGGTCATTAGCTTAATTAACAATCTTCATAAACTAACATATCTAAAACCTTTATATATGCTTGTGAGAATTTAAAAGTTTAAATTGGTCTTAATTTTAATTTTGAAATTAAGGGATACTATTCAGAAGCTTAAACCAAAACTACTTGATAAGCATATCCAGAGGATAAAGGTTTTGAGGATTTTTTTTTTAAAGTTAGTAGTGTGATTTGCAATGCTTAATTTGCTATATTTCTATCACTGAGTTGTAGCAGAATGGATGGTCAGCTACTGCAATGCTGGAGCAAGTCAAAAGTCACAGTAACTTTAACGCAGTTTGAATAGGCAGGTCGGTATATTTTTTTTATTTTAACACTCATAATATATTTTTTTAAAAGATTGAAGTTAAAATAAGAAGAAGAATAAGAGATATAATTAAAAGAGGTGAAAAAAATGGAAGGGAGAAGAAAGAAAGTGAGAGAATTTGAGAAGGAAGAGGGGACATGGCATGGTTGAGGATTGGTAGAAGTTTCTGTGGAGCAGGGGATGGTCCCCTCGGGCTACGGGTGGGGCCAAGATGTGCCTCAGTACAAGTCCAGCCAGGTGGGACCGGCATGCTCCTCGCCGGCGACGGTGTAAAGTGACCACACGGCACCGCCAGGACATTTCCGCCAAATTAATATTATATTCATTTTTTTCTAGATTTTATGCTTTTAATGACCATTAAATATTATATTTTTGTAAAAAAATATTTGATAATCCTGTAAATTTATTTTCAATCAATTGACTTCTCTAAATTAAAAGTGAGTGTGCCCTTTAAATATTACAACTTTAAATGCATCCTTCAATAGAAATAACATAAAATTAAAGACGAATATGAGATAATATAATCATCCCCAATAACCCTTGTTAAACTTGAATTAAGGGGCATAACTATAAATCATAATTAATAAAACATAGATTCTTATAGTTATAAAATAGTAATTATTATAATTATGATTTTTATGGTTATTATAATATCGTTGAAAAATAAAAAAATAAAAAATTGAGATGGAATAAAATATTATTGTAATAATAAATAAAAAACTTTTATTTTAAGAGTCAATAAAAAAATGTCCTTTTATTATTATTATTATTAAAAGAACACATTGCGAATCGGCGAAATGATTTCTAACTGTACTAAAAAGTGGATCCGGAGCAGAATAGACGTGACATTAGAGCATTAAATTGTGTGATTAGGGAGGGAAGGCGTTGGATTACGGAATCAATTTTAAAATGATTGTGCGGGACAGGGACAAACGGTCAACAATTGATCCGACGGTCCATGTTCAGCCAACCCGACGCCCGCACAAAGGGACTCACTGATACATGACAAGTGATATGATGATTTGATGCGTACTTGAAACGACAAAACAGCCGCGAGTCCCGAGGCCACCTCCCCCGGAATCTCAATGCTCTCTCTTGTTCCCCGGACACACCAATTGATTTGTAACCCTACACCATCCTAATTTTTATTTATTTATTTATTAAATGAAATATCATCGTGATGAGGCCATAAAAACAGCTTATATATACGATTTTCTTCACTAAAATCTATTAAGTTAGTTAATGCCGATGAGAATAGCAACTTATATATAATGCATAATTTTCTCGTGATGAAAATAAACACGAGCAGGGCAAGCTGCAAAGGGAATCCACCGTAGCCATCAAGTCTACTTGCTGCAGCATTTATTGGACGCACTGATCTGTCCATCAAATTTTAAGCAGAAAAGAAGAAGAAATTAAGGACACAAATCGAGAAGGATTTGCTTTTGCAGGTCCAACAAGGAGAATTTAAGACTTGTTTGACCACTGCTTGCATGATAATATACATGTATATTTTCTTGACGAGTATTTAAGAATATGTATGATTACCAGTACGTGGAGGTTGTTGGATTAACTTTGACTCCACAATGCCTTATCCATATCCGGGCGCTCTGGAGCCTTTCTGAGCGCCTGAAGGCTAAGGTGTCTCAACCACTGGGAGTTTGCCACCTCACTCGCCTCGTTAGCTCGATCAGCTAACGTTTTGGTGCTTGGATCCCTTTTAGGTGCTTAGACAATCCTCTATTGCCTGATCTAAAATAGGGGCCCTCAAAACTCAAAGTTTTGGTCCCTCATTTCCTACATCACAGAATTAGTCCAGAATATAAAAGGAGGAAATTAACAGTTTTAGCAATCGGTCTTGACTTTTAGGTTTCTATGAAACTCTAAGTCAGACCGACGTCTACTGTTCCCTTCTAGAGAGCACATCTTCACTCACTTCTCTCAGGAGAATTTATCTTTGCCAACCGGCCCTCCAGACCTATTGGACTTTTGCTCAGCATCTGACCCTTGGCCCCCATGACTTCCACCGCTAGACGTTCGATCCTCAGACCTGCCTAGACTTTCCGACCTGGTGCTTTGATCTGCCAAGTCTTCCTGCCCAGTCTTCCTGACCAGGACTTCCTTGCCTAGTCCTCCTAACAAGGACTTCCTTTGCCCAGTCATAACTAGGACTTTCCTATGCTACCTACACACTCAATTCAGCTCATTACCAAACTTCACAAGCTTAACTTGAACCTTTTGTCATTATCAAAATCCTAGTTCGATCATCTAGTGCTCATGCATCAACAATTAAATCTAAAAATTTTAAAATTAAATACTAAAATTTAAAAAAATAAATTTAATAAATTAAATTTAAATCTTAAAAAAATAAATTTAAATAATAAAATTAATTATCATCAACTTCTATTTAATTATGAAATATAACTTAATTCAAATAAAAAATTAAATCCCAACTTATAAAAAATCAACAAAAAATGAAGTAATAATCCAAAAAATATAATTAAAATCCATAAACCTAATTATAATAAAATACTTATAATTATAAAACTAATTGATAAAATATTACTCAAGGAAATAAAAATTTAATAAAATTTAAAATGTATCAAAATGGATTGACATATTCGTGGATCCACACGAAATATATCAAATCGAGAATTTGATATATTATTAAAAAATAAAAAATTATATGACTTAATTGATTCATACATATTTGTCATGTACATGCATATGGTTAATTATTTATGCACATAAATATTATGTCATGCATGTTTAATTCCTATTTAACTTAGAACAGTTAGTTAAGGATATATGATTGCTTGACACTTGCACAATATAGTACCAAGGTGGGGCAAGATGATAGCATGTCAGGGAAGTTTGATCTCGGTAGTCAAGTGAAGTAAGGAGTACTTTACTTGGTCTGCTTAGCTAAATGGAACTAACTGAAGCTACCTTGCTACATCCAAGATTAGTTAAAGTAAGTTAGATAGACTACAATTAGGCTTAGGTTGCTTGTTTGTTGTATGTTAATCTTGTAGGAACCAGGAGTTGGATGCAAGACAAAGGAAACATGACAGAAGCAAACAAGAGCAGTTGAACCAAAGCTGAAGTCAGTGCAGGTCAAACCTAGTTAAACTAGTTTCAAGCGCCCAGATCATATTTCGAGTGCCCAGAATAGTCCAAGCGCCCTAGTGAATTCCAGGTGCCTGGATCTGATTTTAGGCATTTGGATAGTATAGGCAGCCTAGGATGGTCCAAGCACCTGAACCAGGATAAATCAGCTTGGATAAAGACCGATGGAGCCGGATCAGATTAAATCGGTCCAAGATGCTTGGAAAGGGATCCAGGGGCTCGAAAAGGATTCGGGAGCCCGGAAGAGTCTTTATAAGGCCTCTACATCCAAGATCAAAGGACAACACAATTATTATTACTCTATGATACTGCGGTGCTACTAAGTCCTGCTTATACAATCAAGGAAGATCTAGAAGGAGTGTGTTGTGCTCAGGACTTCCAGATCGGCCCAACATGAGTATTTATACTTAATTGTCTTATTTTTTTAAGCTTTATATTTTGTCCATTATATTGATTGCAAGACGAATTTTTTCGCCTTCCGAAAGAGTTCTGTAAAGGAGACCACTAGTGGATGGGCGCCTCCTACATAGGCCTTGGATGTACTAACCCTCGAGGGTTGAGAACCAAGTAAGTCCATGAGTCTTGTGTGTTATTTCTAATTCCGCTATAAGTTTTCTTTGATAGTAAGTCTAATGAACATCGAGATTCACCCCTCATCTCTTGCACGCAC
>NC_133878.1:569712-614990 GCF_044706935.1 Curcuma longa | reverse complement strand
TTACTTTATCTTGCTCGGACATAAAGTGCCACCTTTTTTGACGTACGAGCCAAGACCCAGAAAGAATATTGAGATGGTGCTCCATTATTGTCGGTGCTATACTGGTGATTTCCAAAGGCGACCAGGTGAAGATGTCGTGATTTCGAGTGAGACAAGCGATAAACTGCTCTTTAAGCTCAAGTGGCAGGTCAGTTCAAGTGGCAGGTCAATCGCTACCTGAGTAACCCGGTCGGGCTGACCCGACATGATTTGAACTTCTTCCTTCTCCTAGCTTGGTCAGAATAAATCTCAGTCTTTTGTATCCTCCGTACTTTGTAGAGGTCGTCTGGACCATGTCAATATAGCATTTGTGGGTGATATTTTAGTCACCGCTGACAGAGTCAACTTGGTCGTAGACGAGGAATTTCAGTTTCTGGTGGAAAGTGGACATCACCGCACTAAAGGAACTGAGAGTCGGTCTCTCTAAAATGACATTATAGGAGGACAGAGTGTCTACCACTATGAAAATAATATTGCACTGTGAAAATAGTTGGATTTGTCCTAGGGGTTAGATCTCATGTGAATTCGAACAGAGAGGTAGCTATGGGTTGTAGTTCATCTCTGTCAATCTGCATCCTGTCGAAGGTGTCCTTATAAAGGATGTTCACCGAGCTATTAGTGTCGACAAATATCTAAGCCACATTGTAATTAGCTATGGTGGCTCGAATTACTAGGGCATTGTCATGGGAGACGATAATTCCTTCTAGGTCTTGATGCCTGAACTGGATGGAAGGACCTCTGCCCTGACTTCTACTGCTACCGATGTTGTAAGTCTCTAACCATCACCCATGAGCTTTGCAAGTGCGATTAGAGTCTTCATCCGTAGGGCACCAAAGATCATATTAATATCCCCTTAGTAAGTCGTGTTGTCCCAGTTACCCCAATGATCTCGGCGAGCCTCGGGGTTAGCCTCCTGTTGCAGTACTTGACGATCAAGTTGTCGGTCTTCCCTCCACGAGGGTTCGTCGCGACCTGGAGGAGATTTTTCCATGTACTTCAAGGCATCTTGGGCACATGCCTAGTATACGAGTCCATTCTTCTCAAAATCAGCCTTTGATTCAGGTCTTGGTCGTCTCACCATGCATACCCACCTGGCATGCGTCGAGCGACTGGGGTTGGGTATCTTCTGCCCTATGATCTTTTCCATGTACTTTAGATGTGGAACTATGTTTGCACCCTTGCAACCTCACTTAAGACGTGGTTGATTTCTTATGTCAACTGTCAACATTCCTGTGTGTCATGGGTAGACGATTGGTGATACATGCAAAAATAGGTCTGTCGTCCTAACAGGGATGGACTCGGATTTTCGACTAGGACAGGGGCAATGTCGATGACTTGTACTGCCTGCTCATCCCTATGAATAGGGACGTGGTTGAGCAACCGAGGGAGGACCTCCCTCTGTGGTGTGGGTGGGGCAGGCTTCTTATCTAGCAACGAGGTTGTTCTCGCATCGCTCCTTCGGGCGAGCTGAGTTTCTTCTAAATGTATGTATTTGACGGCTCTTTTCAATAGCCTTTGGTAGCTTGTTGGCGGCTTCTTCACTAGGGATTAAAAAAATCCTCATCTAGTAGTCCTTGAGTAAAAGCGCTCGTCAGAATGTCAGAGGGGGACAATGGGGTATCCCAAACGACTTGGTCAAAATGATGGAGGTATTCCCGTAACGTTTCTCGGGGTTCTTGCTTCATCGTTAATAAGTTGAGAGGGGTCTTCTGATACTTCTTGCTGCTGGCAAATTGGTGCAAAAAACCTCCTTGAAGTCTTTGAAGAAGCGGATAGAAGAGGTCGGGAGCCGATTGAACCATTGCTATGTCGATCCTGATAGAGTGTTGAGGAAGACTCAGCGTTTGACCCCATCTGTATACTAATATAGCAAAGAGACATTCTCAAACCAGCACAGGTGATCTTCTGGGTCTGAGGATCCAGTATATTCACCCAACTATGTAGCAAGGAGGCATTCTCAAAACCCGTCTCTAGCACGAGATTCATGCGAATCCTCACTCGTGGTGGCAATGCCTCTGGTGATGGAACCCATAGGCAGCAAAACATTTTCTAATGGTGGCCGCGTCTGATCGCTAGGAAGGACATCCACCATAAGGATCGACAGGGGTTGGGTGTGTCGCAGAGCTTCCTGGACAGCTCGATCAATGAATGGTTGAGGTCATCTCGCGTCAAAGTTACAATTTCCTTGTGGTTCCTTTCCTCAGTGGGGTCGCGGTTGTCGGTGGTATGTCTGGTGTTGATCATCAAGGCATCTTAGCATAGATTCCAACAGAATGTGCCAATTTGTTCCAGCTAGATGCAGTGGGCAGTCAAGCCACCCATCAACAAAACTCCAACTCATACACAGCTACTCCCGTCGATGAAGAGACCTAAGGAGAAACTGAATGAAAGGATTAGATGGGTGCCGAAGATTTCCAGCAAGCCACTTCGACGCTCAAGTTAGTATTGGTAGTAGAAGAAAAAAAAAGTATATGAAGTTGCTGAACTTGCCGAGAGAGCCCTTTCATACCTGTGGGAGAGTTTACATACTCATGAGAAAGGAATCTCCACGTCGACCTGAGGGACGACCTCTGCCAAAGCCGAGGAGATCAATTCAGCGGGTTGCTGACATGGGGTCCCACGTAAGGCACTGAGGGACCAAGTCTGCCAACCTAGTAACCGCCCTGTGGCTTGACATTGCTGATTAGTCATACCTTTTAGCTATATATGTAGACACGAGGGGATCTAGAGGATCGGGCTTGAAAACCTCGTAACTGCCCTGACACGTTGGCATACCTCGCATGTTTGGGAGATTTTGGTAGTTTCTGTGTGAGGCAGGGGCGGTGGCCGAGATGAGGCGTGGAGAGTGGGGCCGCCTAACTAAGGGATTCGTGGTGGAAGAGTTGACTCATCCGAGAGCCGGGTTGCCAAGTTGTTGAGTAGTTGAGGGGTCATATGATCAAGAGGTGGATTGGTTGAGCGGCAGAGAGGCCTAGAGACCGAGACGGTCGAGGTCAAGATGGACAAGTAGCCAGGAGAGATGGAGTGACCGAGAGATCAAGTAGCCGAGGCGGCTTAGGTCGGGATGGCCGAGTGACCAAGATGACTGAGAGACCAAGTAGCCAAGGCGGCTCAGGTCGGGATAGTCGAGAGACCAAGTAACCGAGGTGGCTCAAGTCGGGATGGTTGAGTGGCCGAGATGACCGAGAAATCAAGTAGCAGAGGCGGCTTATGTCGGGATGGCTGAGAGAGCAAAAGTGGTTTAATGGTGTTGTAACTTTCCTGATAGACCATAAAATCTTGCACACAAAATAACAAAAATAAGATGTACCAAGACTTGGTCTTGAATTAGCAATGAGGGAAAAAGTAATAAAGTTAAAATTAGAGCAAAAATCGAAATAAAACAAAAAAACCACTCGCTCAGTGGTTTCACTAAGATTGAGCACCCCTTGCTCTGATATCAATTGTAGGATCGTTTAGGAGTGCTAGAGGGGGGTGCTTCTTGGCATTTTCATAATTTTCAAAAAACTCGTGTAACTTGCGTAAGTAAATCAGAACTTGTAGCGGAAAAGAACACAAATGACACAATTGATTTTACTTGGTTCACAACCACTGGCTACTACTCTAAGGCTCACAGCTAGTAATCGTTTTCGACGTACAATCCACTAAATAACTCTCTTCTTATAAAAGAGAGCTAATCACTTTACAAAATTAATTAGGATCGATAACACGTATACCGACCTAAAACTTTAAGTACAAAAGCAATGAGTAGTTTTACCGACAGAATAGTAATGGATGTACAGACTTCGTTGCAGCTCCTTGGTGTGACTACAACATTCCGGATGAAAGATTTTCGTGCAGACGGTCGTCGTTGAGTCATATTCAGATACTTCTAGAATTTCCCCTTGAGGCTACTTATATGACTGATTTGGGTGCCTGAAGCCTTTCCGAGCACCTCCACGTCATCCCGTTGATCCACTTTCGATGCTGACTCAGTATTTTTCGGGCGCTTGGATGCTGACATGGAGGTTGTCAGATCAACTTTGACTCCGCAACGTCTTATCCAGATCCGAGTGCCTCGAACCTTTTCGTGCGCTAGAGGCTGAGGTGTCCCTACCACTAGGACTTTGCCACCTTACCTACCTTGCTAGCCCGTTCCGCTGATGTCTGGTCACCTGAAACCAATCCGGATGCTTGGACCATCCAATCGCTGGATCCAAATAAGGGCGCCCGGAATACAAAGTTCCAACTCCTCCTTTCCTGCATCACAAGTTAGTCCAAAATCCAAAGCATAACAAGAAAGTAAACAGTTTAGTCAACTGTTTGGTCTTGAATTCAAATTTCTAGTGAAACCCTAAGTCAGACCGACATCTATTGTTCCCCTTATCGGGAACGTGTCCTCATCCACTTCATTTGGAAGAATTTACCTTGTGTCAACCAAGTCCTCCAAACCTGTTACACTTTTACTTAGCCTCGATCCTCGACCTCTAGGTCTTCCACCGCTAGACGTCTAGTCCTCCAGATCCGCCTAGACTTCCGCCTAGTGCTCTTAATTCACCAAGACTTCCTGCCTAGTCCTCCTGACCAGGACTTCCTTGCTCAGTCCTCCAAACCAGATCTTCCACCTAAACCTCCAGATTAAGACTTCCTTTGCTTAGCCTCCATCTAGGACTTTCACTACCTAGTCGCAACTAGAGCTTTCCTATGCTACTTGCACACTCAGTTAAGCTCATCAGATCACTTTATACACTTAACTTGAACCCTTTTCCATTATCAAAATTCAAGTTCAATCATCTGGTGCTCCCTGCACCAACACCTTACATTGGGCAAAGTTATATCCGGTAAGTGTAGAGATGTTGTTTATGTTGGCAGTTATAGATTGCACTGATTTAGAAAAGAAAAAACACCATAAGCTCACGTCAAAGCCAAGAACATAGATAGATAATATGCATCATAAAATATGCATATGAATATACTCTTAATGAGATACCAAATACAATATTACATTCCGTCTTTGGACTAGAATGTAATTTATCAACGATATTCTCTATTTATTGCTCAAATCTTAGTTAGTCATATAATGTGTCTTCCTTTAGACCGACACACTATGTGCATAATTCAAAACTTTATATGAGATATATGTAAATGTCTAAGTCTATAGCTCACAATGACCTTAATCATCTATGTAATATACCTTCCTTTGAGTCGATATATTATGTGTATGTTTTAACAAAATTTATTCCTTAGATATGAGCTATCCTTAAACATATAGAAGATCTAAAAGTAATTTTTCTTTGGACTAATTATTTTTAGCATAGATATATATTTATCGACATAAAATACAACGAATCTACCTAATAATTTTTACTTTGATGATAGTATTAGTTCAATTTAGTACCTACTGTTCTTGACTTAATCACAATCAGTCGATTGCTAAACTCAATTATTGTCAATGGTTCAGTAAGTTGATCAATTAAAAAACCTATTGTGCTTAGGTTTAGCCATAGTAGTCGATTAGTACTTAATGATAATCGATTGATACAAAATCAGCCGATTGCAAAACCTTCTGTGCCCCATCCTAAGACCGATAATCAATTGGTGTCAAACAGTAGTCAATTGATGGACGTAGTCAAGTGCATCAGCCAATCCAAAAACCTTTTATGCACTACTTCGAACACATCAGTTGAGTGTCTCAATCGATTAGTAAACCTTTTATGCCCAACTTTACGCGCACATCAGTTAATTGTTCCTATATGACAATTGATTAATAATATTAGTCGAGTGCCCTAAATTGATTGATAAACCTTCTATTCGTTATTTTTGGCCGAGTCAATTGTCGAAGCACATCAGTTGATTAATATCGATGTAATCTATTTTTTAAGATTAAACACGATGATTATCCCTAAAAACATCGATGATTATCGCTATTCTTCGTGTTCATGAATAAATGTGATAAACTCAATAACATCGTATAATCCTAAGTTTTCTTCTCTAATTTTCAATGATCAAACATTGTTTTACGCTAGTGGAAGAAAATCTAGCGTAAAACTATCAAAACACAAACGAATACCCTAACTTTACAGTTATAAAATCAACGAAACAATCATGACCACTTGATGGAGGTTTTCTAAATGAATTTTAAACTTTATGAACTCAATAAAAAAACATGCACAACATCTAGTATCATCGAAATTATAATAGAAGAAATTATAATAGAAAGTAAAAGCACAACAATAAAGATGATAAACCTGAATGTAGTGAAATTGCCATCGTCTTAGCATTGTCAACTAAATTCGATGATCCTGAGAAGAAGAACAACAGACGGATCTTTGGTAGAGATTTGAGTGACAACAAGATACTCTCCTCACCAATAGGAAGCATGGAGATCTCGAATTATCCAATTCTTTGGGGACCACACTCTATATATAACAATTAACTCAATTCTATTATCATCAGTCCATCATTAATAATAGAACTAGGGTTAACAGATTCTACACATGCAAATTCATATCCAGTAATATAAATTCGCAATCAATATTAATTAGATCACTTAATGGATTTATTTTATAATGACATAAATCCATATGTTACAAAATAATATGTGAGCGCACTGAATATATAGATAAAATACAATAATAAATGTTTATTTTATGTGATTATGAATGTAGAAAAGTATTTTGCTCCTACCCTATCATCTTCTTAGAGAGAGATAATTATGTGGAAGAGATGACTCAATGAATTCTTATGTTGTTTATTTCTGTAAAAGGTGGAATCTGCCACCCCAACGGCCTCACACGGTCGGTCCCACAACTATCTGTGAGGAAGTAAATCGAGAAGCTGCAGTTGATCACGACGAAGGAGAGCATTGTCTCGACTTCGTCAAGATTCAAACCCTTGTCTATTTTTGCAACTCTGTTCTATCGTAACTAACTCAGCTATACCCCGATACCCCGAGGGTCTTATGTTGCTTATATATCATGGTCAAGGGGAGATGAAAGTGATGATAAAAATCTAATTAATGGAGATCAAGTTCAAACTAATATGCTAATAGAGAGATTAGACAAGAGCTTAATCTGCTATAGTATGATGATACTATCATGTGGAATCAGGTGATCCACTTCTTCTGATTTACTTATTGAAATACCTTCCCATAATTCTTGTAATAGCGACCTTAATCTTCCAATTATAGTTAGGAAAGAAGTTAGATCATGTACTCAATATTCTGTCTCGAAATTTATTTTTTTATGACTTCCTATATATAGAATTTTTGTTGCCTTCCTTGCATTCATAAACTACAGTGGTGAAAGAAAGTTGTTGATGATCCTTGATGACATTAATGTACACAAAACAAATAATTTAATATATTCTTCAACCATTTGCCTCTATAGTTCAAATTATAGTCACTCATAGTTGTTAAGAAATTAGTTTTTGAATGTGATCTTATTAGATCATCATATTTTTATTTTTAATAACCGTTTTATGATTTGTATATACATGTTTACATGATTACACATATTAATTGAGAAGATTGTTATAAAAGTAATTAGGCTTGAAAAGTGGTAAAAAGCAAGTGTGGAGGTTTGTGAAGCATTTACCTTGTTGATGGATCAAGTTGGAGAACTAAATTAAGAGCTTACGTGAATTGTATTATGGGTTTATGAATAAAACTTATATGAATAGGATAAGTATATGGAGCGAGTCTAATTCACATAGAATTTTTTTTCCTAATACATTTAAACTTTAGTAAAGGTGGAATTTCCCAAAGGCCCCACACGGTCAGTTCCACGACCATCTGTGAAAAGATAAATCAGCAAATTATAGTTGACCACTACGGGGAAGACATTGTCTCGATTTTGACGAGATCTAATGCATTTAACTTACATCAAGGTATATGAGTCAATTTAATTACTTATTTTTCATATTTCATAAAGAGTATTTGAGTTAGAGAGTTCTAGATCGATGGTGGAGATTTCAATAAGTGACTGACTAAATTGATTTTGAAATCTTAAAGATGTTTAAGTGTTTCAAATTGTGTGGTTGACCAACAATTGTCGTTGTTGATTAACCAAACATAAGTGAAACATATTCCAACCTTTAAGTTTGTACTATATTTAGTTGATTAGTAATGTGCAATTTTTACAAGTGTATAGTTATCGCTAAGTAATAAATATTGTTATCTAGGACCATGAAGTCGTATTAATCCAAATGCAAAGTAGGCTATCTAAATGAATTGAAATCGAGCGAATTGGTTGTGAAAGAAATCAAATTAAGAAAGCAAAAGTGAAGTTGTGAGAAAATTGATCTTAAAGAGCAATTTTAGGATTTTAGTTTGGTCGTGACTATTCTTGATAATGTGGTTGTGATATCTCTTTTACCTCAATGTTAATCAAGTTTGAAGGTGGTTTATCCTAAAGTAACCGATGCTCCCTTTCGAGTTTATACCAATGTATCTATCCAAACATAACTCCTACTTTCACGGTAGCCGTGCTAGGGTGGTCGCTTTCTATGGAGGCACTTGTTACGAGAACCCCACAATCCCCTAGATCGCTACCGTTACTTCGTGACACTGAATTGAGGTAAATCCCTTACGCTCTATGATAGCCAATGACATCCTCGGAAGGGTTTGGATTATTTTCATGAACAACCTCTCAATTCTAGTTGTTATAGGTTCTGAGATCGGAGTTCGTGTTTCGGTTCTTCCTCCTCACCCTAAAGTATGTGCTAATGCTTGTTAAGATCTATCAACATGTTAAGTACGCTAACAACTAAATCAAGGATCAACATATCATGTGATAAAAAAGATAAATATTACATAATTATCAAGTCATTGTCAGATTACTCCCTAATCCTAAAATTAAGAAAACTACTCCATGGAGATGAGACACAAGCTGAAGACATGAAATTAAGTATGCTACAATTCAAATAAAAGAGAGAAGTGTAAGAAAACTCTCGTAGGTGTACAATGTCTTTGGAAGATCTCCAAGCTCTTCGATGGACAAAATCCTGACGGCTCCTTAGAAATAACCCTCTCTTAGGGTTCCCTATCACAAGGAAACCCTCAATATGGAAGGGGAGATACCTTTGATCCCAAATGCCTCAAATAGGTGCCCCTTTTATTCTTTTTATAGCCTAAAAAATTATCAAAGTTTAATGAACTTTCTTAAAACCTTGGGGGCATCGCCACCGTGCCATGACCATGTTGGAAAGCACAACCTAACCGTGTTGGCTTTTGATCAACAGATGTCAACTGAACATGACTGTGTCAGAGGACATGGTTAAATCGTGTTCGGCTCTAGAAGTTTCTCATCGGCCGACAGTAAAGAGCACGACTGTGTCAGAGGACATGATCTATCCATGTTCAGTACTGGAAGTCTAATTGTTGCTCTAATGCTTGTCTTGCTCCACAAGTGATGCACAATCATATTAGGGGACATGGTCAGACTGTGCACCATGCTAAATGCACACTCCAAGGCTTTTTTATTCTGGTTAAGTTTCAAATTCATATCTTGTCGATGAAAACACATAAAGAGTAGTTATCCGAATTAAAAAAATAAAAATAATACAAAAAGATGAAAGTATACGAAATATACTCATGTATAAAATAAACATATACTAAATCGTATCTAAAATATGTGTATGAAACACATACATCAATTAATTTCTTGTTTAGATGACTAAAGCTAACATATTGTGCTTTGTATTTATTGGTAATGCATATTTAGGGGTTAAGAGGTTGAACTTATTTAATTGGCCGAAAGGATCTTTTTATTTGTTTGTTAGGAGACTAAAAGTAAATTAGTTAACTAAATATATATTTCTGTTCAATGAATAGTGAACTAAATTTTTAGTCACTAGAATGGACTAAATAATTTTAACAAGTAAAATTTTAAATACCTAGTGTGGCCCAAAATTATATTTTTTTTCAAATTTTTTATTATATTAGGAAGATCTTTTTCTTATAATTATGAGAAATTTCTTCTCTAGTAAAAAACTATTGTGGAAAAGTTCTAGATATTCTCAATATACTTTGTTCAAGCTCTTGTCGAGTAAATTTGGTCCTTTTGCTATATTAATTTTTATTCTTCAAGGTAATACATGATTGAAATTTTTATTGTGTTATATTTGTTTTTAATCTAGACAATTTATATCTTAAGTGAGGGCTTATCATTAAAGACTTATTTTATTATCTTGTGTCAAGGAGCAATTTGGTATTTTTTTATTAATACATATGTTCAAATTTGGCTCAATTAATTTTAGAGGTAGATAATTTTCTCCTAATTGTCTATTAGGTAAATTTGGAGTAAAACTATAAAAAATATAGAGTAAATATTTGGTGTTTCAAATTATATCATTATGCTATTAATTATTTTATTTCAGTTGTGTATATCTTTTTGTTACTCTGAATTTAAAACACATGCATATATTTTACTGTTGATGATGAATGAATTGAATTTTATATCACTAAAATCTAATATGGTTTTAAGCAGAATTAGAATGTCAGCGCAATTTGATAGCACCAGTTCACTAAAATCTAAAAATAACATAATACAATTTAAATATATAAATAAATATACATTTTAAAGATAATATATTTTAAAAATATTAAATAATTCTTATATTATATGACATCATTTATATGGATCAATTAATTCAATTTTTATAATTTTTTTAAAAATATATAAATATTATCTTTTTTCTCATTTGTTTATTTATGAAATAATTAATTGGCAACTGCGGACCGAAGTTTGAAATGGAAAAGCTCCCCCGGCGGCGACCACCAATTCAAACCTGTCGACGCGTCACGACTCTTACTTTTTCATCGACCGCATAAATCATGTCATACGTACCTGCATCTACCGTTCACTTTTGTCTGGTTTCACATTCGACGGTCGAATCGTCCTTCCTCACAAAAACTTGATGCACAAGTGTCGTATGCGTGCTTAACGAATCCATTAACTGAGATACGTTCCCCCGATTTCTTCGCCAGGCAGCTATTGTGACGAGGAAGCGCCGCAGAAGCCACGGCTTCGGAATTGGACGACCACGATTCACTCGATGGAGAATTCCAACGGGCGATCCGCCAGTTCGAAAAGAGTATGTATCCGGTTTCTTGCGTAATCACTGTTGCTTTTGTTCCTCCCCTCGACTTCAAGTTCAAAGCTGCGACCGAGTCGTCGTCCTTCCTATTTTCGCTCTCCGCAGAGGGGCTTCAGTTAGGGTTTGTTGGGGATTACCCAGTCGGTGATCATGGAGAGCTTGATCGGATTGGTGAACAAGATTCAAAGAGCGTGCACGTCGCTTGGCGACTACGGCGATGCCGAGGGCAAAGGCGTCGGATTGCCCACTCTGTGGGAGTCGCTTCCCTCCGTCGCCGTCGTCGGAGGACAGGTAGTTCCTTTGGTTAATTTGATTATGCCTCTGGTTGATGTTTCTACTGTGTTTGGCCATGTGAGATATGTTGCTTGATGTCCGTTGAGCAGAGCTCGGGGAAGTCCTCGGTGTTGGAGAGTTTTGTCGGTCGTGATTTCCTTCCCCGTGGTTCTGGTAGGAAATTAATTGTGAAGCTCTTGGTTCTTTCTTTATGTTCGCTCTTTTTTCTTATTTTCTTTTCTTTTTTTTCACCGATTTTTGTCCACTATGCTTGATTGCTGCTTTCCTTTTCCTGTTTTGCTTGGAAGGCATCGTGACCAGAAGGCCTTTAGTGCTACAGCTGCACAAGATCGAAGAAGGACAAGTAGAATATGCCGAATTTCTTCACCTGCCAAATAGGAGATTCACGGACTTTTGTGCGTCACTCTCTACTTGCATCTTTTATATTTCGCTTTAGCTATAAGTTATTGTCTCGAACAAGCTGATTGTTTTGGTTTGACTTGGTGCTTTATTGCTTTGTTGCTTTTAAACTAGAATTGAGATCGTGATCATTTTTTTAATAATTGGAAGCCCGTCCTAATACTATTTCTAAAGTATAATCGGCTTCAAGTCAGTAGAGTAATGGCTTGTTATTTTGTTATGGCAAGCAGTCACACTCCATGAGAGTTTTTAGTTGTGAAGTCCAAGGTGAAGTCTAGTCTAATCCAAGATGCCAGAGCTCTTTTGTGGAGGCCTCTTAGATACTTAGCCATGTTGGGACTGAAGTGAGAATCTTTTCCTTTCTCAGCATGCCTCTTTGTCCTAATATCTTTACCTTGGAGGAAAGAAAGCCTTTCCATGAAAGGGTGATATTTTTGAGGTTACTTTGGACTCCCCTCCTTTGTATATCCACGTAGATCAGTATGGTTACGAGCATAGGATAGGGTCCACAGATGTTTAGGCTTAATCTTGGACAAGGAGGCAGAGACCCTTTGATACCCATTGGGAGCTAGCATGGCTAATCTACCTAGAGGGAAGGTGTCTGATGAGGAAGCCAACATTGGTGACTTGCAGCTAGATGCATGAACTAAAATAGGAGAAAGAGAATTAAGAAGTGGATAAGGTTATTTTTTGTATAAGCTACAATTAGGGGTTGAGATATTTTTGCACTACTTCTTCCTTTTTTATCAACTAATTCCTATTGTTTTATCAAATTAGATGCTATTTGGTTGATTCCTCTTTGATCTTTTCTTTCATATGATTGAGTCCCTTCGTATGAAAGACCCCGGAGGAAGGAACTTTTAAGGCTCCTCCATGATTCAATTTTTGCTCAATACAATTCAGTTTAAACTTGTGCGAAACATGCTCTTCCATGGAAACAAAGTTCAAATGTCCTCTTTTCCCCATAGTTGAATGGTGCAATAAAGTTGGACAATGCAACTAGGGTACACAGGTAGTGCAGTAGTGATTAAGGCTGTGCTAGGTGAGATTAATAGCTTAGTTGGGATGAGTGAAATTGGGTTTGTGGCACTACAGTGCGAATTAAGGTTGGTGAGGGGAGGGGAGGTTGATGTTGAGCGACGGTGAGGCAGCTGAGGTCATGCGAGTGGTGCAATTGTGGTTGATTGACCAATGCAATGACAATGGTGAGTGCAAGCGATGTGAGATCGATGAGGAAGATGAGGAGGGAAATTTTCATCATTTCCTTTTCCTTCCTTCTTCCTTCTTCCTTTTTCCTTTTCTCTTGACTACGTAAACTAATTTTTCCCTTCTTTCCCTGCCTCCTTTTTCTCTCCTTTCCCTTCTCTCCTTCCCTTCGTTCCCTCTCGCTTCCTTCATCCTTGGTAAACAAACCTTGAAGGTAAGATTGACTCTTTTACTATTTGAAAGCACATTGACAATCCTAATCCAACGTAAAATGTCAAAACATTTAGATGGAGACCCCTTCTGTACTTGAGCATGCCAGTATTGAAGGGAGGAGTAGTGGATATTGCACTCTCAATTTAGGTCTAGCTTCAAGTAAACATAATTTTTTTTTTGCAAAAATCAAAAAGGGCACCTTTTATTTTTCATTATCATTAGAAGGGTGCCTCAGTTTGAAAAAAAAAATCAAAACAATGCCTATATTATTTTTCATCTAGCACTATTATAGTAGTTTATGGCTAAAATTGTTACAACTTAAAACAAAATTGCTCATACTTGGTCAAAATTGTGACACATGAAGCACTATTATATCAAAAATATTCTTTTTCAACTTAATTAAAATTGTTTCAACTTGTTCAAAATAGCATCAACTTAGTCAAATTTGCTTCAATAATGTTATAACAATTTTGATCGAAACTGCTAGAATGTGTAGTAGCTTTAGCCAAAATTTTCTATAATGTAAAGTAATTTGACAAAATTGTTTATAGTTGCTTTGTTCAAAACTGCTACAATGTGCAGTAGCTTTGGCTAGAATTGCTACAACGTACAGTAATATGACAAATTGTTTGTAGCAATTTTGAACAAAGTTGTTACGTATAGCAACTTTGTTCAAAAATGCTTCAACGCTAGAATAAGGATAATTTCGGGATTAAAAATGGGATGAGATGCTGCTATTTTGACTATATATATATATATATATATTTCGAATTAGGGTGCCCTTTTGACAATAACCAAAATAAGGGGCGCTCTTTTGATTTTTGCCCATTTTTTCTTGATTTGTTATGTACTGCATTTAATTCTTCATGAAACAAATAGGGGAGTAGGAGTGGTGTTTGCCATTTTCTAGATCATCATATGTCATGCTACTTTATCGATATGGATGTTTATTTAGAATACCATGAGCTTGTGACTGTCATCAAGCAAAATAGAATTTATTCCGCAATCTATTGTGTAATTGTAATATGCAGAACTTAGTAGTTTTGACTGCCTTTGTAAACTTTTTGCCTCAGATTCTTACAGCAATTTTCTTTGTCATGATTTTGTGTTTCCTTGTCCAATCCAATGTTTTCAACTTCGCCATCATGTTGTTTCTCAAGTAAAACCACAAAGGAAAACTTGTAAACCAGTGGTTCTGATCACATATATGCTTAGGAAGATCTCAATTTGTGCCTCTAATTTAAATGTTTATTGAATATTGTTTAACAATTTTGTACTTATATTAATGTAATTGTCAATTCAAATTTTTTACTGATGACGTTGTAATTTCTCATGCTTAGCTCTTGTGCGCAAGGAAATTGAGGATGAAACAGACAGGGTAACTGGAAAAACAAAGCAAATATCTCCGCATCCAATTCATCTCAGCATTTATTCGCCAAGTGGTATTCCTTTTTGTTCGTTACTTGATGGATGATTTGAAGAATTTTCTTGTTTTTTCCTAACTAGATGCAATAAGTACTATGGAATTTCTTTTCATCTATTACAGTAATTTTTGTTGATATTTTCTAGATAATATCTTGGGCCTCCATCATTATAGAATTCTGTATCCTAGGAAGATAGGAAATTTATCCCTTTTTGGAGATTATTATGTATTTCAATGTAGACCAAATTATTCACCATATATATGCAACGTATTTCAAGAATACAGGATGAACCAACCTTTCCTTGAATATATCAGCGTACTATGATGATGTGAAATGGACCATGGATGCATCATGCATATAAAGGATTCTGATATGATGTGAGATAAATATTAAAACTAGGAATATATGGTATTATCAATATTATGCACAGATGTCAAAAGTTGGACTGTTTTAAAGCAAATTGTTAGTAAGACATTTTCATACCAAAATGTATGGTTTCCAACTTCATGATGGAAGCAAGTTATTTAGGGAACTTAGTGCCTTAAGAATAGAAGAAAATAGCAACAACTACGACAAATGAAGTACTAAGATCAGCCTGACTGATTAATCATAACTTATCAAGTTGTCTTGTTATATATGAAAAGTACTCCAAATATAATAAATTCCCAACCTGTGGCTAAACTACCAGAGTTTATGGAATTTCTGTATACAAATGCAAGTATTCATTTCTATGGTATACTTTTGGCAAACATGTTCATCATATTACTTTTTGATGGAGGCGTATTCACCTTTTCCTTTTTATGTTGTGTCACTTTTAACCTTTTTTGTTGATCAACTGCTTGAAAAATTTCCACTCACATTGATATCTGTTTCTTGTGCAGTTGTGAATTTAACTTTGATTGATCTCCCTGGGCTTACAAAAGTTGCTGTTGGTATGGACTCTTTTCTTCTGGGATTTTTTTGTACATCTTTGAAGATTCCTTATCTAACTCATAAATGACTAATCAACAGAGGGTCAGCCAGATAGTATTGTTCAGGACATTGAGAATATGGTTCGTTCATATGTTACCAAGGTATTCATTAACCAGCTAGTGAGACATTTGTGAAATTGGTTATTCTTTAAATTCTTTCAAATTTTCTAGAACACACAAATTGGATTCAAATTCTATAGTATCAAAACATTTGCTGTTCTTTCAAACACCTTTTTTTTCTTGCTAGTATTTCTTTTTTATCTCGACAGTTTTTTTGGGGGCGTTCTAACTCACAATATTCTCTTTTTTATATGAAATCAAACACACAATTATCTTCACTTTAGATGCCACACTAAGAAAGAATGTTACTCATTTTTCTCACAAACTAGTTGAACTAAAATATATATTTTAAGAACAAGCAGCTGTAAAATATATTAGCTTTGCTCAAAAGAACAAAACAATAAGGAGCTTGATTAGCTTGATCAGCCTATGAAAAATATAAATTGGGAATTGAAATCAAGAGCTTGATTAGTTTGATCAGCCTATGAAAAATATAAATTGGGAATTGAAATCAATCTTCAGGGAATGGTAGTCCAAGTTATAAAATCAGTCGAGCTGTTTGCTTGTTCGAATCCCAAGTAAAATTGGTAAGATTGTCTATCAACGGATATAACTCACACTTTTATTCCTTGTCAGAAGCATCAATAATTGATATATGATATCACAAGAAATAGGAAAAAAATCAGGTAGATTAAATAATGAATAATCAATTATTCATTTTCATAGCATCTAATTTTGTATGCTGCTAAACTGAGATGTGGTTGTAGCAAAGATTTAAAATCTGTGCAAGAGTTAAATCTGTAGCAAAGCTTTAAAATCTCATTCCTAGCAAGAGTTTTAGTGGTTGGTCGAAACAATAGAGTTTTGGTATCATGTCAAAGAGTCAAGACATGATACTAGTGGTGAATTGGTGTGTCAAATAGCTGCATATCTAGACAAGGTATGTCGGGGCAAGGTTTCAAGTATGATTCCAAAATGGAGTATACGTTCCTAGCTAGAATGATATGGTTTTAGCATTGTGTTGTGCTAACACTTGGCATGGTTGCATTGAAGCATGCTGAAAAATTTGGATTTTATTCCTTTAATACTCTCACTTAGTTTATTTACTTATACAATAAAACTATATGTAACTATTAAATAGTCAAATAAATTAAATTTATTGTATGATATACCATATCCATACTCAACACATTTTAGCATGTGCTAAGAATATAAATGGGTTTCAATTATTTAATCCTTTGTGTGTGTGTGTGTGTGTGTGTGTTTGTTTGTTTTTGTAAAGACAATATCAATGTGTAATTAAATTAAAAATTATTTTATTATTTTTACTTCAATATGTCTTTAGATGAATTCATATATGTTTTACTTCTGTAATCTTTTTCTACTTGTTTATGTATAAAAATGATACAACAACAACAACAATCAAGGCTTATCCTATTAGGTGGGGTCGGCTATATGGATCTTTCAACGCCATTGGACTTTATCCCCTACTATATTATCATCTATATTTAAATAAATTGAATTAGAGTTTTAGATATATTAGTTTACAAATAATACATATTAATTGAATTCATGTTGATGTTGTCTCGACATAACATGGTACTTATTGGCACAATCGACACATCATGATAGAGATTATCTTGTCACTATTGGATTTGGTAATTTATTAGAGTAGGATGTTTGACTATAACGTTGATACAATATGAGATTTTAAACCATGACTGTATCATCTCTATATGCGCATATAAATACAACAATAACAAGCATAAGTAGGATCTTATTACTCTATTGCATTCTATGCAAGGGCACATCAGTAGTAATATTTAAATCAATTAAATTATTGTTTTAGATTAACAAAGTTTTTTTTTCATCTCTTTCCACTTTAATCAATTCAAATCTTTTATTTATAAAATCTATTGGTTGTAGTTCAATGCATCTATATCATTTTAACATATTTCTCATTATATTATTGTTTATTAGAGCTACTCCTAATTACCCTACCTAATTACCATGTTAGTATAATTTATATTATCTATTCTAGTGATCTTGCACATTCATCTTAGCAATCTCATTTCTACTATATTAGTTTCTTTTATACATGTTCTTTCTGATAACGGTACTGTTCAACTATCCATTTGTTTGTCTTAGTAAGGATATTTTGAATAATAGATGCAAGATATCTAAAACCCACAAGACTTTATGTAACATCCATCTTAACTACTGCCATAATCTTTACTTATTTTACCTACATATACATTATACTGTTACAACTTCATAAATACATCCCTATATGTTTACAATATGTCACGTGGGTCCTCTCACTTTCTTTATCTTGGTTCAAAGATAGGAGGTCTTAAAGACTTAGCTATTTTTACCGTTCCACTCTCTAATTGAGTCGAAAAACAAGACTTGCCGTAGTTCTTTTTCACATCATATCCTCCATGTCCGAAACTATTCTTCCTTTTGATAAGTGCCAATGATGACTTCTGTGTTTTCTTCCTTGATTTTTTCTCTCTGCAGTATCGAAATCTTTCTTAGCAAATTGACACTAACATTTTTTTATTCCAGTTGGGAATCGAAATGTTGACTCAAAATGAACTTTTCTGATTGAGGTTTTATAAAAGGGGTTTACAATCACATATAATGAGTTACTTTCCAGTGAATAATATTTTTCTTCTATAAGTTGAGAGTTAGTTTTTTGTGGTGCAATTTTTTTTTGCTAACCTTGCCTCATGCCTCTTTCTAATTGAGCACTAATGGCCCACATGTACATTAAGAAACATTAAGGATTTCAGTTTCTAACAAAGAGAGGATCCATGAATATATTTTTCATGAAGCCCAAATGCATTTATGCAATTTGAGGCAGCATTGAGGCAAACCATATTAAAATCTTTGGTAAAGTATACTTTCATGGCAAAGCATGAAAGCAAACCATATCAAAATCTTTGGTAAAGTCTACTTTCATGGCAAAGCACGAAAGATGAGATCTTTGCAGAGATGTGAGGCAGTAACATCCCTCGTGATGGTTTGACCAATTAATCTGCCTTTAATAAAGTTTATCTTGACTAGTAACTAGTGAGTTCATGTAGAATTAATATTTGACCATGGTTCTTTTTCAATTATACTAACAGAACTAATATTATCTTTTATCTTTTGATCTTGTTTGGTTATACTTTATCCATGTACTCTTTATCTCATTTGTGCTGATTTTTCATCTGGTTGCTTTTTATTTTATAAATTATTTTATTCAGTATCCCATAATTGCAAATCATATATCTAAAATTTGTCTTGCAGCCCAACTGTATTATACTGGCTATATCACCTGCCAATCAAGATATTGCAACTTCTGATGCAATGAAGCTTGCTAGGGAAGTCGATCCAACAGGTGTGTACATAGATTAAGGTCATAGTTGTAGTTTGAAGCTATTTCAATTGGACAAATGAGATGGTTGTTTTGAACTCTTATTAATGTTTTGGATGTTGGCATTATTGAAGCACACTGCACCATCATGGTTCATTAGAGAAGATTTCCTATTTAATGAAACTTATTCTAAACTATATGGTTTAGGGGAAAGGACATTTGGAGTTTTAACAAAGCTAGATCTGATGGACAAAGGGACAAATGCTCTAGATGTAAGATTCTGATACTTCTTCATAATTATTAAAAAAAAACAGATTTTTTTTTATGCTCAGTAGGTGCTGAGTTGTTTTTTTTTTCCCTTTCTATTTGAAGGTTCTTGAAGGAAGATCATATCGGCTACAACGCCCATGGGTCGGGGTAGTTAATCGTTCACAGGCTGATATTAACAGGAATGTAGATATGATTCTTTCTAGGAGAAAAGAACGTGAATATTTTGCAACTAGCCCTGACTATTCACATTTAGCTAGTAGAATGGGCTCTGAGTACCTTGCGGCACTCCTTTCAAAGGTAAATTACTTGAACACTAATCTGGGAGTAATGCTATTATCTGATGGTGGATAATGTAGTGTTCTAAACTGTTGGAATGTGTTTTCAGCATCTAGAATCTGTAATCAAATCTCGTATTCCAAGCATCACATCCTCAATTAACCAGACCATAGATGAACTTGAGGCTGAGATGAACCATATTGGTAGGCCTGTTGCTGTGGATGCAGGGGTAAGATAAAAATGTCCTCATTTGCCTTGATCCATTTAAATAGAAATCTGTCAAATGATTGTCATTCCTATTAGGCTCAATTGTACACTATACTGGAACTCTGCCGAGCTTTTGATAAAGTATTCAAAGAACATTTGGATGGAGGGTAAGTGTGTTGTTTCTTTCTATCATGATCAAATTAATGATCAATGTGTTGCACGTCAAATGCCAAGTAAATAGCAAATCATTTTCATCTTTACATTTATTTTTATATGTAACTTTAATAAAATAAAAAATATTGAATTTATTGACTCTGCTATTTTTATTTGTCAAATTTTAAATAATCTCTCATTTATGAAGTTTTCTATTTTCCTTGAAACCTAAAATCGTTTGGGCTTAAATAAGATAACAAACTAATAAAATTTTCTAATGTTGATTTTTTTTTTCTATTTACCTATTGAATATATAGAATATAATGAGTATTGTTATTATATTTAAATTCTAAACCCAATATGACTAGTGGGAAGCATATTGGGCACCAAATTATTCAGTGAAAATGATGCCCAAAATCAGAACACTTGAAGATGCCTGCTATTGTTTCTTCATGTGTTATAGGCTAAATTATCTGTTTTTTCTTTGAGTACCTTCTACCTGCACATCCTTCATGAAAACATTTTCCTAAAAGGTAAACAAAGCCGCATGTTGCTTGTGAGTTGTCTTTTAGGCTCAATAAGTAGGCAGGGGTTTGGTCAAATTTTGCGGAAAATCCAACCTGACACAATTTTCTGGTCATGTAAAAGAATATGGACCTCATCCCAAATCCTGTTCGGGAGAAAAGAAGACGATTATATTTGGTTTTGGCTCGTCAAGTTCTGTTTTTTTCTCAAATCAATTTTTTTTATTCCAAATTAAATTAGGATCAAGGTGTCCAATTGGGTAGGGTTGGGTTGAATGTTTTAGTCTATTTAATTTTCTTTCTGTAGATATTTGTAGTTAAATAATTCTTTTATTATTAGTTTTATACCAGGTAATTTCATATGTCAAAATTAAAATTCAACCAGTAAGAATCACGTTAAATAAAACCTGAAATTATTACCCAACCTGGAAAAGAACCAGAATTTTTTGTTTTGCTGAGGTTGGTGTAACCTGACAGATATACAATGCATATTTCAACAGTTTGAACCCAACTAATTTTTAAATGTAATCCTATCTTCAAATTTCATCTTCCTGAGTTGAAATGAATCTTAAATCAAACATAGAGGTGCCTACTATTGATGAAGCTTCAATTCTCGTAAAAGCTTTCACCTTTTTGGTAGACTAGAAATTTAACAATTTTCACTATAGTTTAACTATAAATTATATTGAAGATGGGAGAATGATGAAGTTGTGAATATTCATGTGAGGGCAGTGGTGTTACAAACATCTAAATTGCTATGTTGCAGGCTGACTTGGTGTTCAACGCCATTCAGTTCAAATTCATGTGTAAAATTAACTTTATTCCTTTGACAAATAATTGCTAATTTGTTTTTCATTAATTCATTCTAAGTAACACTATATTCTTTAACACAGGTCAAGCACAGTTGATTTAGACCATATATTCTTGACTCTTGCCTAAATAAGTACAGATAAATTCCAACTAAACTTGAACTTGTTGTATGCAAAGTACCCAAGCCGTTTGGGCTTTTTCCAATTTTGTCCTGAATTCCATCTAAACTCAAACTTTATTATATGCAGAGTTTAATAGTCATCAGCTTTTATCTCTTTTCATTTAGAATATTAGGAAATAGTATACACTTCCCATCCACATGTTCAAGGGCGTATGTTTTTGCGGTCATGTTCTGTTAGGAACAATTCTGAGTTAGGTATTGACTATCTGCAATGAGTCATTCTTAGTAGTTTAAAACATTGAGAATGTTCCAATTATTTTCCATGTTAATTGTTTAATTTATCATATTGGTTCCACGTTCCAATGGTGAATAAATGATATTTGTTCATTGGAAAATTGTACTTCTCAAGCACAGACGACCTGGGGGTGATAGGATTTATGGCGTATTTGACAATCAACTCCCAGCTGCTTTGAAAAAGCTTCCTTTTGACCGCTACCTGTCTTTGCAAAATGTCAAGAAAGTGGTCTCGGAAGCTGATGGTTATCAGCCACATTTAATTGCTCCTGAGCAAGGTTATCGGCGTCTAATTGAAGGTGGACTTTCTTATTTTCGAGGCCCAGCTGAAGCCTCCGTTGATGCTGTATGTCACTTTTTGGGTATCTTGATGATTATATATTTTTTCTGTTTCATAGCTGAGATCACTCCAGTATTGTTCGAAATTTTGGTTAAGAAACTACGAGTTGCACTCAAAGAGCATTTGTTCATATTTCAGGTGCACTTTGTCTTAAAGGAACTTGTAAGGCAATCAATAGGAGAGACTCAGGTGGGAATTTATGATGTTTTTTATTATCTTAAGTAATGTTTATTCCCATGAAATAAGAAATCAAATGCGAATCTCTTAACCAACAGGAGTTGAAAAGATTCCCCACCTTGCAATCAGAATTGGCTGCAGCATGCTATGAAGCTTTGGAAAGATTCCGTGAAGATAGTCGAAAGACTTCACTAAGGCTGGTTGACATGGAAGCATCATACTTGACAGTTGACTTCTTCCGTAAGCTCCCACTGGAGGTAGAAAGGGGTACTACTGGCCCTGCTGGTACTAATCCTTCTACCAATAATCCTCCTGGTGTAACACCTGCCAGCAATAAACATCCTGGAGCTAATTCTGCTGCTGCTACAATTGATCGTTATGGGGATGGGCATTTCAGGAGGATAGGATCAAATGTGTCAGCCTACATTAGCATGGTATCAGAAACACTCCGAAACACTATCCCGAAAGCTGCGGTTCACTGTCAAGTCCGAGAAGCAAAACGATCCCTGCTCAATAATTTCTATATGAAAGTGGGGAAAACAGAGGTAGCCCCTCTCTTCAACTCATTACTTGATCTCATATTTTGGTCCCTCTGGTCAAGATACAGCTGTAATGCTACTCGTGTTGCTCAGGGAGACCACCTCGCAAAGCTTTTGGATGAGGATCCGGCTTTGATGGAGCGCAGGCTGCAATGCGCAAAGAGGCTGGAATTATACAAATCTGCAAGGGATGACATTGAGTCCGTTTCGTGGAGCAGGTGATATCTTCTTATCAACTGTTCAAGGTTGAATAATACAGCAGTGAATGCTTCACTGAATTTTATCAGCTTACTTTGAATTATTTTCTCCTTCTATTTGTATCACATTTGCACATTAGTTGCAGTTATTATTCTCAAAGTTCAGCTACTGTATATTATATCCGAATTCTGTATTCTCCTGTTTTTTATGTATATTCCACCATTCATCATATTTTCTTGGGGTTTAGTACAAAAAGTTGTGACAGAATTTAACCCCTCACTTTCTCTTACTTTAGAGACTTAAGTATTGGTTGATGTGTGTTTTAGTAAATGCCTGGAATTTTTGACAGCCTTAAAGTTAGGATCAGGTTAATCTATTTCCCTCTTGCATTTGCTTTCGATAATATATATAATATGGAGATCATAAGCTCCGAGTTTGCCCTCAATGCATTAGTGACTGCTGCACGCTTCAAACCACTTTGGGATTTACACGGACTTTAAGTAAAATAATTCTATTAAAATAAGGGTGGTCGATTACCGTGGAGAATGGAAGTAGCAAAGAAAGGAGGGAAAGGAAACAAAAGAACGGAGGGAAGTGGAACTGGAAATTTTTGTTTGCTCGCCCCAGGAGTAGAGGAAGGGGGCAAGAAAAAAAAAGAGAAAATTATCGATTATCCTATCTCGATAAAAAAAAAAAGTGAAATACACATGGAGGTCCCTACGTGTCCAACACAAATAAATAAATAAATAAGAGATTTAGAAGTTGTTGCCTTCTAAAATTTAAACAACATTTTAGAATAAAAATTTAATAAATTATTTAAAACTAAATAACAAACATACAAAATAAAAAATGCCTTTTATTATATTAAAAAATTACAAATTCTTGATTAGTGTTTATTAGTCAATAGACTGTTGTATACATAGCAAGTTTAGTTAAATCTACTATATTAATCTAAATTAATTAAATTTCAAAATAACCCTCTTAGATGTATTTCATGGATCAAAATTACTCAAATTTTGAAAATGACTTCTCCGTTATACTTTCTAGATCAATTTTGACTAGTTTAATTTTATTATATGAATCTAAATTAGCTAGTCATATTTCAAAAATGACTCTCCCCCTCTTGTTTCATATCTTTAGTTTCCAATTTTGACCAATATAAATCTATATTACAATTTTAGCCAATTTTTTTATATGGACTTAAATCTTAATTTAATAAATGACCTCTTTATTGTATATGATTCTCTTATGTTATATTTGTCACGTCTCTCATGCTTCTACGTTCTTGTTGTTATATCATATCGAAATAATAGTGTTCAAGCGCGTGGCAATCCTTGATGTTAGAGATCTTGACGACGAAAAAGTCATGGCTTATAACAAGGTTCATCATATCCCTTCGAAGCTTCCATAAAGAGAGTAATACGCGCGTCTCCAAATAATTAATTTTCTTTCCTAGGATTAGTGTGGTCAAACGAGTCAATCCATGACGGACATGTGAGCAATTACGATAATTGCCCACGAAGTGCACGTTGTGCACTCTGTGTGATGCACTCCGTGTGGACCTCTCCCTATTAAAAGGGAGAGGAATGCTCTGAGAAAGGCACTGAGGAGTGTGCGTCTAAGTTCAGAAGCACCAAAACAGAGAAGAGAGGAACGCTGCTGGAGAAGAGGAAAGGAATACCGATCGGAGGATTTGGTTTGTGGAAACCTGAGGAACTCTCCTTCAGTGATTCCTCCTTCGATACAAGCGATCCAAGCTGAATTTTCTTGTAACAACAGGTAAACTTAGAAATGTTTATAGTGGTATCAGAGCCAAGTTAGAATGTATTACCTGTTCGTTGTCTTTGCCCCGTTTTTGATTTCTCTTGTCTCTGTTATGGTCGACGAAACCATCGGCCTGTCTCTGTTTTAGCCGGTGACGCACACGTATAGTCACGCGTGACACGGTGACGCCGACGAAGTGTCCGGCAAGCGCAATCCCTGACGCCAACGAGGCAGGCGGGAAAGCAGCCAGCGGCAAGCAATGCTCACAGGATGATCTATGGCTTGGTCTTCGGCGCAGGCGGTGAGGCCGACACAGGCGGAGAGGCCGACGCAGGTGATGAGGCCGGTGCCGGCGAGGCTGGCGTAGGCGGCAGATTTAGAACAAACAAGCATGGTTTTGGGAACGAACAAAAAGAGAAAAAGAAGAAGGTGGCAGCACTGTATTTGGGCAAAAAGAGCAGAAGCGTGCTTTTAGGACACATACAAAAAAAGGGGTTCTAAGGCGTGGATTCATAGTGCACTCCTTAATTAGGGCGGCAGATCAAACACATGCACTCCTTAATTGGGACAGCAGCGTACTTTCAATTGGGTCAGCCCAATTAAAAGTATGGAAGCCCGCCCAAGTTCATATTTGGGCACAGTAAAAAAAAAGAAATGTGCACTGATATATAATTTAGGGCAGACGGGCATGGTTTTGGGAACAAACAGAAAGAGAAAAAGAAGAAGGCGACGACATTGTATTTGGGCAAAAGAGTAGAAGCGTGCTTTTAGGGCACACAGAAAAAAAGGGTTCTGAGGCGTGGATTCATAGTGCACTCCTTAATTGGGGTGGTAGATCAAACACGTGCACTCCTTAATTGGGGCAGCAACGTACTTTTAATTAGGTCAGACCATTGGATCAGCCCAATTAAAAGTATGGAAGCCCGCTCAAGTTCATATTTGGGCACAGTAAAAAAAAGGGAATGCGAACTGATATATAATTTAGGGTAGATGAGCATGGTTTTGGGAACGAACAGAAAGAGAAAAAGAAGAAGGCGACGACACTGTATTTGGGCAAAAAGAGCAGAAGCGTGCTTTTAGGGCACATAGAAAAAAGGGGGTTTTGAGGCGTGGATTCATAGTGCACTCCTTAATTGGGGCGGCAGATCAAATACGTGCACTCCTTAATTGGGGCAGCAACATACTTTTAATTGGGTCAGACCATTGGGTCAGCCCAATTAAAAGTATGGAAGCCTGTCCAAGTTCATATTTGGTCACAGTAAAACAAAAAAGGGAATGTGCATTGATATATAGTTAGTGGCTACTGAGATTCAAACCCAGATCTCCACGACTACAACGTGGAGTGCTAACCACTAAACTCCAACCATAATATTTAATTAGGTTAGTTTCCTTTACATATTGATCAACATTTAATTGGGTTGTTCCATTATACCCAATTAAGCCCATTTAATTGGGCTGTTCCATGAGAATTAATTGAGCTTTCAGATTCTTGGTAATTGGGCAGTGACCAATTAATTGGGCAATGATCAAATTAATTGGGTTGTTCATGAATTAATTGGATTTCATTAGAAGACCAATTAATCTAATTTGCTCAGATTTCTAATTGGGCCAATTTTGGACTTTCAATTAGAGAGGTCTAATTTGGAAGTCATGTGCCCAATTGACCCAAAATAAGTGAAATGTCAAGTGATCTGTCACGAAGACAACACTTGATTAGACACAACCAAGTATAAATTAGACTTGGTTGACACAACTCTGATTTAGTTCAACCGGATCATGACTTGCTAGAGTTGACATTGGTCAACTATACTCATAATTGTGAGAAGTTATTTGAACAATTTATACTCGAGAAACAACTCAATAATAGGTTTAGTCAACATGACTAGAGATGATGAGAAAACTAAATATCATGCATGGTGCTTAGGTGCTTAGAGCTAATAACGTGGTGTTTTAGTTCTCATGGAACACTGTCATGTTGAATCTTTGTTGAGTCTTCAAGGTGCCAATTGATTGGTCAAAGGATTAGTTGACAAAGCCTCTGCAAATCAAGAAGATTTGTTTTTCTTGATTTATTGTGTTAGTTCTATACATGTATAAATTGAATTAAACTGGTATATATGCTGGTTTGTCAGTTTTGTACTGACTTAATTAATTTTAATTTTTTCCAGATGGCACGGATGATTACTACTTGACTCGTCGCGATGTGATGCGTAATAAGCTGAGGGAAGCTATCCAGGGGATAGAATATGACCCAACTTATAGAGTCAGTGGACATATTGTTGGGATCGTCCCGGTGCAATGTGCGTGTCTACACGTTTCGTAAACGTGCGCAGCGAAAATATACAGATAATTAAAACTAATTATTATCACACACACGTATGCAATACAGGAAATAACATGTGTACAAGACATGGCAGGAAATTAAAATTTTCAGAATAAAATTTATTCTACTTGCATAATTAAAATTTGCAGAATAAAATTATTCTAAACGTGTACCTCGCGATGACGATGTTGAGCCATATTGAATCAATCAAGCGATCCTCGTCCGAGTCCTGCCTCTACTGGTGATCCACGCCAAGTAGAGCTGTCAAACGGGTTAACCCATGGCGGAGCGGGCTAACCCATGGCGGGTCCATCATATGGTGGGGCGGGGCGGGCTAACCCACCAATTTGGCGGATTGGGAAATCTCCAACCCAACCCAACTCAAGGCGGGCCGCGGGTTAAGTGAGCCAACTCGCGGGCCTATTAAAAATAAAAAAATATTAAAAAATTTAAGTTTGAAGTATAATTTAAATTGATTAAGTTGAAAGTTTTAAGTTTGAATTATAATTTTTAAGCTTAAATTATATTTTAAAGAAATGAAACCCACTAATTCATTAAGTTTTATATTTTAATTTTAAAATTTAAAATAAATAAATAAATTTTCTCAACCCGCGAGCCAACCCAAGCCCACCGCAGGCCAACCTGCGCTGGTGTTGGCGTTCTGGATCTCCGTCCTGCGTTCCGGATTCTATCCGCTCCGAAAAGCATAGAACCCCACAGGACAAAAATTTTATCCCGCCAGGATCAATTGACAAAGTCTACAAAAGACTAAGTCAATCGATCCTTCAGGATCGCCGATTCCTAAATTACTAACTACGGTTTCTAAGACTAGTTCTAAGTAAAATTAAAACTGCGGAAAATAAATTTTACTCGAACCTTTATGATGACCTCGGAGCCTTCCGCTGTATTCCTATCCTCTTCCTGGACGTTGGGTGGGCAACGATCCTCCAGAAATAAAGAACTGCAACCTCCGGATGATGAAGCCTTGGATCGCTTTTCTTCTTCTTGCAGCACCTTCGCCTTGTCTCGTCTCTTTGCTTGGATCCGGCCACTTCCTTGGAGGAGGAGTTCGGCCACCTCAAGAGAAGAAGGAGAAGGGGCGGTGGAAGGGGAAGAAAAAGAAAAAGAGAAGGAAGAAGAAGAAGAGGGGCGGCGGCACTAAGGAGAAAGGAGAGGAGAGTTTTGTTTTCGGAAACCTTTCTCTCTTCTCTTGTCTTGTATCTTTGTGCCGCCCAACCCTCTCCCTTTTATAGCCACCACGCCAACACCAAGTCTTGGCCGCCCCTTCAAAAGATTTATTCCAATTTGGATTGATTCAATGAACCAATTCCAAATTATAGAAACATCTCAAGTCTTGGCCCTTGGATTAGCTTGCTTGGTTTCTAGCCGTCGGATCTTTTTGATTTGGTTTTTCCTTTTAAAAAAAATGAAATCAACCTTATCCTCATCTAGATGTGGCCGGCCACCCTTGGTTCATCCATTGAACCAACTTTATATAAAAAGAGAAAATAAAACCGAACCGAAGAGATCTCATCCGTCGGATGCAACTTAATCTCATCTAACGGTTACGATATAATCTCCTTTAATATAACTTGATCTCTTTGATCCAATGGCCATGATGAACTCCCTTGGGCGTGTGGTTCAATGAACCATGCCTGGTTCACCTCGTGAACCGGTTCTTCCTTCCAAAGAGAATTAAAACCGAACCGGAGAGATCTCGTCCATCGGACGCGACTTAATCTCATCCAACGGTTCTAATCTATTCTCTTCTATTCTTCTTTATTTATTTCGATCCAATGGATGCAACTTGATCTAATCCCACGGATACAAGCTGATCTCATCCATTAACTCATCCTACGGTCGAGAACTAATCTCATCCAACGGTCGAGATTAAATCTCATCCGACGGCTGAGAACTAATCTCATCCGTTTGATTGCATCCTTTTGAAGATGTCTTTAGGCTACAGTGGGGACCTCGAGGAGGTATTGGATCTGGCCTTCTGATGGGTTTCGGATCCCGTATTCAACCCCGAATACACACCTACATCCATCAACAACGATCCATTCCACTAGAGGATCATTGTTGCACTACCAATCCAATCCCCAAATTACGTTATGGGTTCCTTCTTATTATTTTATGCATTGCTCCCCGTGTTTAAGATATCGTATGTCCGTCAATTATCTGAGTTCACTGACAACTCAATAATCGACATCTAAGACCTTGAATAGTACCACTCATCCTTATTGTCAGCCGGACCAAGTCCACTTGCAAGATTTGACTTGACAATCCTTATGAGCTCTCCAAGGGGACATCATCAGCCCTACTGGGACACGGATTCCTTCTATAATTAATGGCACACCGTATAAATAGTAACATCACCCAACTTACCGAGAATATTTGATCTGACGGAAAGATCTCACCCTTTGGTAAATCAAAGCAATAATTACTAAGTATAGGTGCCCATTTATTACATCGGGATTAAGAGTGCATAATTATAATAACAGAGGTCTTGTTCAATTTGCGAGTCAGTGTAAATCGAACAACCTCAATGGTCCTACTCAATACACACAAAGTGCACTAGTGTAATTCTACAGTCAAGACAGACAGTCACCGAATTACACTACAACCGTTCCCGATGGTTTGTCCAAAGCCATCTTGGTTGTGAGCCTTAGTTTATAATTCACAAGGGACCGATAATCATGGTCTTCTGTGTCTCACAGACACCAAGTTATCTACAATGTAAATTAAAATCTTGAAGAAAATGTATATATGGACCAACCTGAAGGTTTTTTAATCGAAGGAAAAGGTCATCTAGTGTGTAAACTTAAGAAATCAATATATGGACTTAAACAAGCTTCTAGACAATGGTATATTAAGTTTAATGATACCATCACATCTTTTGGTTTTGAAGAAAATGTTGTTGATCATTGCATATACCAAAAGATCAGTGGGAGCAAAATTATACTTTTAGTCCTATATGTTGATGATATCTTACTTGCTACTAATGATTTGGGCATGTTGCATAAGACAAAAGAATTTCTCTCAAAGAATTTTGAAATGAAAGATATGGGCGAGGCATCCTGTGTGATCGGAATTGAAATATTTCGTGATAGATCACAAGGACTGTTGGGATTGTCTCAAAAAGCTTATATTGAAAGAATTCTAGAAAGATTTAATATGGAAAAATGTTCTGCTGGAATTGCTCCAATTCAAAAAGGGGATAAATTTAGTCTTATGCAATGTCCAAAGAATGATATAGAACGAAAACAAATGGATTCAATTCCATATGCTTCTGTTGTAGGAAGTCTAATGTATGTGCAAACCTGTACAAGACCGGATATTAGTTTTGCTGTTGGAATGCTCGGCAGATATCAAAGTAATCCAGGAATTGATCATTGGAAAGCTGCTAAGAAAGTTTTAAGGTATCTTCAAGGCACCAAGAATTACATGCTCATGTATAGAAAAACTAATCACTTGGAAGTGATTGGTTACTCAGATTCAGATTTTGCGGGATGCATTGACAGTAGAAAGTCCACTTTTGGTTATTTGTTTCTTCTTGGAGAAGGAGCAATATCATGGAAAAGTGCTAAACAATCTGTCATTGCCTTATCCACAATGGAAGCAGAGTTTGTGGCATGTTTTGAAGCCACAATCCATGCATTATGGCTGCGAAATTTTATTTCAGGACTTGGAGTTGTCGACACTATTGCCAAGCCGCTGAAAATTTATTGTGATAATTCTGCAGCAGTATTCTTCTCTAAAAATGACAAATATTCAAGAGGTGCCAAGCATATGGAATTAAAATATTTTGTCGTTAAAGAAGAAGTTCAGAAACAAAGAGTGTCTATTGATTATATTAGAACGGATCTTATGATTGCAGATCCGTTAACTAAAGGTTTACAACCAAAGATATTTAAAGAACATGTACATCGAATGGGTCTTGGTTATCCCTTTGAATGATATATTAAGTTGACACTTTGATATCACTTATGTGTTTCTGATATATAGTTTCTAGTTATGATGTGCACATTACTGTGTTATAACATGAATTGTCTAGAAACATTATTGTGGACCATTATGAAATTATATGTTCATTTATAGACCTAGTATGATAGAATGCTGATGTTTGTGGTATATAGAAGGAAGTATGTTATATAATGTACAACCGCTATAACCCACATTTAGTATTCCATTATATTAAGGTAATTATGATGTCTTAAGAGGATGAGTTTTTTGATGCTTAAAGTTATAATGCATCATACTTGAGGTTTTAATTTTAGACCAAGTGGGAGAATGTTAGATAATTATTATTATCTAATTAATAATTGGTCTTAAAAATTAAAGGAAAATAACGTAAAGCTAAATGTAACTTCATGCAATGGAAGTTACTAAATAAGTAAAACTCATCTATATATATTAATAATTATTATTAATAACTGATGTAAATAATAATTATAACCGATGCATGATGGATGCACGGAAATAATGAAAGCATACATATATTGGTCCTCTCTGCCTATAAATAGAAGATATTATAATGATCCATCAACGAAAAATATTGAGTGTCTTCGGAAAGAAAGGAAAGAAGAGAGAAATTAATATATGCAAAATAATTGCATTACAATGGCTTCTTCATCAAGCTCAGGTATGTAAAACATATAGATTTTCAAGATCCATTTCATTAAATAAATTTAATGATAATTGTAAAATTAACAGAAGATGCGCCAGTAGCCTCTTCATGCTTGCGGCCGGTAGGTTCTCATGAGAAGGAGTGATCGCAGAAGGGAAAACGCGCTGTAGGGTTTCCGCGAGCCAGCAGCCGCCACGCGTGATGTTAGTTTTGAAAGGTGTTTTAATGCAATCGCCTTACGGTTATACTATTTATTAAATAAATAGTAATTTACTATTTGTGTGCACATTTCATATGTGTTTGATTGGATCTTAAACTCAAATACTGAATGCCCGTAATACGATTCATAGCGTGAAAGAATTTGTGATTGGATCACAACTAGTGAGCGTCTCTACACGTGTAATTATGAATGTATTGGAATTATCCCTAGTCGAGGAATTGATGAGCACGGACGTCATCAATTCTGTCTAGACTAGCACATTTTGAACTCTTTGGTTAGCCAAGCAGTCGATCTTACTACTAGAGACATTCGATGTTAAGAGTTAAACGTGGATGCTAGTTAAATGTAACTAGTTCATTGGAGTGACCTGTCTTGAGACTTCATATAGTTCGATATATATATATGCCAATGAAGATCTCAGTGTAGCTTAAGTGCGAGTTTTTTTGACTTGCAGTATTCAAGTCACCTTGGTCATAGAGGCTTATACTTTGACATCTTAAGCAAGCATTTCCAAGAAGGTGTGGACTTGAAATGATTGAGTATAAGTCGAAGTGCCCGAAGGTGTTTGAATAGCCCATAGAAGATCCACTGCTCCTTGAAAAAGGAGACGTATATCTTGCGGCCGCTTGTCAGGATTGTTACTAAAAGTCTTTGGCCAAAGCATTACATGTCAATAGTACGGTACTCTTGGATACGTGTACAAGTAACTTGAATCCACAGGACAAGAAAGTAGCTTGGGCTAGGTATGGCGTAGTCAGCCTAGTAGGGACCGACACATAGACGATGTCTTGAACCAAGTGGGTATAAGACGGTGAAAGGAACGAGGCACGATTCAATATAGCTGCTGAAGTGTTTAGAAGATGTTCTGGAATCAATCATTGATTTTTCAATCAATTGGAGATCATGATGTACTACTAGGTGCCACTCATGATCATTCCGTAATTAATGGTTAATTACGGACGACCAACTTAACCGGGAACCTATTGGGTTACACGCATAACAAGTTCTCCGAAGGACTTAAAACGAGTTTGAGAATTAGATTCTCAGAATGAGAGAAATAAAATCTAATTAGACCACATAAAGGACAATATGATGGAATTTGTCTTACGAAGATGAAATGAACGAAACTGATTTCATTCAAATCAGAGGTCGTTTGGTTAGTGAACCAAATGATTCAATTTTGAATCGAATTGAACCAACTTGATTTGGTTCATGATGGAAGAGGTTTTGACAAAATGGAAGTGATGAAAAGCTTCGTCTTGAGAAGACGAAACGAACAAAACTGATTTGAGTCAAATCAGAATTCATTTGGTTAGTGAACCAAGTGAACCAAAATGAACTCGCTCTAAACTCAAATCCTAATCGGTTTGGCCGGTTTGTTTTATTTGTCTGGTTTAAACTTTTTCGGTTTAAGGGTTTTTTTCTTTTGGAGTTTTTTTGTTGGCTGCTGTATGAAACCCAATTTGAGAAAAAGCACTGTAGCTTTCTCCTTTAAAAGCCAATCGCTAAACTAATGCCCTGGTTCATCATCTTCTCCGTGCGGTCTCTGCCCTGCGCACCGCGCGGCTGCCACCGATTGGGGGGAAGAAAACGACGCCATCTGAGTTGAGCTTCTTCCTCCCGAGTGCAATGGCCGCAAGCGATGAAGAAAGGCTAGGCTAGGGTGCGCCGCTGTGCTTTGCTCGGTTCGCACCGCTGTGCTCCGCTCGGTTCGTGCCGCTGTGCTCCGCCAGGTTCTGTCGGATGCTCCTCTTGGTTCCGTCTTCCTCGTGACGTTCGTTGGCGAAAGAACTGCCCCGATCACGACCTCTGCTCCGGCCAACAGTGCCTCTGTTTCTGCCGGTCACCTCTACTCCGATGCCTGGTTGTCTCTGCGTCGGCCGGACATCTTTGCTCCACTGGCTGCGGATCTCTCGGCGTTGGAAGCCTCTGCTTTGGTTTCTGCCTTTTGCCGGCCAAAGCTCGTTGTTCGCCAGAGATGCCTACTGCCGGAGCCGTGTTTACCAGGGTGAAGGAGAGGAGAGGAGGAGCTTTGTTCGGCCATGGAAGAAAAGGAGAAGGAAGAATTGGTCTTCTTCATCAGGAGATAGACAGGAAAACCCTAGTTTTCCTTTATTCCTTTTCGGTTCTATTTGGGTCATGTAAAGCTCTATTTTGGCTGTGTAAATAGGGAGGGATTGTGTCAGGTTTTGTCGTCGAAATCCTGTGCAGTCATCGAAAATTGTTTCGGTCATTGGATAGGTTATTCGAACGCTATCAACCTACTTCGGTCGTTTGACGATCGTATACCATCTTATCGGAAGCTTGTAAAGCTTCTGGAGATTTTTTCATCAACGTCGGAAAGGTTCCGATCAATTTGTCCTAAATCGGCGGTCAACGGTTGACCACCGAAAACTACATCGGAAATATGATTTTCGGTGATAGTTAAAAAGCTTCGGAAACAATCGCGACAAACGTTGTTGCGTGATTTTTTGAATAAGTTTTTCTCTATTCGATCGTCATCGATCATCGGATAGTACTGAAGACGATGACGCGACTCATGGCTTCCGAAGCCGTCCAGATGGGAGCTTGGCGTGGATTACCAGTAGAGGCGGGACTCAGACGAGGACCACTCGATTGATATCAACACCGCTCAATCGTCATCGGAAAGGTACACATAGAATAATTTACTATTCTGTAAATTTTAATTTCCTGTCATGCTTGTAAGCTATTTATTTCCTATTATGCATGCGTGTGTTGTGATAATAATTAGTTTTAATTATCTATATATTTCCGCTGCGCACGTTTTTGAAACATGTAAACACGCGTATTGCACCAGAACGATCCCAACACGTGATTCCTTGATTTTTGTTGCGCAGCCAGGGGAGATAAAGACGCGGGGAGAAGAAGTAAGAAGGACCGCCGGCGCTTGCATGGAAAGAAAGGGAAGAAAAAGGAAGAAGAGGACACCAGTAGCCTCTCCCTTCTTGCCCTAGGGTCTCTCCACCTTCAACAACGCGGTGGCCAAGCAAAGATCGGGGAATCACGGTGGCTTCATCGAAAAATATGGCACCACCCCTATTTTTATCGCGCAAGAGGAAGAACACTGTGCGGCATGTTCGGGTGGAGAAAACCGGAAACCAAAAATCCTAACCCAAGTCAACACTGTAGCGAACCGAACCAGACCGGGTTCAAAACTTGGTTCGCTTGGTTCACTAACCAAATGAACTCTGATTTGACCCAAACTAGTTTTGTTAGTTTCGTTTTCACAAGATGAAGCTTCTTGTCATATCCGTTCTACCAAAACCTCTTCTATCATGAACCAAACTAAGTTGGTTCAATTTGGTTCAAAATTGAATCATTTGGTTCACTAACCAAATGACCTCTAATTTGAACGAAATCAATTTCGTTCATTTCGTCTTTGTAAGATGAGTTTCATCATTTTGTCCATTGTCTGGTTCAACCAAACCTTATTTCTCTCGTTCTGAGAATTCAATCCTCAAACTCGTTTTAAGTCCTTCGAAGAACTTGTATTGCGTGTGACCCAATAGGTTTCCGGTTATGTTGGCTGTCCGTAATTAACCATTAATTATGGAACGATTATGAGTGACACCTAGTAGTACATCATGATCCCAAATTGATCAGAAAATCAACGACTAATTTTAGAACATTTCTAAACCCTTCAACAGCTACACTGAATCGTGTCTCATTCCTTTCACCGTCTTATACTTACTTGGTTCAGGACATGGTCTATGTGTCTGTCCCCACTAGGCTGACTACGTCACACCTAGCCCAAGCTGCTTTCTTGTCCTGTGGATTCAAGTTACTTATACATGTATCCAATAGTACTGTACTCTTAACATGTAATGCTTTGACCAAAGACTTTTAGTAACAATCCTCACAAGCGGCCGCAAGGTATACGTCTCCTTTTCTAAGGAGTAGTGAATCCTCTATGGGCTATTCAAACACCTTCGGGCATTTCGACTTATGCCCAATTATCTAGGGTCAATACCTCCTCGGAGATGCTTGCTTAAGATGTCAAAGTATAAGCTTCCATGACCAATGTGACTTGAATACCGCAAGTCAAAATAAACTCGCACTTAAGCTGCATTGAGATCTTCATTGATATATGAATCGAACTATATGAAGTCTCATGATAAGTCACTCCAATGAACTAGTTACCTTCAACTAGCATCCACGTTTAACTCTCAACATCGAATGTCTCCAGTAGTGAGATCAGCTGCTTGGCTAACCAAGAAGTTCAAAACGTACTAGTCTCGACAGAATCGATGATGTCCATGCTCATCAATTCCTCGACTAGGGATAATTCCAATAAATTCATAATTACACGTGTAGAGATGCTCATTAGTTGTGATCCAATCACAAATTCTCTCACGCTATGAATCATATTGCGGACATTCAGTATTTGAGTTTAAGATCTAATCAAACACATATGGAATGTGCACTCAAATAGTGAATTGCTATTTATCCAATAAATAGTGTAACCGTAAGACGATTGCCTTAGGATACCCCTCAAATCTAACAACCTAGATGATAAAAAATCCACATCAGGTTATGCATTCTTGTTGAATGGTGGCGCCATCTCCTAGAACAGTAAGAAACAGGCTTGTGTAGCCTTATCGACTATGAAAGCTGAATATGTAGCATGTTCAACTGCTATAAAAGAAGCAGTCTGGTTGAGAAGGTTCCTGAAGTATCTGAAGATTGCTGAAAACAGTGGGAGTCCAGTTACTGTCTATTGTGACAGTCAAGTTGTTATAGCTTTTTCAAAGGATCCTAAATATCACAACAAGGGCAAGCATATAGCTATCAAATATAATTTTGTAAGAGATATTATTGCTAAAAAGAAGGTGATTCTTGAGTATATCCTTACAAGAGTTATGCTTGCAGATCCTTTTACTAAGTCAATGACTAGAGAGTCATTCATTGAGCATGTAAAATATATGAGACTTCGTAGAATGTAACATTGTTATTGTTAACAATCAGATATTATAATTTAATTGCGTAAAATGTCATAATCTATTCAGTGTATGTGAGAAGTTACATTCTTGAGATAATATTTTAATGAGCATGTTAGCAGGTAGTGATTGGTTCTGTCGCATGGACAATCATCTCTATTTGTTATGTATGAATAGAGGTAAGACCAGTACTTATAGTTCAGCTTATGCAGCTGTTGGCTTGTATAGTTGAAAAATTGTTACATTACTATAAGCTGGGGTCGCCTTGATAAGTGAATCAAGATGAGATCATTTAAAGTTTGATGATCGAAGTAAATGATCCCACCGTTTACTAAACCTGTTAGTAGCCAGATAAGAATTCATGTGTTGGATTCAGGATTAAACATTATGAATGTCTTGATCAAAATCTGTATGATGTTGATTTGAGAAAAACATACATTTTTTTTTGTAAAGAGAATAACATCGTAGCATGTGATCCATACCACATGTGCTAAGACGATAATAAGGGTAGTAGGAGAATGGATCTCTGCTGCTCTATTATGTGAGCCCTATGAGATTATATGTTGATCTCAACATTTGCTTTAAGTGACTATTTAGCTGTTTACTTAAAATTTTAATCAGGGTCTGCTACTTTAGCATGTAAACCTATGACTATGGATGATTCGGTCTATGGAACATGACTAGGAAAGCAACTGATTAAAATGAATAGATTCAAGCTAAAAAGGAAGATTAAATATATTCACATCTCTTTAAGAATATTCACTGATTGATCCATTTCTGTTATGTATGGAAATGATTGTAAATATTATAGATATGAAACATACTCTTGACATTATGGTCAAACTGAGGGATTAGAGATGTTCATATTGATGTAAATAAATATTATTTAATCTGGGTAAATAGCAAGACATTATGAGTCTATGAGAATGGTTATGTACTACTAGGAGAATGATTTTTGTACCACTGGAGAACGGTTATGTGCCACCTGGATGATGGCTGTGAGCCATCAGACAAATGTCTATGTGTTATTTAGAAAATGATTATATACCATTTGAGGAGCGGCTAAGTTAGGTATAACAACTTTTCTTAGCATCGATCGCTCTATGAGCAGCTATGTAAGGTGTAATAACTTTCTTAGCAATGAATGCTCAATGTGCTTGTTGTCGTACGAACCATTTTCCTATGTATGAATTGGTTATTCTTTTAGTCTATGTGACTATGTACTCCAGTTTTATTTAGTCTACGTGGCTAGATACCTTTTAATGGTCTTTGTGACTATTTACCTTTGTGGCTTCACTTGGACGAGTGGGAAATGTGAGTAGTTACGGTAACTGCCCACGGAGTGCATGTTCCGTGTGATGCACTCTGTGTGGACCTCTCCCTATTAAAAGGGAGAGGAATGCTCTGAGAAAAGGGAGCGTTTTTACCAGTGTTGAGGAGTGTGCGTCCAAGTTTAGAAGCACCAAAACAGAGAAGGAAGAAGAGAGGAACGCTGCTGGAGAAGAGGAAAGGAACACCGAAGAGGATTTGGTTTGTGGAAACCTGAGGACTCCTCCGACACAAGTGATCCAAGGATTTGGTTTGTGGAAACCTGAGGAACTCTCCTTTAGAAGCACCAAAACAGAGAAGGAAGAAGAGAGGAACGTTGCTGGAGAAGAGGAAAGGAACACCGATGATTGCTCCTCCGACACAAGTGATCCAAGCCGAATTTTCTCGCAACAACAGGTAAACTTTGAAATGTTTACAGGGCGTGGATCAACTCATTAAAAATCTATCATATGATAGGACGGGATGGACCAGTCTGCCATCTTGGTTGGCTAGAAAATCTTTAACCTAACTCAAGAAAGAATGCGAATTACTCGGGTTAACCTACAAGTCTACTAAAAAATAAAATATATGTATATAAGGTTGAAATTTTTACATTTGGATTGCGAATTTGATGGATTAAACCCACGAGTTCATAAAAAAATAAAAATATATATAGAAAAGATTAAAAATTTTAAGTTTGATTGTGGATTAGGTGGGTTAAGTTTACGAGCCTATTAAAATTTTTACTTTTATTTTAAATTTTAGAAGAAAAACATAAGTTTCTCAATCCGCGAGCTAACTCAAGTTTACCATGAGCTGACGCGCATAGGTCGTAGGCCTAGGAGGACCAATTCACTAGGACTCATCTTAAAATGGATTGATAAAATATCAATTCAATTTATTTAAATTATTTGATGATTTGAGCTAATTCAATGAACCTAACTGCTCAACAATCTTAAAATCTTGAAGATTACGGAATGCGTCCCCTCCATATTATATTTGATTTATCTCCCTCACCTTTTCCTTATTGGATTTATCTACCCAATTAATATAAATATATATACAAAAGAAAAATATAATATTATTAAATTAAATTAAACTAAACATTTTATTGGTAAATATAAATATATTAAATTGAAAGAGTCTATATTTAATGTTCATATAATGTTTAGATATCTAAATGTAAATAAAATTTTAAATTTTTTCCAAAATATTATATTGAATTAAACTTTGTTAGAAATCAAGTTTTGATTGTGACAGTATTGAGAGTTTTATAAAAATACTAAATAGGAATATATATAGAATACATGTTTACTTAAAATAGATATTGAGATACGAAATTTCTTTCTAAAAGAATTGTATTAATACCCCAAATGAAATCTGATTGATTTATATTTACTGATTTCCTTCCATTAAATCGTAATTAGCACAATTATTTTACAAAATATATAAACTTATGGATAATTAAATATTATTAAAAATTGTGAAATGTTGGAAAATATTTATCCTTCTAATACAATTAATTTC
This sequence comes from Curcuma longa, assembly GCF_044706935.1. NCBI lineage: Eukaryota > Viridiplantae > Streptophyta > Magnoliopsida > Zingiberales > Zingiberaceae > Curcuma > Curcuma longa. The sequence continues at coordinate 575,308 of NC_133878.1, read as the reverse complement.
TTTCCAAAATTTATGCAGATCACCCCTACAAATTTGCACAATCTGCTCCTTGGAGACATTAACAAAAATCAAATCGATTACTTAATCAAAGACGTCGACGATGAGGCCTACTGATCTGCTCGTGCTCGCTGCCGTCCTTCTCATCCTCTCACCGGCGGCGCACGCCACCGTGGAGTCCACCTGCAAGGCAGTCTCCGGCGGCGAGTCGGGAGGCAAATACGACTTCTGTGTCAAGACGTTGCAGTCGGACCCCGCCAGCGCCACCGCCGACCTGCGTGGCCACGCTGTCATCGCCACCAGCCTGTCGTCCAACAAGGCGGCGGAGGTCTTCGCCAAGATACAGACGCTGCTGCAGAGCTCGCAGGACAAGGACGAGAGGATGTGCCTATCGACGTGCAGCGAACTGTACGACCTCCTGATCTCCGACCTCGACAAGGCGTCGAGCGCCATCAAGGAGAGCCGCAAGGACGACGCCATAACCGCTCTCAGCTCCAGCCTCGATGCGCCGGACAACTGCGAGATGGCGTTCGAAGAACTAAGTGTGACGTCGCCGCTGGCGGCGGACGACAACGATCAATCGCAGCTCTGCCGACTCGCCTTGCAAATCGGTAGTTTGGCATTGAACTGAGTCTTTTAGCACTTCCAAGGAATAATAAAGAACCAAATAGTATTATTTTGTGACGACATCACAAAATAAATTTAGATCATGTGTTTATTCTAATTTGATCAATAAATTTTACTTTTTATTGATTAAAATGTTTAGAATGTATGCATCTTTTATATCTAAATGAAAAACATATCTATTTGTTCCTTAAAAATATTGAATATAAATATTTTTAAAGTTAGTTTTATATATCGCATGCACATAATCATATGTATTTTCAATAAGTTTTATTTATCAAAACTTGTCATAGAATTTTAATTTAAAATTATAAATTCATCTCTTTTATTTGATTTGATTTTTTAGTTATCAAAATTAATTTGAGTTGCAATTGTAACCTGGATCCATCCAAATTAAACTGAGTTTATTTAAATAAATTAATAATATTATTAACGAACACTCTTAAATTAACTGGAAATATATATATATATATATATATATATATATATATATATATATATATATATATATGCGCGATATATATATATATATGCCTCCGGAATATTATGTAATGATAAAAAGTGAGATAGTCTTTAGTCATAAAAATTGAATACTTGGATTACCTTATGTATATATATATCACTATAACAAATTTGACTTTTTGTAGTGCACATTGCATGCTGCATAACTTTAAACTGTTGAAACTTATAGTACATCTACAGCGCGCGAGCGTGCGTTGCGAAAAATTGCATTCGCAGCGTGCCTGTGCGTTGCGGATAATTATATTCTTAAAGTACATATATACCTATATACACAAATATAATACAAATATAAATAATTATAAAATCAAAGCTCTAACATTTATAATCCAACACACAAATACCATATACAAATATCATATAAAATTATAATATCACATTTACAATTATAAAATCAGATCTCAAATAATTATTATATATATCAGAGATAACCATCAACATTTAGTTAGATAAAACAATCCAAACTAGATGCCCAAGCGACTGTGCTTCCTATTACATCCTCGAGAAAAAATATCTCTTCCTTTGGTTGAATTAGCTCCACATTCTCCATGAAAACTCTATCAATCCAAACTTTCCAATAAGATCCACCAAGAGGAACATGATGTGCTTTTGCTTTTAGATCCGTGGATACAATTCGACCTTTTGCAACAGCTCCATTAATAGACCAATGAAACATCTTACATTTAACATTAACACTGATATCTTCAGCACTCACATTTTTTAGTTTTGACTATATAACAATAAAAAGTAATTAATGATCAAATAAATTTTTATAATAAAGCATGCTATAAATAATAAACGAAAGTATAATATTGTATTAAGATAGTTACCTGAGTTGTAACATTGCTATCGCCACAAATATAATTTCCAATACTGCTACCAATGCCACCACTAGCAACCTAATTTTACAAACAAATTAGTTATTGTTAGTCTAATACAAAAGAAAATAGACCTTCTATAGGGAAAATAAATTAGCTAGTACAACAGAAAACATTAGTTATTGTGGTTTTTTGAACAGATACAACTATGGATTTCCAAAGGAACATTAATAAGGAGAGAAAACTGAATCATGTACCACACAATTACATTATGGTTGGTGCCAAATCAAGTCTTCAACCTTTTCTTCTATTTTAAACATCCTTTTCAATTTAGGTATCTTGGGAAAATATCGAAGCACCTTTTCTGGAACTCCTTTACGAACTTTAGTAGTGATTTTGTCAACCTTCCATCTTGAGGAACCACAATTTGGGCATGAGTCCAAATCTTTAAGCTCCTTTCTAAATAGACAACAATCGTTTGGGCTGTTAGGACCTTGTAAGCTAGAAGGGGGGTTGAATAGCTTCATTTGAACAAACTTGAACTTTTATCGATGAAGAATCCTCGCTACACACCCTCTCAACTCAACAATGCTAACGCGAAGGATTTACTTGGTATTCACCTCCTTGAGGCTACTAATCCAAGGATCTTCACTCAGCTTACTCTTCCACTATATCCTCTCCTTCTCGGATAAATATCGAAGGCGGAGAAATCTTCTTACAACAGATTACAAGTTGTACAAAAATAGCCAAGTAATACAAGGAAGAAGAAGAGTAGAGATTACACAAAACGTGATGAGTATGCTTCTTCTTCTTCAAGAGGTTGCTCCAAATTTTGTAGATGAACACCAGTATGTTTCTTGATCATTATAGCACAAGTATTTGGGAAAAAAACAACATGGATGATGCCCTCCATGAACATCTCTCTCCATTTAAGCAGATTTAGTTTTTTAGGTCATCAGTCAACTAGTTTTACCATGCAGTCGACTGATTTGGTCAATGTCAGAAAACGACCACTAAATTGCTGAGGTCACGCTTGATTCTGTTGGAATTTCAAATTCCAATCGACTCATTTTTCCCATCAGTCGATTGATGTGAATGATCAGTCGAGTCATTTTACATTTTGTTCTCTTCCCAGTCGACTGATGTGGAAAGCCAGTCGAGTCGATTCTCTTCTGTTCGCTTCCGAAGCAACATCAGTCGACTGATCTTCAAGATCAGTCGACTGAGCAGAGAAACTCACTCGACTGGTGTGTCTTTCAGTCGACTAACGTAGAGTATCATCCATAATTTCTTGATGCCAGTCAACTGACCCTACCATGTCAGTCGACTGACCCTACCATGCCATTCGACTAACATCAGGATTTAGTGGCTTAAATGAAGTCTTACCGAGTTCTTTCCTCGCTTGATCAAGAGTCTGGTCGTAGACCTTCTTGATCTTCATTTGCCTTACCCTGTAAGGACATTCTCATGCCAAGAGCTCACCTCTTGGACTTCCCTTTTGCCATATGTCCGGTCTTCTCACCCGCAAGGACTTTCCTCCATTTGCCTTACCCTTGTAAGAACTTTCCCATGCCAAGAGCTCGCTCCTCGACCCTCTCGGACATCCCTTTTACCTTACGTCCGGTCTTCTCACCCGCAATGACTTTTCTCCATTTGCCTTATCTTGTAAGGACTTTCGATCACCAAGTGTTCGATCAACCTTAACCCACTTGGACTTTCCTCTTGCCAACTTCCATATTGGACTTTTCATCTCTTGCCAAGTGTCTGGTCCTCCATGACCCACTTGGACTTCTCACCATCAAGTATTCAGTCAACCTAGACTTACTTGACACCTTATCAACATATTGATCAAACATCAAAATCCAACTCGAGTCAAACCGAGCTTGGCCAACTTGGTCAACATTGACTTGAGGTTGATTGCACCAATAATCTTCCCCTTTTTAATGTGTGACAATATGTTTAAGTTAGACTAACTCTCCCCCTTTGGCACACATCAAAAAAATCTTTTCTCAAAATTCATTCATCTTATCCAATTCATACCTTTAAGGTGGACCTCCCCCTCAAAGCATGTTCCAACCACTATCATTGCACCAACAATGATTTTAGAATTCCTAAACCTTTAGGAAATCAAGAGTTTAAGTCATGAAGTTAAAACTTTAACCTTGAATCTAAACCTCCTTCTCAAATCCTTATCTTCCCATTTTTAACATTCCTTTCTTATTTTCATTAAGAAAATCACCTTTGAATGCTTATCCAAGTATATCACATGGTTAGGGATAGTTAAGTCATTCAGAATTAGCCTAAATACCTTAAACAAATCCATTTTAGTGAAAAATATAAAACTCAGTCGACTGATTACTGATATCAGTCGACTAATACAAAGAAAACTGCACTTTCAATTTTCAGACCAAATTTCAAAAATAATAAGTAATTTCATAATTCTTGAAAAATCACTAAATTTTATACATACATTACTTATGTCAAATAATATCAGGGAAAAATAGTTTTCTAAGAAAATACATTTTTATTTTCAAAGAATGATACAAAGTTGAAAACCATTGAAAACTTCAATGTTTCACTCTAACTTTGTATCAATTTGATCAATGGTGATTCCTATTAACAAATAGACTTCACCAAGATTTTCTAAAATATTTTTGAAATCATTTTCAAAACTAATTTCCAACCATGATCTATGGGCTAAATGTACATGACTTGCACATTAGCTTTCCCCATGATTGGCCAACACAAAATCAATTTGTTTTGACGAAACTAAAGCTCATTTGGTACATCAAATTACATCTTGAACTTAGTTCATCATCCTAACATCTCACTTGTATCTAATGTTCCTCAATACACATACAAGTTAATCCTATTGTTTTGTGAGATGTAAAACTATATAATAATTTTTTTAAAAAAATTAAGGGATCGTGCATTTCTATCTAGGTATTCTATATTTGATCATCCTACCTAGGATATCAAATAATATCATTTATATCCTTAATTATAATCGATTGATATAATGCATATAAATGAGTATGATATACATCAAATGCATAACTTCAACGAAAATTCTATTATAACTTAAATGATCCATATATGATATGACATGATTATACTGATTCATATTATCATGACAAGATAAAAGTATGAAATGATGTCATAACATGTGATAGGGCATATAAGCATGATAACTACAATAGAGTGAAAATACTTAGATTTGAAATCTTAATGTTGTCATCAAATTATTATACCAAATATGTAATTTAACATATGTGATCCTATCTCCCTCGAATTGTGTCAAAAATTTATATTTAACACATTTGTTAATTCTATTTTATTTGTATCAATGTTAATCAATCTCAAGCCTTTATTTTTGATCCTCAAGGATAAGATTTCATTTTTAAAATATCACAATACTTTGAAAATATCTTAAAATGCCAACTTCATTATGGTTGGGTTAACTACCCTTCCAATTAAGGTTGGCATATCCTGTACCCATTTAGTTTGAAAAAATCACACTCTTAGGAACCCAATGCCTATTGGAGCTCCTTGGGTGCACTAGGTACTCACTAGGGATAACTTCCCTAGATACCTTCTTAATAACTCTCCTAGTCTTATTAGAAGTCTTAGTCATGCTA